>NC_134039.1:26596354-26905475 GCF_965140245.1 Athene noctua
TCTTTCTGAGAAAAAGCAAGCACGGAGGACGAGAACCGCTTTTGCCCTGCGTAGCGTTCCGGGCAGCGGGTAGAACCAGGCAGAGAATTCCCGGCTAGCAGCTTCCCTGTGGCGGGGAAGTGCAAACGTACACGTTTTCGGCCGAAAACGCGTTTTCCGGCGAAAACGCACACCACGGCTCTTTCTGAGAAAAAGCAAGAACGGAGGACGAGAACCGCTTTTGCCCTGCGTAGCGTTCCGGGCAGCGGGTAGAACCAGGCAGAGAATTCCCGGCTAGCAGCTTCCCTGTGGCGGGGAAGTGCAAACGTACACGTTTTCGGCCGAAAACGCGTTTTCCGGCGAAAACGCACACCACGGCTCTTTCTGAGAAAAAGCAAGCACGGAGGACGAGAACCGCTTTTGCCCTGCGTAGCGTTCCGGGCAGCGGGTAGAACCAGGCAGAGAATTCCCGGCTAGCAGCTTCCCTGTGGCGGGGAAGTGCAAACGTACACGTTTTCGGCCGAAAACGCGTTTTCCGGCGAAAACGCACACCACGGCTCTTTCTGAGGAAAAGCAAGCACGGAGGACGAGAACCGCTTTTGCCCTGCGTAGCGTTCCGGGCAGCGGGTAGAACCAGGCAGAGAATTCCCGGCTAGCAGCTTCCCTGTGGCGGGGAAGTGCAAACGTACACGTTTTCGGCCGAAAACGCGTTTTCCGGCGAAAACGCACACCACGGCTCTTTCTGAGAAAAAGCAAGCACGGAGGACGAGAACCGCTTTTGCCCTGCGTAGCGTTCCGGGCAGCGGGTAGAACCAGGCAGAGAATTCCCGGCTAGCAGCTTCCCTGTGGCGGGGAAGTGCAAACGTACACGTTTTCGGCCGAAAACGCGTTTTCCGGCGAAAACGCACACCACGGCTCTTTCTGAGAAAAAGCAAGCACGGAGGACGAGAACCGCTTTTGCCCTGCGTAGCGTTCCGGGCAGCGGGTAGAACCAGGCAGAGAATTCCCGGCTAGCAGCTTCCCTGTGGCGGGGAAGTGCAAACGTACACGTTTTCGGCCGAAAACGCGTTTTCCGGCGAAAACGCACACCACGGCTCTTTCTGAGAAAAAGCAAGCACGGAGGAGGAGAACCGCTTTTGCCCTGCGTAGCGTTCCGGGCAGCGGGTAGAACCAGGCAGAGAATTCCCGGCTAGCAGCTTCCCTGTGGCGGGGAAGTGCAAACGTACACGTTTTCGGCCGAAAACGCGTTTTCCGGCGAAAACGCACTCCACGGCTCTTTCTGAGAAAAAGCAAGCACGGAGGACGAGAACCGCTTTTGCCCTGCGTAGCGTTCCGGGCAGCGGGTAGAACCAGGCAGAGAATTCCCGGCTAGCAGCTTCCCTGTGGCGGGGAAGTGCAAACGTACACGTTTTCGGCCGAAAACGCGTTTTCCGGCGAAAGCGCACACCACGGCTCTTTCTGAGAAAAAGCAAGCACGGAGGACGAGAACCGCTTTTGCCCTGCGTAGCGTTCCGGGCAGCGGGTAGAACCAGGCAGAGAATTCCCGGCTAGCAGCTTCCCTGTGGCGGGGAAGTGCAAACGTACACGTTTTCGGCCGAAAACGCGTTTTCCGGCGAAAACGCACACCACGGCTCTTTCTGAGAAAAAGCAAGCACGGAGGACGAGAACCGCTTTTGCCCTGCGTAGCGTTCTGGGCAGCGGGTAGAACCAGGCAGAGAATTCCCGGCTAGCAGCTTCCCTGTGGCGGGGAAGTGCAAACGTACACGTTTTCGGCCGAAAACGCGTTTTCCGGCGAAAACGCACACCACGGCTCTTTCTGAGAAAAAGCAAGCACGGAGGACGAGAACCGCTTTTGCCCTGCGTAGCGTTCCGGGCAGCGGGTAGAACCAGGCAGAGAATTCCCGGCTAGCAGCTTCCCTGTGGCGGGGAAGTGCAAACGTACACGTTTTCGGCCGAAAACGCGTTTTCCGGCGAAAACGCACACCACGGCTCTTTCTGAGAAAAAGCAAGCACGGAGGACGAGAACCGCTTTTGCCCTGCCTAGCATTCCGGTCAGCGGGTAGAACCAGGAAGAGAATTCCCGGCTAGCAGCTTCCCTGTGGCGGGGAAGTGCAAACGTACACGTTTTCGGCCGAAAACGCGTTTTCCGGCGAAAACGCACACCACGGCTCTTTCTGAGAAAAAGCAAGCACGGAGGACGAGAACCGCTTTTGCCCTGCGTAGCGTTCCGGGCAGCGGGTAGAACCAGGCAGAGAATTCCCGGCTAGCAGCTTCCCTGTGGAGGGGAAGTGCAAACGTACACGTTTTCGGCCGAAAACGCGTTTTCCGGCGAAAACGCACACCACGGCTCTTTCTGAGAAAAAGCAAGCACGGAGGACGAGAACCGCTTTTGCCCTGCGTAGCGTTCCGGGCAGCGGGTAGAACCAGGCAGAGAATTCCCGGCTAGCAGGTTCCCTGTGGCGGGGAAGTGCAAACGTACACGTTTTCGACGAAAAACGTGTTTTCCAGCGAAAACGCACACCACGGCTCTTTCTGAGAAACAGCAAGCACGGAGGACGAGAACCGCTTTTGCCCTGCGTAGCGTTCCGGGCAGCGGGTAGAACCAGGCAGAGAATTCCCGGCTAGCAGCTTCCCTGTGGCGGGGAAGTGCAAACGTACACGTTTTCGGCCGAAAACGCGTTTTCCGGCGAAAACGCACACCACGGCTCTTTCTGAGAAAAAGCAAGCACGGAGGACGAGAACCGCTTTTGCCCTGCGTAGCGTTCCGGGCAGCGGGTAGAACCAGGCAGAGAATTCCCGGCTAGCAGCTTCCCTGTGGCGGGGAAGTGCAAACGTACACGTTTTCGGCCGAAAACGCGTTTTCCGGCGAAAACGCACACCACGGCTCTTTCTGAGAAAAAGCAAGCACGGAGGACGAGAACCGCTTTTGCCCTGTGTAGCGTTCTGGGCAGCGGGTAGAACCAGGCAGAGAATTCCCGGCTAGCAGCTTCCCTGTGGCGGGGAAGTGCAAACGTACACGTTTTCGGCCGAAAACGCGTTTTCCGGCGAAAACGCACACCACGGCTCTTTCTGAGAAAAAGCAAGCACGGAGGACGAGAACCGCTTTTGCCCTGCGTAGCGTTCCGGGCAGCGGGTAGAACCAGGCAGAGAATTCCCGGCTAGCAGCTTCCCTGTGGCGGGGAAGTGCAAACGTACACGTTTTCGGCCGAAAACGCGTTTTCCGGCGAAAACGCACACCACGGCTCTTTCTGAGAAAAAGCAAGCACGGAGGACGAGAACCGCTTTTGCCCTGCGTAGCGTTCCGGGCAGCGGGTAGAACCAGGCAGAGAATTCCCGGCTAGCAGCTTCCCTGTGGCGGGGAAGTGCAAACGTACACGTTTTCGGCCGAAAACGCGTTTTCCGGCGAAAACGCACACCACGGCTCTTTCTGAGAAAAAGCAAGCACGGAGGACGAGAACCGCTTTTGCCCTGCGTAGCGTTCCGGGCAGCGGGTAGAACCAGGCAGAGAATTCCCGGCTAGCAGCTTCCCTGTGGCGGGGAAGTGCAAACGTACACGTTTTCGGCCGAAAACGCGTTTTCCGGCGAAAACGCACACCACGGCTCTTTCTGAGAAAAAGCAAGCACGGAGGACGAGAACCGCTTTTGCCCTGCGTAGCGTTCCGGGCAGCGGGTAGAACCAGGCAGAGAATTCCCGGCTAGCAGCTTCCCTGTGGCGGGGAAGTGCAAACGTACACGTTTTCGGCCGAAAACGCGTTTTCCGGCGAAAACGCACACCACGGCTCTTTCTGAGAAAAAGCAAGCACGGAGGACGAGAACCGCTTTTGCCCTGCGTAGCGTTCCGGGCAGCGGGTAGAACCAGGCAGAGAATTCCCGGCTAGCAGCTTCCCTGTGGCGGGGAAGTGCAAACGTACACGTTTTCGGCCGAAAACGCGTTTTCCGGCGAAAACACACACCACGGCTCTTTCTGAGAAAAAGCAAGCACGGAGGACGAGAACCGCTTTTGCCCTGCGTAGCGTTCCGGGCAGCGGGTAGAACCAGGCAGAGAATTCCCGGCTAGCAGCTTCCCTGTGGCGGGGAAGTGCAAACATACACGTTTTCGGCCGAAAACGCGTTTTCCGGCGAAAACGCACACCACGGCTCTTTCTGAGAAAAAGCAAGCACGGAGGACGAGAACCGCTTTTGCCCTGCGTAGCGTTCCGGGCAGCGGGTAGAACCAGGCAGAGAATTCCCGGCTAGCAGCTTCCCTGTGGCGGGGAAGTGCAAACGTACACGTTTTCGGCCGAAAACGCGTTTTCCGGCGAAAACGCACACCACGGCTCTTTCTGAGAAAAAGCAAGCACGGAGGACGAGAACCGCTTTTGCCCTGCGTAGCGTTCCGGGCAGCGGGTAGAACCAGGCAGAGAATTCCCGGCTAGCAGCTTCCCTGTGGCGGGGAAGTGCAAACGTACACGTTTTCGGCCGAAAACGCGTTTTCCGGCGAAAACGCACACCACGGCTCTTTCTGAGAAAAAGCAAGCACGGAGGACGAGAACCGCTTTTGCCCTGCGTAGCGTTCCGGGCAGCGGGTAGAACCAGGCAGAGAATTCCCGGCTAGCAGCTTCCCTGTGGCGGGGAAGTGCAAACGTACACGTTTTCGACCAAAAACGTGTTTTCCAGCGAAAAAGCACACCACGGCTCTTTCTGAGAAACAGCAAGCACGGAGGACGAGAACCGCTTTTGCCCTGCGTAGCGTTCCGGGCAGCGGGTAGAACCAGGCAGAGAATTCCCGGCTAGCAGCTTCCCTGTGGCGGGGAAGTGCAAACGTACACGTTTTCGGCCGAAAACGCGTTTTCCGGCGAAAACGCACACCACGGCTCTTTCTGAGAAAAAGCAAGCACGGAGGACGAGAACCGCTTTTGCCCTGCGTAGCGTTCCGGGCAGCGGGTAGAACCAGGCAGAGAATTCCCGGCTAGCAGCTTCCCTGTGGTGGGGAAGTGCAAACGTACACGTTTTCGGCCGAAAACGCGTTTTCCGGCGAAAGCGCACACCACGGCTCTTTCTGAGAAAAAGCAAGCACGGAGGACGAGAACCGCTTTTGCCCTGCGTAGCGTTCCGGGCAGCGGGTAGAACCAGGCAGAGAATTCCCGGCTAGCAGCTTCCCTGTGGCGGGGAAGTGCAAACGTACACGTTTTCGGCCGAAAACGCGTTTTCCGGCGAAAACGCACACCACGGCTCTTTCTGAGAAAAAGCAAGCACGGAGGACGAGAACCGCTTTTGCCCTGCGTAGCGTTCCGGGCAGCGGGTAGAACCAGGCAGAGAATTCCCGGCTAGCAGCTTCCCTGTGGCGGGGAAGTGCAAACGTACACGTTTTCGGCCGAAAACGCGTTTTCCGGCGAAAACACACACCACGGCTCTTTCTGAGAAAAAGCAAGCACGGAGGACGAGAACCGCTTTTGCCCTGCGTAGCGTTCCGGGCAGCGGGTAGAACCAGGCAGAGAATTCCCGGCTAGCAGCTTCCCTGTGGCGGGGAAGTGCAAACGTACACGTTTTCGGCCGAAAACGCGTTTTCCGGCGAAAACGCACACCACGGCTCTTTCTGAGAAAAAGCAAGCACGGAGGACGAGAACCGCTTTTGCCCTGCCTAGCATTCCGGTCAGCGGGTAGAACCAGGCAGAGAATTCCCGGCTAGCAGCTTCCCTGTGGCGGGGAAGTGCAAACGTACACGTTTTCGGCCGAAAACGCGTTTTCCGGCGAATACGCACACCACGGCTCTTTCTGAGAAAAAGCAAGCACGGAGGACGAGAACCGCTTTTGCCCTGCGTAGCGTTCCGGGCAGCGGGTAGAACCAGGCAGAGAATTCCCGGCTAGCAGCTTCCCTGTGGCGGGGAAGTGCAAACGTACACGTTTTCGGCCGAAAACGCGTTTTCCGGCGAAAACGCACACCACGGCTCTTTCTGAGAAAAAGCAAGCACGGAGGACGAGAACCGCTTTTGCCCTGCGTAGCGTTCCGGGCAGCGGGTAGAACCAGGCAGAGAATTCCCAGCTAGCAGCTTCCCTGTGGCGGGGAAGTGCAAACGTACACGTTTTCGGCCGAAAACGCGTTTTCCGTCGAAAACGCACACCACGGCTCTTTCTGAGAAAAAGCAAGCACGGAGGACGAGAACCGCTTTTGCCCTGCGTAGCGTTCCGGGCAGCGGGTAGAACCAGGCAGAGAATTCCCGGCTAGCAGGTTCCCTGTGGCGGGGAAGTGCAAACGTACACGGTTTCGGCCGAAAACGCGTTTTCCGGCGATGAAGCACACCACGGCTCTTTCTGAGACAAAGCGGGCACGGAGGACGAGAATCGCTTTTGCCCTGCATAGCGTTCCGGGCAGCGGGTAGAACCAGGCAGAGAATTCCCGGCTAGCAGCTTCCCTGTGGCGGGGAAGTGCAAACGTACACGTTTTCGGCCGAAAACGCGTTTTCCGGCGAAAACGCACACCAGGGCTCTTTCTGAGAAAAAGCAAGCACGGAGGACGAGAACCGCTTTTGCCCTGCGTAGCGTTCCGGGCAGCGGGTAGAACCAGGCAGAGAATTCCCGGCTAGCAGCTTCCCTGTGGCGGGGAAGTGCAAACGTACACGTTTTCGGCCGAAAACGCGTTTTCCGGCGAAAACGCACACCACGGCTCTTTCTGAGAAAAAGCAAGCACGGAGGACGAGAACCGCTTTTGCCCTGCGTAGCGTTCCGGGCAGCGGGTAGAACCAGGCAGAGAATTCCCGGCTAGCAGCTTCCCTGTGGCGGGGAAGTGCAAACGTACACGTTTTCGGCCGAAAACGCGTTTTCCGGCGAAAACGCACACCACGGCTCTTTCTGAGAAAAAGCAAGCACGGAGGACGAGAACCGCTTTTGCCCTGCGTAGCGTTCCGGGCAGCGGGTAGAACCAGGCAGAGAATTCCCGGCTAGCAGGTTCCCTGTGGCGGGGAAGTGCAAACGTACACGTTTTCGACCAAAAACGTGTTTTCCAGCGAAAACGCACACCACGGCTCTTTCTGAGAAACAGCAAGCACGGAGGACGAGAACCGCTTTTGCCCTGCGTAGCGTTCCGGGCAGCGGGTAGAACCAGGCAGAGAATTCCCGGCTAGCAGCTTCCCTGTGGCGGGGAAGTGCAAACGTACACGTTTTCGGCCGAAAACGCGTTTTCCGGCGAAAACGCACACCACGGCTCTTTCTGAGAAAAAGCAAGCACGGAGGACGAGAACCGCTTTTGCCCTGCGTAGCGTTCCGGGCAGCGGGTAGAACCAGGCAGAGAATTCCCGGCTAGCAGCTTCCCTGTGGCGGGGAAGTGCAAACGTACACGTTTTCGGCCGAAAACGCGTTTTCCGGCGAAAACGCACACCACGGCTCTTTCTGAGAAAAAGCAAGCACGGAGGACGAGAACCGCTTTTGCCCTGCGTAGCGTTCTGGGCAGCGGGTAGAACCAGGCAGAGAATTCCCGGCTAGCAGCTTCCCTGTGGCGGGGAAGTGCAAACGTACACGTTTTCGGCCGAAAACGCGTTTTCCGGCGAAAACGCACACCACGGCTCTTTCTGAGAAAAAGCAAGCACGGAGGACGAGAACCGCTTTTGCCCTGTGTAGCGTTCCGGGCAGCGGGTAGAACCAGGCAGAGAATTCCCGGCTAGCAGCTTCCCTGTGGCGGGGAAGTGCAAACGTACACGTTTTCGGCCGAAAACGCGTTTTCCAGCGAAAACGCACACCACGGCTCTTTCTGAGAAAAAGCAAGCACGGAGGACGAGAACCGCTTTTGCCCTGCGTAGCGTTCCGGGCAGCGGGTAGAACCAGGCAGAGAATTCCCGGCTAGCAGCTTCCCTGTGGCGGGGAAGTGCAAACGTACACGTTTTCGGCCGAAAACGCGTTTTCCGGCGAAAACGCACACCACGGCTCTTTCTGAGAAAAAGCAAGCACGGAGGACGAGAACCGCTTTTGCCCTGCGTAGCGTTCCGGGCAGCGGGTAGAACCAGGCAGAGAATTCCCGGCTAGCAGCTTCCCTGTGGCGGGGAAGTGCAAACGTACACGTTTTCGGCCGAAAACGCGTTTTCCGGCGAAAACGCACACCACGGCTCTTTCTGAGAAAAAGCAAGCACGGAGGACGAGAACCGCTTTTGCCCTGCGTAGCGTTCTGGGCAGCGGGTAGAACCAGGCAGAGAATTCCCGGCTAGCAGCTTCCCTGTGGCGGGGAAGTGCAAACGTACACGTTTTCGGCCGAAAACGCGTTTTCCGGCGAAAACGCACACCACGGCTCTTTCTGAGAAAAAGCAAGCACGGAGGACGAGAACCGCTTTTGCCCTGCGTAGCGTTCCGGGCAGCGGGTAGAACCAGGCAGAGAATTCCCGGCTAGCAGCTTCCCTGTGGCGGGGAAGTGCAAACGTACACGTTTTCGGCCGAAAACGCGTTTTCCAGCGAAAACGCACACCACGGCTCTTTCTGAGAAAGAGCAAGCACGGAGGACGAGAACCGCTTTTGCCCTGCGTAGCGTTCCGGGCAGCGGGTAGAACCAGGCAGAGAATTCCCGGCTAGCAGCTTCCCTGTGGCGGGGAAGTGCAAACGTACACGTTTTCGGCCGAAAACGCGTTTTCCGGCGAAAACGCACACCACGGCTCTTTCTGAGAAAAAGCAAGCACGGAGGACGAGAACCGCTTTTGCCCTGCGTAGCGTTCCGGGCAGCGGGTAGAACCAGGCAGAGAATTCCCGGCTAGCAGCTTCCCTGTGGCGGGGAAGTGCAAACGTACACGTTTTCGGCCGAAAACGCGTTTTCCGGCGAAAACGCACACCACGGCTCTTTCTGAGAAAAAGCAAGCACGGAGGACGAGAACCGCTTTTGCCCTGCGTAGCGTTCCGGGCAGCGGGTAGAACCAGGCAGAGAATTCCCGGCTAGCAGGTTCCCTGTGGCGGGGAAGTGCAAACGTACACGTTTTCGACCAAAAACGTGTTTTCCAGCGAAAACGCACACCACGGCACTTTCTGAGAAACAGCAAGCACGGAGGACGAGAACCGCTTTTGCCCTGCGTAGCGTTCCGGGCAGCGGGTAGAACCAGGCAGAGAATTCCCGGCTAGCAGCTTCCCTGTGGCGGGGAAGTGCAAACGTACACGTTTTCGGCCGAAAACGCGTTTTCCGGCGAAAACGCACACCACGGCTCTTTCTGAGAAAAAGCAAGCACGGAGGACGAGAACCGCTTTTGCCCTGCGTAGCGTTCCGGGCAGCGGGTAGAACCAGGCAGAGAATTCCCGGCTAGCAGGTTCCCTGTGGCGGGGAAGTGCAAACGTACACGGTTTCGGCCGAAAACGCGTTTTCCGGCGATGAAGCACACCACGGCTCTTTCTGAGACAAAGCGGGCACGGAGGACGAGAATCGCTTTTGCCCTGCATAGCGTTCCGGGCAGCGGGTAGAACCAGGCAGAGAATTCCCGGCTAGCAGCTTCCCTGTGGCGGGGAAGTGCAAACGTACACGTTTTCGGCCGAAAACGCGTTTTCCGGCGAAAACGCACACCACGGCTCTTTCTGAGAAAAAGCAAGCACGGAGGACGAGAACCGCTTTTGCCCTGCGTAGCGTTCTGGGCAGCGGGTAGAACCAGGCAGAGAATTCCCGGCTAGCAGCTTCCCTGTGGCGGGGAAGTGCAAACGTACACGTTTTCGGCCGAAAACGCGTTTTCCGGCGAAAACGCACACCACGGCTCTTTCTGAGAAAAAGCAAGCACGGAGGACGAGAACCGCTTTTGCCCTGCGTAGCGTTCCGGGCAGCGGGTAGAACCAGGCAGAGAATTCCCGGCTAGCAGCTTCCCTGTGGCGGGGAAGTGCAAACGTACACGTTTTCGGCCGAAAACGCGTTTTCCAGTGAAAACGCACACCACGGCTCTTTCTGAGAAAGAGCAAGCACGGAGGACGAGAACCGCTTTTGCCCTGCGTAGCGTTCCGGGCAGCGGGTAGAACCAGGCAGAGAATTCCCGGCTAGCAGCTTCCCTGTGGCGGGGAAGTGCAAACGTACACGTTTTCGGCCGAAAACGCGTTTTCCGGCGAAAACGCACACCACGGCTCTTTCTGAGAAAAAGCAAGCACGGAGGACGAGAACCGCTTTTGCCCTGCGTAGCGTTCCGGGCAGCGGGTAGAACCAGGCAGAGAATTCCCGGCTAGCAGCTTCCCTGTGGCGGGGAAGTGCAAACGTACACGTTTTCGGCCGAAAACGCGTTTTCCGGCGAAAACGCACACCACGGCTCTTTCTGAGAAAAAGCAAGCACGGAGGACGAGAACCGCTTTTGCCCTGCGTAGCGTTCCGGGCAGCGGGTAGAACCAGGCAGAGAATTCCCGGCTAGCAGGTTCCCTGTGGCGGGGAAGTGCAAACGTACACGTTTTCGACCAAAAACGTGTTTTCCAGCGAAAACGCACACCACGGCACTTTCTGAGAAACAGCAAGCACGGAGGACGAGAACCGCTTTTGCCCTGCGTAGCGTTCCGGGCAGCGGGTAGAACCAGGCAGAGAATTCCCGGCTAGCAGCTTCCCTGTGGCGGGGAAGTGCAAACGTACACGTTTTCGGCCGAAAACGCGTTTTCCGGCGAAAACGCACACCACGGCTCTTTCTGAGAAAAAGCAAGCACGGAGGACGAGAACCGCTTTTGCCCTGCGTAGCGTTCCGGGCAGCGGGTAGAACCAGGCAGAGAATTCCCGGCTAGCAGGTTCCCTGTGGAGGGGAAGTGCAAACGTACACGGTTTCGGCCGAAAACGCGTTTTCCGGCGATGAAGCACACCACGGCTCTTTCTGAGACAAAGCGGGCACGGAGGACGAGAATCGCTTTTGCCCTGCATAGCGTTCCGGGCAGCGGGTAGAACCAGGCAGAGAATTCCCGGCTAGCAGCTTCCCTGTGGCGGGGAATTGCAAACGTACACGTTTTCGGCCAAAAACGCGTTTTCCGGCGAAAACGCACACCAGGGCTCTTTCTGAGAAAAAGCAAGCACGGAGGACGAGAACCGCTTTTGCCCTGCGTAGCGTTCCGGGCAGCGGGTAGAACCAGGCAGAGAATTCCCGGCTAGCAGCTTCCCTGTGGCGGGGAAGTGCAAACGTACACGTTTTCGGCCGAAAACGCGTTTTCCGGCGAAAACGCACACCACGGCTCTTTCTGAGAAAAAGCAAGCACGGAGGACGAGAACCGCTTTTGCCCTGCGTAGCGTTCCGGGCAGCGGGTAGAACCAGGCAGAGAATTCCCGGCTAGCAGCTTCCCTGTGGCGGGGAAGTGCAAACGTACACGTTTTCGGCCGAAAACGCGTTTTCCGGCGAAAACGCACACCAGGGCTCTTTCTGAGAAAAAGCAAGCACGGAGGACGAGAACCGCTTTTGCCCTGCGTAGCGTTCCGGGCAGCGGGTAGAACCAGGCAGAGAATTCCCGGCTAGCAGCTTCCCTGTGGCGGGGAAGTGCAAACGTACACGTTTTCGGCCGAAAACGCGTTTTCAGGCGAAAACGCACACCACGGCTCTTTCTGAGGCAGAGCGGGCACGGAGGACGAGAATCGCTTTTGCCCTGCTTAGCGTACCGGGCAGCGCGTAGAACCAGGCAGAGAATTCCCGGCTAGCAGTTTCCCTGTGGCGGGGAAGTGCAAACGTACACGTTTTCGGCCAAAAACAGGTTTTCCGGCGAAAACGCACTCCACGGATCTTCTGAGAAAAAGCAAGCACGGAGGACGAGAACCGCTTTTGCCCTGCGTAGCCTTCCGGGCAGCGGGTAGAACCAGGCAGAGAATTCCCGGCTAGCAGCTTCCCTGTGGCGGGGAAGTGCAAACGTACACGGTTTCGGCCGAAAACGCGTTTTCCGGCGATGAAGCACACCACGGCTCTTTCTGAGACAAAGCGGGCACGGAGGACGAGAATCGCTTTTGCCCTGCATAGCGTTCCGGGCAGCGGGTAGAACCAGGCAGAGAATTCCCGGCTAGCAGCTTCCCTGTGGCGGGGAAGTGCAAACGTACACGTTTTCGGCCGAAAACGCGTTTTCCGGCGAAAACGCACACCAGGGCTCTTTCTGAGAAAAAGCAAGCACGGAGGACGAGAACCGCTTTTGCCCTGCGTAGCGTTCCGGGCAGCGGGTAGAACCAGGCAGAGAATTCCCGGCTAGCAGCTTCCCTGTGGCGGGGAAGTGCAAACGTACACGTTTTCGGCCGAAAACGCGTTTTCCGGCGAAAACGCACACCACGGCTCTTTCTGAGAAAAAGCAAGCACGGAGGACGAGAACCGCTTTTGCCCTGCGTAGCCTTCCGGGCAGCGGGTAGAACCAGGCAGAGAATTCCCGGCTAGCAGCTTCCCTGTGGCGGGGAAGTGCAAACGTACACGGTTTCGGCCGAAAACGCGTTTTCCGGCGATGAAGCACACCACGGCTCTTTCTGAGACAAAGCGGGCACGGAGGACGAGAATCGCTTTTGCCCTGCATAGCGTTCCGGGCAGCGGGTAGAACCAGGCAGAGAATTCCCGGCTAGCAGCTTCCCTGTGGCGGGGAAGTGCAAACGTACACGTTTTCGGCCGAAAACGCGTTTTCCGGCGAAAACGCACACCAGGGCTCTTTCTGAGAAAAAGCAAGCACGGAGGACGAGAACCGCTTTTGCCCTGCGTAGCGTTCCGGGCAGCGGGTAGAACCAGGCAGAGAATTCCCGGCTAGCAGCTTCCCTGTGGCGGGGAAGTGCAAACGTACACGTTTTCGGCCGAAAACGCGTTTTCCGGCGAAAACGCACACCACGGCTCTTTCTGAGAAAAAGCAAGCACGGAGGACGAGAACCGCTTTTGCCCTGCGTAGCGTTCCGGGCAGCGGGTAGAACCAGGCAGAGAATTCCCGGCTAGCAGCTTCCCTGTGGCGGGGAAGTGCAAACGTACACGTTTTCGGCCGAAAACGCGTTTTCCGGCGAAAACGCACACCACGGCTCTTTCTGAGAAAAAGCAAGCACGGAGGACGAGAACCGCTTTTGCCCTGCGTAGCGTTCCGGGCAGCGGGTAGAACCAGGCAGAGAATTCCCGGCTAGCAGGTTCCCTGTGGCGGGGAAGTGCAAACGTACACGTTTTCGACCAAAAACGTGTTTTCCAGCGAAAACGCACACCACGGCTCTTTCTGAGAAACAGCAAGCACGGAGGACGAGAACCGCTTTTGCCCTGCGTAGCGTTCCGGGCAGCGGGTAGAACCAGGCAGAGAATTCCCGGCTAGCAGCTTCCCTGTGGCGGGGAAGTGCAAACGTACACGTTTTCGGCCGAAAACGCGTTTTCCGGCGAAAACGCACACCACGGCTCTTTCTGAGAAAAAGCAAGCACGGAGGACGAGAACCGCTTTTGCCCTGCGTAGCGTTCCGGGCAGCGGGTAGAACCAGGCAGAGAATTCCCGGCTAGCAGCTTCCCTGTGGCGGGGAAGTGCAAACGTACACGTTTTCGGCCGAAAACGCGTTTTCCGGCGAAAACGCACACCACGGCTCTTTCTGAGAAAAAGCAAGCACGGAGGACGAGAACCGCTTTTGCCCTGCGTAGCGTTCTGGGCAGCGGGTAGAACCAGGCAGAGAATTCCCGGCTAGCAGCTTCCCTGTGGCGGGGAAGTGCAAACGTACACGTTTTCGGCCGAAAACGCGTTTTCCGGCGAAAACGCACACCACGGCTCTTTCTGAGAAAAAGCAAGCACGGAGGACGAGAACCGCTTTTGCCCTGCGTAGCGTTCCGGGCAGCGGGTAGAACCAGGCAGAGAATTCCCGGCTAGCAGCTTCCCTGTGGCGGGGAAGTGCAAACGTACACGTTTTCGGCCGAAAACGCGTTTTCCAGCGAAAACGCACACCACGGCTCTTTCTGAGAAAAAGCAAGCACGGAGGACGAGAACCGCTTTTGCCCTGCGTAGCGTTCCGGGCAGCGGGTAGAACCAGGCAGAGAATTCCCGGCTAGCAGCTTCCCTGTGGCGGGGAAGTGCAAACGTACACGTTTTCTTCCGAAAACGCGTTTTCCGGCGAAAACGCACACCACGGCTCTTTCTGAGAAAAAGCAAGCACGGAGGACGAGAACCGCTTTTGCCCTGCGTAGCGTTCCGGGCAGCGGGTAGAACCAGGCAGAGAATTCCCGGCTAGCAGCTTCCCTGTGGCGGGGAAGTGCAAACGTACACGTTTTCGGCCGAAAACGCGTTTTCCAGCGAAAACGCACACCACGGCTCTTTCTGAGAAAAAGCAAGCACGGAGGACGAGAACCGCTTTTGCCCTGCGTAGCGTTCCGGGCAGCGGGTAGAACCAGGCAGAGAATTCCTGGCTAGCAGCTTCCCTGTGGCGGGGAAGTGCAAACGTACACGTTTTCGGCCGAAAACGCGTTTTCCGGCGAAAATGCACACCACGGCTCTTTCTGAGAAAAAGCAAGCACGGAGGACGAGAACCGCTTTTGCCCTGCGTAGCGTTCCGGGCAGCGGGTAGAACCAGGCAGAGAATTCCCGGCTAGCAGCTTCCCTGTGGCGGGGAAGTGCAAACGTACACGTTTTCGGCCGAAAACGCGTTTTCCGGCGAAAACGCACACCACGGCTCTTTCTGAGAAAAAGCAAGCACGGAGGACGAGAACCGCTTTTGCCCTGCGTAGCGTTCCGGGCAGCGGGTAGAACCAGGCAGAGAATTCCCGGCTAGCAGCTTCCCTGTGGCGGGGAAGTGCAAACGTACACGTTTTCGACCAAAAACGTGTTTTCCAGCGAAAACGCACACCACGGCTCTTTCTGAGAAAAAGCAAGCACGGAGGACGAGAACCGCTTTTGCCCTGCGTAGCGTTCCGGGCAGCGGGTAGAACCAGGCAGAGAATTCCCGGCTAGCAGCTTCCCTGTGGCGGGGAAGTGCAAACGTACACGTTTTCGGCCGAAAACGCGTTTTCCGGCGAAAACGCACACCACGGCTCTTTCTGAGAAAAAGCAAGCACGGAGGACGAGAACCGCTTTTGCCCTGCGTAGCGTTCCGGGCAGCGGGTAGAACCAGGCAGAGAATTCCCAGCTAGCAGCTTCCCTGTGGCGGGGAAGTACAAACGTACACGTTTTCGGCCGAAAACGCGTTTTCCGGCGAAAACGCACACCACGGCTCTTTCTGAGAAAAAGCAAGCACGGAGGACGAGAACCGCTTTTGCCCTGCGTAGCGTTCCGGGCAGCGGGTAGAACCAGGCAGAGAATTCCCGGCTAGCAGGTTCCCTGTGGCGGGGAAGTGCAAACGTACACGGTTTCGGCCGAAAACGCGTTTTCCGGCGAAAACGCACACCACGGCTCTTTCTGAGACAAAGCGGGCACGGAGGACGAGAATCGCTTTTGCCCTGCATAGCGTTCCGGGCAGCGGGTAGAACCAGGCAGAGAATTCCCGGCTAGCAGCTTCCCTGTGGCGGGGAAGTGCAAACGTACACGTTTTCGGCCAAAAACGCGTTTTCCGGCGAAAACGCACACCAGGGCTCTTTCTGAGAAAAAGCAAGCACGGAGGACGAGAACCGCTTTTGCCCTGCGTAGCGTTCCGGGCAGCGGGTAGAACCAGGCAGAGAATTCCCGGCTAGCAGCTTCCCTGTGGCGGGGAAGTGCAAACGTACACGTTTTCGGCCGAAAACGCGTTTTCCGGCGAAAACGCACACCACGGCTCTTTCTGAGAAAAAGCAAGCACGGAGGACGAGAACCGCTTTTGCCCTGCGTAGCGTTCCGGGCAGCGGGTAGAACCAGGCAGAGAATTCCCGGCTAGCAGCTTCCCTGTGGCGGGGAAGTGCAAACGTACACGTTTTCGGCAGAAAACGCGTTTTCCGGCGAAAACGCACACCACGGCTCTTTCTGAGAAAAAGCAAGCACGGAGGACGAGAACCGCTTTTGCCCTGCGTAGCGTTCCGGGCAGCGGGTAGAACCAGGCAGAGAATTCCCGGCTAGCAGCTTCCCTGTGGCGGGGAAGTGCAAACGTACACGTTTTCGGCCGAAAACGCGTTTTCAGGCGAAAACGCACACCACGGCTCTTTCTGAGGCAGAGCGGGCACGGAGGACGAGAATCGCTTTTGCCCTGCTTAGCGTACCGGGCAGCGCGTAGAACCAGGCAGAGAATTCCCGGCTAGCAGTTTCCCTGTGGCGGGGAAGTGCAAACGTACACGTTTTCGGCCAAAAACAGGTTTTCCGGCGAAAACGCACTCCACGGATCTTCTGAGAAAAAGCAAGCACGGAGGACGAGAACCGCTTTTGCCCTGCGTAGCCTTCCGGGCAGCGGGTAGAACCAGGCAGAGAATTCCCGGCTAGCAGCTTCCCTGTGGCGGGGAAGTGCAAACGTACACGTTTTCCGCCTAAAATGCGTTTTCCGACGAAAACGCACAACACGGCTCTTTCTGACAAAAAGCAAGCACAGAGGACGAGAATCGCTTTTGCCCTGCGTAGCGTTCCGGGCAGCGGGTAGAACCAGGCAGAGAATTCACGGCTAGCAGCTTTCCTGTGTCGGGGAAGTGCAAGCGTACATGTTTTCGGCGCAAAACGCGTTTTCCGGACAAAACGCACACCACGGCTCTTTCTGAGAAATAGCAAGCACGGAGGACGAGAATCGCTTTTGCCCTGCGTAGCGTTCCGGTCAGCGGGTAGAACCAGGCAGAGAATTCCCGGCTAGCAGCTTCCCTGTGGCGGGGAAGTGCAAACGTACACGTTTTCGGCCGAAAGAACGTTTTCCGGCGAAAACGCCCACCACGGCTCTTTCTGAGGAAAAGCAAGCACGGAGGACGAGAATCGCTTTTGCCCTGCGTAGCGTTCCGGGCAGCGGGTAGAACCAGGCAGAGAATTCCCGGCTAGCAGGTTCCCTGTGGCGGGGAAGTGCAAACGTACACGTTTTCGACCAAAAACGTGTTTTCCAGCGAAAACGCACACCACGGCTCTTTCTGAGAAACAGCAAGCACGGAGGACGAGAACCGCTTTTGCCCTGCGTAGCGTTCCGGGCAGCGGGTAGAACCAGGCAGAGAATTCCCGGCTAGCAGCTTCCCTGTGGCGGGGAAGTGCAAACGTACACGTTTTCGGCCGAAAACGCGTTTTCCGGCGAAAACGCACACCACGGCTCTTTCTGAGAAAAAGCAAGCACGGAGGACGAGAACCGCTTTTGCCCTGCGTAGCGTTCCGGGCAGCGGGTAGAACCAGGCAGAGAATTCCCGGCTAGCAGCTTCCCTGTGGCGGGGAAGTGCAAACGTACACGTTTTCGGCCGAAAACGCGTTTTCCGGCGAAAACGCACACCACGGCTCTTTCTGAGAAAAAGCAAGCACGGAGGACGAGAACCGCTTTTGCCCTGCGTAGCGTTCTGGGCAGCGGGTAGAACCAGGCAGAGAATTCCCGGCTAGCAGCTTCCCTGTGGCGGGGAAGTGCAAACGTACACGTTTTCGGCCGAAAACGCGTTTTCCGGCGAAAACGCACACCACGGCTCTTTCTGAGAAAAAGCAAGCACGGAGGACGAGAACCGCTTTTGCCCTGCGTAGCGTTCCGGGCAGCGGGTAGAACCAGGCAGAGAATTCCCGGCTAGCAGCTTCCCTGTGGCGGGGAAGTGCAAACGTACACGTTTTCGGCCGAAAACGCGTTTTCCGGCGAAAACGCACACCACGGCTCTTTCTGAGAAAAAGCAAGCACGGAGGACGAGAACCGCTTTTGCCCTGCGTAGCGTTCCGGGCAGCGGGTAGAACCAGGCAGAGAATTCCCGGCTAGCAGCTTCCCTGTGGCGGGGAAGTGCAAACGTACACGTTTTCGGCCGAAAACGCGTTTTCCGGCGAAAACGCACACCACGGCTCTTTCTGAGAAAAAGCAAGCACGGAGGACGAGAACCGCTTTTGCCCTGCGTAGCGTTCCGGGCAGCGGGTAGAACCAGGCAGAGAATTCCCGGCTAGCAGCTTCCCTGTGGCGGGGAAGTGCAAACGTACACGTTTTCGGCCGAAAACGCGTTTTCCAGCGAAAACGCACACCACGGCTCTTTCTGAGAAAAAGCAAGCACGGAGGACGAGAACCGCTTTTGCCCTGCGTAGCGTTCCGGGCAGCGGGTAGAACCAGGCAGAGAATTCCTGGCTAGCAGCTTCCCTGTGGCAGGGAAGTGCAAACGTACACGTTTTCGGCCGAAAACGCGTTTTCCGGCGAAAATGCACACCACGGCTCTTTCTGAGAAAAAGCAAGCACGGAGGACGAGAACCGCTTTTGCCCTGCGTAGCGTTCCGGGCAGCGGGTAGAACCAGGCAGAGAATTCCCGGCTAGCAGCTTCCCTGTGGCGGGGAAGTGCAAACGTACACGTTTTCGGCCGAAAACGCGTTTTCTGGCGAAAACGCACACCACGGCTCTTTCTGAGAAAAAGCAAGCACGGAGGACGAGAACCGCTTTTGCCCTGCGTAGCGTTCCGGGCAGCGGGTAGAACCAGGCAGAGAATTCCCGGCTAGCAGGTTCCCTGTGGCGGGGAAGTGCAAACGTACACGTTTTCGACCAAAAACGTGTTTTCCAGCGAAAACGCACACCACGGCTCTTTCTGAGAAAAAGCAAGCACGGAGGACGAGAACCGCTTTTGCCCTGCGTAGCGTTCCGGGCAGCGGGTAGAACCAGGCAGAGAATTCCCGGCTAGCAGCTTCCCTGTGGCGGGGAAGTGCAAACGTACACGTTTTCGGCCGAAAACGCGTTTTCCGGCGAAAACGCACACCACGGCTCTTTCTGAGAAAAAGCAAGCACGGAGGACGAGAACCGCTTTTGCCCTGCGTAGCGTTCCGGGCAGCGGGTAGAACCAGGCAGAGAATTCCCGGCTAGCAGCTTCCCTGTGGCGGGGAAGTGCAAACGTACACGTTTTCGGCCGAAAACGCGTTTTCCGGCGAAAACGCACACCACGGCTCTTTCTGAGAAAAAGCAAGCACGGAGGACGAGAACCGCTTTTGCCCTGCGTAGCGTTCCGGGCAGCGGGTAGAACCAGGCAGAGAATTCCCGGCTAGCAGCTTCCCTGTGGCGGGGAAGTGCAAACGTACACGTTTTCGGCCGAAAACGCGTTTTCAGGCGAAAACGCACACCACGGCTCTTTCTGAGGCAGAGCGGGCACGGAGGACGAGAATCGCTTTTGCCCTGCTTAGCGTACCGGGCAGCGCGTAGAACCAGGCAGAGAATTCCCGGCTAGCAGTTTCCCTGTGGCGGGGAAGTGCAAACGTACACGTTTTCGGCCAAAAACAGGTTTTCCGGCGAAAACGCACTCCACGGATCTTCTGAGAAAAAGCAAGCACGGAGGACGAGAACCGCTTTTGCCCTGCGTAGCCTTCCGGGCAGCGGGTAGAACCAGGCAGAGAATTCCCGGCTAGCAGCTTCCCTGTGGCGGGGAAATGCAAACGTACACGTTTTCCGCCTAAAATGCGTTTTCCGACGAAAACGCACAACACGGCTCTTTCTGACAAAAAGCAAGCACAGAGGACGAGAATCGCTTTTGCCCTGCGTAGCGTTCCGGGCAGCGGGTAGAACCAGGCAGAGAATTCACGGCTAGCAGCTTTCCTGTGTCGGGGAAGTGCAAGCGTACATGTTTTCGGCGCAAAACGCGTTTTCCGGACAAAACGCACACCACGGCTCTTTCTGAGAAATAGCAAGCACGGAGGACGAGAATCGCTTTTGCCCTGCGTAGCGTTCCGGGCAGCGGGTAGAACCAGGCAGAGAATTCCCGGCTAGTAGCTTCCCTGTGGCGGTGAAGTGCAAACGTACACGTTTTCGGCCAAAAACAGGTTTTCCGGCGAAAGCGCACTCCACGGATCTTCTGAAAAAAAGCAAGCACGGAGGACGAGAACCGCTTTTGCCCTGCGTAGCGTTCCGGGCAGCGGGAAGTACCAGGCAGAGAATTCCCGGCTAGCAGCTTCCCTGTGGCGGGGAAGTGCAAACATACACGTTTTCGGCCGAAAGAACGTTTTCCGGCGAAAACGCCCACCACGGCTCTTTCTGAGGAAAAGCAAGCACGGAGGACGAGAACCGCTTTTGCCCTGCGTAGCGTTCCGGGCAGCGGGTAGAACCAGGCAGAGAATTCCCGGCTAGCAGCTTCCCTGTGGCGGGGAAGTGCAAACGTACACGTTTTCGACCAAAAACGTGTTTTCCAGCGAAAACGCACACCACGGCTCTTTCTGAGAAACAGCAAGCACGGAGGACGAGAACCGCTTTTGCCCTGCGTAGCGTTCCGGGCAGCGGGTAGAACCAGGCAGAGAATTCCCGGCTAGCAGCTTCCCTGTGGCGGGGAAGTGCAAACGTACACGTTTTCGGCCGAAAACGCGTTTTCCGGCGAAAACGCACACCACGGCTCTTTCTGAGAAAAAGCAAGCACGGAGGACGAGAACCGCTTTTGCCCTGCGTAGCGTTCCGGGCAGCGGGTAGAACCAGGCAGAGAATTCCCGGCTAGCAGCTTCCCTGTGGCGGGGAAGTGCAAACGTACACGTTTTCGGCCGAAAACGCGTTTTCCGGCGAAAACGCACACCACGGCTCTTTCTGAGAAAAAGCAAGCACGGAGGACGAGAACCGCTTTTGCCCTGCGTAGCGTTCTGGGCAGCGGGTAGAACCAGGCAGAGAATTCCCGGCTAGCAGCTTCCCTGTGGCGGGGAAGTGCAAACGTACACGTTTTCGGCCGAAAACGCGTTTTCCGGCGAAAACGCACACCACGGCTCTTTCTGAGAAAAAGCAAGCACGGAGGACGAGAACCGCTTTTGCCCTGCGTAGCGTTCCGGGCAGCGGGTAGAACCAGGCAGAGAATTCCCGGCTAGCAGCTTCCCTGTGGCGGGGAAGTGCAAACGTACACGTTTTCGGCCGAAAACGCGTTTTCCGGCGAAAACGCACACCACGGCTCTTTCTGAGAAAAAGCAAGCACGGAGGACGAGAACCGCTTTTGCCCTGCGTAGCGTTCCGGGCAGCGGGTAGAACCAGGCAGAGAATTCCCGGCTAGCAGCTTCCCTGTGGCGGGGAAGTGCAAACGTACACGTTTTCGGCCGAAAACGCGTTTTCCGGCGAAAACGCACACCACGGCTCTTTCTGAGAAAAAGCAAGCACGGAGGACGAGAACCGCTTTTGCCCTGCGTAGCGTTCCGGGCAGCGGGTAGAACCAGGCAGAGAATTCCCGGCTAGCAGCTTCCCTGTGGCGGGGAAGTGCAAACGTACACGTTTTCGGCCGAAAACGCGTTTTCCAGCGAAAACGCACACCACGGCTCTTTCTGAGAAAAAGCAAGCACGGAGGACGAGAACCGCTTTTGCCCTGCGTAGCGTTCCGGGCAGCGGGTAGAACCAGGCAGAGAATTCCTGGCTAGCAGCTTCCCTGTGGCGGGGAAGTGCAAACGTACACGTTTTCGGCCGAAAACGCGTTTTCCGGCGAAAATGCACACCACGGCTCTTTCTGAGAAAAAGCAAGCACGGAGGACGAGAACCGCTTTTGCCCTGCGTAGCGTTCCGGGCAGCGGGTAGAACCAGGCAGAGAATTCCCGGCTAGCAGCTTCCCTGTGGCGGGGAAGTGCAAACGTACACGTTTTCGGCCGAAAACGCGTTTTCCGGCGAAAACGCACACCACGGCTCTTTCTGAGAAAAAGCAAGCACGGAGGACGAGAACCGCTTTTGCCCTGCGTAGCGTTCCGGGCAGCGGGTAGAACCAGGCAGAGAATTCCCGGCTAGCAGGTTCCCTGTGGCGGGGAAGTGCAAACGTACACGTTTTCGACCAAAAACGTGTTTTCCAGCGAAAACGCACACCACGGCTCTTTCTGAGAAAAAGCAAGCACGGAGGACGAGAACCGCTTTTGCCCTGCGTAGCGTTCCGGGCAGCGGGTAGAACCAGGCAGAGAATTCCCAGCTAGCAGCTTCCCTGTGGCGGGGAAGTGCAAACGTACACGTTTTCGGCCGAAAACGCGTTTTCCGGCGAAAACGCACACCACGGCTCTTTCTGAGAAAAAGCAAGCACGGAGGACGAGAACCGCTTTTGCCCTGCGTAGCGTTCCGGGCAGCGGGTAGAACCAGGCAGAGAATTCCCGGCTAGCAGGTTCCCTGTGGCGGTGAAGTGCAAACGTACACGGTTTCGGCCGAAAACGCGTTTTCCGGCGATGAAGCACACCACGGCTCTTTCTGAGACAAAGCGGGCACGGAGGACGAGAATCGCTTTTGCCCTGCATAGCGTTCCGGGCAGCGGGTAGAACCAGGCAGAGAATTCCCGGCTAGCAGCTTCCCTGTGGCGGGGAAGTGCAAACGTACACGTTTTCGGCCAAAAACGCGTTTTCCGGCGAAAACGCACACCACGGCTCTTTCTGAGAAAAAGCAAGCACGGAGGACGAGAACCGCTTTTGCCCTGCGTAGCGTTCCGGGCAGCGGGTAGAACCAGGCAGAGAATTCCCGGCTAGCAGCTTCCCTGTGGCGGGGAAGTGCAAACGTACACGTTTTCGGCCGAAAACGCGTTTTCCGGCGAAAACGCACACCACGGCTCTTTCTGAGAAAAAGCAAGCACGGAGGACGAGAACCGCTTTTGCCCTGCGTAGCGTTCCGGGCAGCGGGTAGAACCAGGCAGAGAATTCCCGGCTAGCAGCTTCCCTGTGGCGGGGAAGTGCAAACGTACACGTTTTCGGCAGAAAACGCGTTTTCCGGCGAAAACGCACACCACGGCTCTTTCTGAGAAAAAGCAAGCACGGAGGACGAGAACCGCTTTTGCCCTGCGTAGCGTTCCGGGCAGCGGGTAGAACCAGGCAGAGAATTCCCGGCTAGCAGCTTCCCTGTGGCGGGGAAGTGCAAACGTACACGTTTTCGGCCGAAAACGCGTTTTCAGGCGAAAACGCACACCACGGCTCTTTCTGAGGCAGAGCGGGCACGGAGGACGAGAATCGCTTTTGCCCTGCTTAGCGTACCGGGCAGCGCGTAGAACCAGGCAGAGAATTCCCGGCTAGCAGTTTCCCTGTGGCGGGGAAGTGCAAACGTACACGTTTTCGGCCAAAAACAGGTTTTCCGGCGAAAACGCACTCCACGGATCGTCTGAGAAAAAGCAAGCACGGAGGACGAGAACCGCTTTTGCCCTGCGTAGCCTTCCGGGCAGCGGGTAGAACCAGGCAGAGAATTCCCGGCTAGCAGCTTCCCTGTGGCGGGGAAATGCAAACGTACACGTTTTCCGCCTAAAATGCGTTTTCCGACGAAAACGCACAACACGGCTCTTTCTGACAAAAAGCAAGCACAGAGGACGAGAATCGCTTTTGCCCTGCGTAGCGTTCCGGGCAGCGGGTAGAACCAGGCAGAGAATTCACGGCTAGCAGCTTTCCTGTGTCGGGGAAGTGCAAGCGTACATGTTTTCGGCGCAAAACGCGTTTTCCGGACAAAACGCACACCACGGCTCTTTCTGAGAAATAGCAAGCACGGAGGACGAGAATCGCTTTTGCCCTGCGTAGCGTTCCGGTCAGCGGGTAGAACCAGGCAGAGAATTCCCGGCTAGTAGCTTCCCTGTGGCGGTGAAGTGCAAACGTACACGTTTTCGGCCAAAAACAGGTTTTCCGGCGAAAGCGCACTCCACGGATCTTCTGAGAAAAAGCAAGCACGGAGGACGAGAACCGCTTTTGCCCTGCGTAGCGTTCCGGGCAGCGGGAAGTACCAGGCAGAGAATTCCCGGCTAGCAGCTTCCCTGTGGCGGGGAAGTGCAAACGTACACGTTTTCGGCCGAAAGAACGTTTTCCGGCGAAAACGCCCACCACGGCTCTTTCTGAGGAAAAGCAAGCACGGAGGACGAGAATCGCTTTTGCCCTGCGTAGCGTTCCGGGCAGCGGGTAGAACCAGGCAGAGAATTCCCGGCTAGCAGCTTCCCTGTGGCGGGGAAGTGCAAACGTACACGTTTTCGGCAGAAAACGCGTTTTCTGGCGAAAACGCACACCACGGCTCTTTCTGAGAAGAAGCAAGCACGGAGGACGAGAATTGCTTTTGCCCTGCGTAGCGTTCCGGGCAGTGGGAAGAAAAAAGGCAGAGAATTCCGGGCTAGCAGCTTCCCTGTGGCGGGGAAGTGCAAACGTACACGTTTTTGGCCGAAAACGCGTTTTCCGGCGAAAACGCACACCACGGATCTTTCTGAGAAAAAGCAAGCACGGAGGACGAGAACCGCTTTTGCCCTGCGTAGCGTTCCGGGCAGCGGATAGAACCAGGCAGAGAATTCCCGGCTAGCAGGTTCCCTGTGGCGGGGAAGTGCAAACGTACACGGTTTCGGCCGAAAACGCGTTTTCCGGCGATGAAGCACACCACGGCTCTTTCTGAGACAAAGCGGGCACGGAGGACGAGAATCGCTTTTGCCCTGCATAGCGTTCCGGGCAGCGGATAGAACCAGGCAGAGAATTCCCGGCTAGCAGGTTCCCTGTGGCGGGGAAGTGCAAACGTACACGGTTTCGGCCGAAAACGCGTTTTCCGGCGATGAAGCACACCACGGCTCTTTCTGAGAAAAAGCAAGCACGGAGGACGAGAACCGCTTTTGCCCTGCGTAGCGTTCCGGGCAGCGGGTAGAACCAGGCAGAGAATTCCGGGCTAGTAGCTTCCCTGTGGCGGTGAAGTGCAAACGTACACGTTTTCGGCCAAAAACAGGTTTTCCGGCGAAAGCGCACTCCACGGATCTTCTGAGAAAAAGCAATCACGGAGGACGAGAACCGCTTTTGCCCTGCGTAGCGTTCCGGGCAGCGGGAAGTACCAGGCAGAGAATTCCCGGCTAGCAGCTTCCCTGTGGCGGGGAAGTGCAAACGTACACGTTTTCGGCCGAAAGAACGTTTTCCGGCGAAAACGCCCACCACGGCTCTTTCTGAGGAAAAGCAATCACGGAGGACGAGAATCGCTTTTGCCCTGCGTAGCGTTCCGGGCAGCGGGTAGAACCAGGCAGAGAATTCCCGGCTAGCAGCTTCCCTGTGGCGGGGAAGTGCAAACGTACACGTTTTCGGCAGAAAACGCGTTTTCTGGCGAAAACGCACACCACGGCTCTTTCTGAGAAAAAGCAAGCACGGAGGACGAGAATTGCTTTTGCCCTGCGTAGCGTTCCGGGCAGTGGGAAGAACCAGGCAGAGAATTCCGGGCTAGCAGCTTCCCTGTGGCGGGGAAGTGCAAACGTACACGTTTTTGGCCGAAAACGCGTTTTCCGGCGAAAACGCACACCACGGATCTTTCTGAGAAAAAGCAAGCACGGAGGACGAGAACCGCTTTTGCCCTGCGTAGCGTTCCGGGCAGCGGATAGAACCAGGCAGAGAATTCCCGGCTAGCAGCTTCCCTGTGGCGGGGAAGTGCAAACGTACACGGTTTCGGCCGAAAACGCGTTTTCCGGCGATGAAGCACACCACGGCTCTTTCTGAGACAAAGCGGGCACGGAGGACGAGAATCGCTTTTGCCCTGCATAGCGTTCCGGGCAGCGGGTAGAACCAGGCAGAGAATTCCCGGCTAGCAGCTTCCCTGTGGCGGGGAAGTGCAAACGTACACGTTTTCGGCCAAAAACGCGTTTTCCGGCGAAAACACACACCACGGCTCTTTCTGAGAAAAAGCAAGCACGGAGGACGAGAACCGCTTTTGCCCTGCGTAGCGTTCCGGGCAGCGGGTAGAACCAGGCAGAGAATTCCCAGCTAGCAGCTTCCCTGTGGCGGGGAAGTGCAAACGTACACGTTTTCGGCCGAAAACGCGTTTTCCGGCGAAAACGCACACCACGGCTCTTTCTGAGAAAAAGCAAGCACGGAGGACGAGAACCGCTTTTGCCCTGCGTAGCGTTCCGGGCAGCGGGTAGAACCAGGCAGAGAATTCCCGGCTAGCAGCTTCCCTGTGGCGGGGAAGTGCAAACGTAAACGTTTTCGGCCGAAAACGCGTTTTCCGGCGAAAACGCACACCACGGCTCTTTCGGAGGCAGAGCGGGCACGGAGGACGAGAATCGCTTTTGCCCTGCTTAGCGTACCGGGCAGCGCGTAGAACCAGGCAGAGAATTCCCGGCTAGCAGTTTCCCTGTGGCGGGGAAGTGCAAACGTACACGTTTTCGGCCGAAAACGCGTTTTCCGGCGAAAACGCACACCACGGCTCTTTCTGAGAAAAAGCAAGCACGGAGGACGAGAATCGCTTTTGTCCTGCGTAGCGTTCCGGGCAGCGGGTAGAACCAGGCATAGAATTCCCGGCTAGGAGCTTCCCTGTGGCGGGGAAGTGCAAACGTACACGTTTTCGGCCGAAAAAACGTTTTCCAGCGAAAACGCCCACCACGGCTCTTTCTGAGGAAAAGCAAGCACGGAGGACGAGAATCGCTTTTGCCCTGCGTAGCGTTCTGGGCAGCGGGTAGAACCAGGCAGAGAATTCCCGGCTAGCAGCTTCCCTGTGGCGGGGAAGTGCAAACATACACGTTTTCGGCAGAAAACGCGTTTTCCGGCGAAAACGCACACCACGGCTCTTTCTGAGAAAAAGCAAGCACGGAGGACGAGAATTGCTTTTGCCCTGCGTAGCGTTCCGGGCAGTGGGAAGAACCAGGCAGAGAATTCCCGGCTAGTAGCTTCCCTGTGGCGGGGAAGTGCAAACGTACACGTTTTCGGCCGAAAACGCGTTTTCCGGCGAAAAAGCACACCACGGCTCTTTCTGAGGCAGAGCGGGCACGGAGGACGAGAATCGCTTTTGCCCTGCTTAGCGTACCGGGCAGCGCGTAGAACCAGGCAGAGAATTCCCGGCTAGCAGTTTCCCTGTGGCGGGGAAGTGCAAACGTACACGTTTTCGGCCAAAAACGCGTTTTCTGGCGAAAACGCACACTACGGCTCTTTCTGAGAAAAAGCAAGCACGGAGGACGAGAATCGCTTTTGCCCTGTGTAGCGTTCCGGGCAGCGGGTAGAACCAGGCAGAGAATTCCCGGCTAGCAGATTCCCTGTGGCGGGGAAGTGCAAACGTACATGTTTTCGGCGCAAAACGCGTTTTCCTGCGAAAACGCACACCACGGCTCTTTCTGAGAAAAAACAAGCACGGGGGACGAGAACCGCTTTTGCCCTGCGTAGCGTTCCGGGTAGCGGGTAGAACCAGGCAGTAAATTCCCGGCTAGCAGCTTCCTTGTGGCGGGGAAGTGCAAACGTACACGTTTTCGGCCGAAAACGCGTTTTCCGGCGAAAACGCACTCCATGGCTCTTTCTGAGAAAAAGCAAGCACGGACGACGAGAATCGCTTTTGCCCTGCGTACCGTTCCGGGCAGCGGGTAGAACCAGGCAGAGAATTCCCGGCTAGCATGTTCCCTGTGGCGGGGAAGTGCAAACGTACACGTTTTCGGCCAAAAACGCGTTTTCCGGCGAAAACGCACACCACGGCTCTTTCTGAGAAAAAGCAAGCACGGAGGACGAGAATTGCTTTTGCCCTGCGTAGCGTTCCGGTCAGCGGGTAGAAACAGGCAGAGAATTCCGGGCTAGTAGCTTCCCTGTGGCGGGGAAGTGCAAACGTACACGTTTTCGGCCAAAAACACGTTTTCCGGCGAAAACGCACTCCACGGATCTTCTGAGAAAAAGCAAGCACGGAGGACGAGAACCGCTTTTGCCCTGCGTAGCGTTCCGGGCAGCGGGAAGTACCAGGCAGAGAATTCCCGGCTAGCAGCTTCCCTGTGGCGGGGAAGTGCAAACGTACACGTTTTCGGTCGAAAAAACGTTTTCCGGCGAAAAAGCACACCACGGCTCTTTCTGAGGCAGAGGGGGCACGGAGGACGAGAATCGCTTTTGCCCTGCATAGCGTACCGGGCAGCGCGTAGAACCAGGCAGAGAATTCCCGGCTAGCAGTTTCCCTGTGGCGGGGAAGTGCAAACGTACACGTTTTCGGCCAAAAACGCGTTTTCTGGCGAAAACGCACACTACGGCTCTTTTTGAGAAAAAGCAAGCACGGAGGACGAGAATCGCTTTTGCCCTGTGTAGCGTTCCGGGCAGCGGGTAGAACCAGGCAGAGAATTCCCGGCTAGCAGATTCCCTGTGGCGGGGAAGTGCAAACGTACATGTTTTCGGCGCAAAACGCGTTTTCTTGCGAAAACGCACACCACGGCTCTTTCTGAGAAAAAACAAGCACGGGGGACGAGAATCGCTTTTGCCCTGCGTAGCGTTCCGGGCAGCGGGTAGAACCAGGCAGTAAATTCCCGGCTAGCAGCTTCCTTGTGGCGGGGAAGTGCAAACGTACACGTTTTCGGCCGAAAACGCGTTTTCCGGCGAAAACGCACACCACGGCTCTTTCTGAGAAATAGCAAGCACGGAGGACGAGAATCGCTTTTGCCCTGCGTAGCGTTCCGGGCAGCGGGTAGAACCAGGCAGAGAATTCCCGGCTAGCAGCTTCCCTGTGGCGGGGAAGTGCAAACGTACACGTTTTCCGCCTAAAATGCGTTTTCCGGCGAAAACGCACACCACGGCTCTTTCTGACAAAAAGCAAGCACGGAGGACGAGAACCGCTTTTGCCCTGCGTAGCGTTCCGGGCAGCGGGTAGAACCAGGCAGAGAATTCCCGGCTAGCAGGTTCCCTGTGGCGGGGAAGTGCAAACGTACACGGTTTCGGCCGAAAACGCGTTTTCCGGCGATAAAGCACACCACGGCTCTTTCTGAGACAAAGCGGGCACGGAGGACGAGAATCGCTTTTGCCCTGCATAGCGTTCCGGGCAGCGGGTAGAACCAGGCAGAGAATTCCCGGCTAGCAGGTTCCCTGTGGCGGGGAAGTGCAAACGTACACGGTTTCGGCCGAAAACGCGTTTTCCGGCGAAAACGCACTCCATGGCTCTTTCTGAGAAAAAGCAAGCACGGACGACGAGAATCGCTTTTGCCCTGCGTACCGTTCCGGGCAGCGGGTAGAACCAGGCAGAGAATTCCCGGCTAGCATGTTCCCTGTGGCGGGGAAGTGCAAACGTACACGTTTTCGGCCAAAAACGCGTTTTCCGGCGAAAACGCACACCACGGCTCTTTCTGAGAAAAAGCAAGCACGGAGGACGAGAATTGCTTTTGCCCTGCGTAGCGTTCCGGTCAGCGGGTAGAAACAGGCAGAGAATTCCGGGCTAGTAGCTTCCCTGTGGCGGGGAAGTGCAAACGTACACGGTTTCGGCCAAAAGCACGTTTTCCGGCGAAAACGCACTCCACGGATCTTCTGAGAAAAAGCAAGCACGGAGGACGAGAACCGCTTTTGCCCTGCGTAGCGTTCCGGGCAGCGGGAAGTACCAGGCAGAGAATTCCCGGCTAGCAGCTTCCCTGTGGCGGGGAAGTGCAAACGTACACGTTTTCGGTCGAAAAAACGTTTTCCGGCGAAAACGCCCACCACGGCACTTTCTGAGGAAAAGCAAGCACGGAGGACGAGAATCGCTTTTGCCCTGCGTAGCGTTCCGGGCAGCGGGTAGAACCAGGCAGAGAATTCCCGGCTAGCAGCTTCCCTGTGGCGGGGAAGTGCAAACGTACACGTTTTCGGCAGAAAACGCGTTTTCCGGCGAAAACGCACACCACGGCTCTTTCTGAGAAAAAGCAAGCACGGAGGACGAGAATTGCTTTTGCCCTGCGTAACGTTCCGGGCAGTGGGAAGAACCAGGCAGAGAATTCCCGGCTAGCAGCATCCCTGTGGCGGGGAAGTGCAAACGTACACGTTTTCGGCCGAAAACGCGTTTTCCGGCGAAAATGCACACCACGGATCTTTCTGAGAAAAAGCAAGCACGGAGGACGAGAACCGCTTTTGCCCTGCGTAGCGTTCCGGGCAGCGGATAGAACCAGGCAGAGAATTCCCGGCTAGCAGGTTCCCTGTGGCGGGGAAGTGCAAACGTACACGGTTTCGGCCGAAAACGCGTTTTCCGTCGATAAAGCACAGCACGGCTCTTTCTGAGACAAAGCGGGCACGGAGGACGAGAATCGCTTTTGCCCTGCATAGCGTTCCGGGAAGCGGATAGAACCAGGCAGAGAATTCCCGGCTAGCAGGTTCCCTGTGGCGGGGAAGTGCTAACGTACACGGTTTCGGCCGAAAACGCGTTTTCCGGCGAAAACGCAAACCACGGCTCTTTCTGAGAAAAAGCAAGCACGGAGGACGAGAATCGCTTTTGCCCTGCGTACCGTTCCGGGCAGCGGGTAGAACCAGGCAGAGAATTCCCGGCTAGCATGTTCCCTGTGGCGGGGAAGTGCAAACGTACACGTTTTCGGCCAAAAACGCGTTTTCCGGCGAAAACGCACACCACGGCTCTTTCTGAGAAAAAGCAAGCACGGAGGACGAGAACCGCTTTTGCCCTGCGTAGCGTTCCGGGCAGCGGGTAGAACCAGGCAGAGAATTCCGGGCTAGCAGCTTCCCTGTGGCGGGGAAGTGCAAACGTACACGTTTTCGGCGCAAAACGCGTTTTCCGGAGAAAACGCACACCACGGCTCTTTCTGAGAAATAGCAAGCACGGAGGACGTGAATCGCTTTTGCCCTGCGTAGCGTTCCGGGCAGTGGGTAGAACCAGGCAGAGAATTCTTGGCTAGTAGCTTCCCTGTGGCGGTGAAGTGCAAACGTACACGTTTTCGGCCAAAAACACGTTTTCCGGCGAAAACGCACTCCACGGATCTTCTGAGAAAAAGCAAGCACGGAGGACGAGAATCGCTTTTGCCCTGCGTAGCGTTCCGGGCAGCGGGAAGTACCAGGCAGAGAATTCCTGGCTAGCAGCTTCCCTGTAGCGGGGAAGTGCAAATGTACACGTTTTCGGCCGAAAAAACGTTTTCCGGCGCAAACGCCCACCACGGCTCTTTCTGAGGAAAAGCAAGCACGGAGGACGAGAATCGCTTTTGCCCTGCGTAGCGTTCCGGGCAGCGGGTAGAACCAGGCAGAGAATTCCCGGCTAGCAGGTTCCCTGTGGCGGGGAAGTGCAAACGTACATGTTTTCGGCCGAAAACGCGTTTTCCGGCGAAAACGCACACCACGGCTCTTTCGGAGGCAGAGCGGGCACGGAGGACGAGAATCGCTTTTGCCCTGCTTAGCGTACCGGGCAGCGCGTAGAACCAGGCAGAGAATTCCCGGCTAGCAGTTTCCCTGTGGCGGGGAAGTGCAAACGTACACGTTTTCGGCCGAAAACGCGTTTTCCGGTGAAAACGCACACCAGGGCTCTTTCTGAGAAAAAGCAAGCACGGAGGACGAGAATCGCTTTTGCCCTGCGTAGCGTTCCGGGCAGTGGGAAGAACCAGGCAGAGAATTCCCGGCTAGTAGCTTCCCTGTGGCGGGGAAGGGCAAACGTACACGGTTTCGGCCGAAAACGCGTTTTCCGGCGAAAAGCACACCACGGCTCTTTATGAGGCAGAGCGGGCACGGAGGACGAGAATCGCTTTTGCCCTGCTTAGCGTACCGGGCAGCGCGTAGAACCAGGCAGAGAATTCCCGGCTAGCAGTTTCCCTGTGGCGGGGAAGTGCAAACGTACACGTTTTCTGCCAAAAACGCGTTTTCTGGCGAAAACGCACACTACGGCTCTTTCTGAGAAAAAGCAAGCACGGAGGACGAGAATCGCTTTTGCCCTGTGTAGCGTTCCGGGCAGCGGGTAGAACCAGGCAGAGAATTCCCGGCTAGCAGATTCCCTGTGGCGGGGAAGTGCAAACGTACATGTTTTCGGCGCAAAACGCGTTTTCCTGCGAAAAAGCACACCACGGCTCTTTCTGAGAAAAAGCAAGCACGGGGGACGAGAATCGCTTTTGCCCTGCGTAGCGTTCCGGGCAGCGGGTAGAACCAGGCAGAGAATTCCCGGCTAGCAGCTTCCCTGTGGTGGGGAAGTGCAAACGTACACGTTTTCGGCCGAAAACGCTTTTTCCGGCGAAAACGCACACCACGGATCTTTCTGAGAAAAAGCAAGCACGGAGGACGAGAACCGCTTTTGCCCTGCGTAGCGTTCCGGGCAGCGGATAGAACCAGGCAGAGAATTCCCGGCTAGCAGGTTCCCTGTGGCGGGGAAGTGCAAACGTACACGGTTTCGGACGAAAACGCGTTTTCCGGCGATAAAGCACACCACGGCTCTTTCTGAGACAAAGCGGGCACGGAGGACGAGAATCGCTTTTGCCCTGCATAGCGTTCCGGGCAGCGGATAGAACCAGGCAGAGAATTCCCGGCTAGCAGGTTCCCTGTGGCGGGGAAGTGCAAACGTACACGTTTTCGGCCGAAAACTCGTTTTCCGGCGAAAACGCACACCACGGCTCTTTCTGAGAAAAAGCAAGCACGGAGGACGAGAATCGCTTTTGCCCTGCGTAGCGTTCCGGTCAGCGGGTAGAACCAGGCAGAGAATTCCGGGCCTGTAGCTTCCCTTTGGCGGTGAAGTGCAAACGTACACGTTTTCGGCCAAAAACACGTTTTCCGGCGAAAACGCACTCCACGGATCTTCTGAGAAAAAGCAAGCACGGAGGACGAGAACCGCTTTTGCCCTGCGTAGCGTTGCGGGCAGCGGGAAGTACCAGGCAGAGAATTCCCGGCTAGCAGCTTCCCTGTAGCAGGGAAGTGCAAACGTACACGTTTTCGGCCAAAAAATCGTTTTCCGGCGCAAACGCCCACCACGGCTCTTTCTGAGGAAAAGCAAGCACGGAGGACGAGAATCGCTTTTGCCCTGCGTAGCGTTCCGGGCAGCGGGTAGAACCAGGCAGAGAATTCCCGGCTAGCAGGTTCCCTGTGGCGGGGAAGTGCAAACGTACACGTTTTCGGCCGAAAACGCGTTTTCTGGCGAAAAAGCACACCACGGCTCTTTCTGAGGCAAAGCGGGCACGGAGGACGAGAACCGCTTTTGCCCTGCGTAGCGTTCCGGGCAGCGGGTAGAACCAGGCAAAGAATTCCCGGCTAGCAGCTTCCCTGTGGCGGGGAAGTGCAAACGTACACGTTTTCGGCCGAAAACGCGTTTTCCGGCGAAAACGCACACCACGGCTCTTTCTGAGGAAAAGCAAGCACGGAGGACGAGAATCGCTTTTGCCCTGCGTAGCGTTCCGGGCAGCGGGTAGAACCAGGCAGAGAATTCCGGGCTAGCAGCTTCCCTGTGGCGGGGAAGTGCAAACGTACACGTTTTCGGCCGAAAAAACGTTTTCCGGCGAAAAAGCCCACCACGGCTCTTTCTGAGGAAAAGCAAGCACGGAGGACGAGAATCGCTTTTGCCCTGCGTAGCGTTCTGGGCAGCGGGTAGAACCAGGCAGAGAATTCCCGGCTAGCAGCTTCCCTGTGGCGGGGAAGTGCAAACATACACGTTTTCGGCAGAAAACGCGTTTTCCGGCGAAAACGCACACCACGGCTCTTTCTGAGAAAAAGCAAGCACGGAGGACGAGAATTGCTTTTGCCCTGCGTAGCATTCCGGGCAGTGGGAAGAACCAGGCAGAGAATTCCCGGCTAGTAGCTTCCCTGTGGCGGGGAAGTGCAAACGTACACGGTTTCGGCCGAAAACGCGTTTTCCGGCGAAAAAGCACACCACGGCTCTTTCTGAGGCAGAGCGGGCACGGAGGACGAGAATCGCTTTTGCCCTGCTTAGCGTACCGGGCAGCGCGTAGAACCAGGCAGAGAATTCCCGGCTAGCATTTTCCCTGTGGCGGGGAAGTGCAAACGTACACGTTTTCGGCCAAAAACGCGTTTTCTAGCGAAAACGCACACTACGGCTCTTTCTGAGAAAAAGCAAGCACGGAGGACGAGAATCGCTTTTGCCCTGCGTAGCGTTCCGGGCAGCGGGTAGAACCAGGCAGAGAATTCCCGGCTAGCAGATTCCCTGTGGCGGGGAAGTGCAAACGTATTGTTTTCGGCGCAAAACGCGTTTTCCTGTGAAAACGCACACCACGGCTCTTTCTGAGAAAAAGCAAGCACGGGGGACGAGAATCGCTTTTGCCCTGCGTAGCGTTCCGGGCAGCGGGTAGAACCAGGCAGTAAATTCCCGGCTAGCAGCTTCCTTGTGGCGGGGAAGTGCAAACGTACACGTTTTCGGCCGAAAACGCGTTTTCCGGCGAAAACGCACACCACGGCTCTTTCTGAGAAATAGCAAGCACGGAGGACGAGAATCGCTTTTGCCCTGCGTAGCCTTCCGGGCAGCGGGTAGAACCAGGCAGAGAATTCCCGGCTAGCAGCTTCCCTGTGGCGGGGAAGTGCAAACGTACAAGTTTTCGGCCTAAAACGCGTTTTCCGGCCATAAAGCACACTACGGCTCTTTCTGAGAAAAAGCAAGCACGGAGGACGAGAATCGCTTTTGCCCTGTGTAGCGTTCCGGGCAGCGGGTAGAACCAGGCAGAGAATTCCCGGCTAGCAGATTCCCTGTGGCGGGGAAGTGCAAACGTACATGTTTTCGGCGCAAAACGCGTTTTCCTGCGAAAAAGCACACCACGGCTCTTTCTGAGAAAAAGCAAGCACGGGGGACGAGAATCGCTTTTGCCCTGCGTAGCGTTCCGGGCAGCGGGTAGAACCAGGCAGAGAATTCCCGGCTAGCAGCTTCCCTGTGGCGGGGAAGTGCAAACGTACACGTTTTCGGCCAAAAACGCGTTTTCCGGCGAAAACACACACCACGGCTCTTTCTGAGAAAAAGCAAGCACGGAGGACGAGAACCGCTTTTGCCCTGCGTAGCGTTCCGGGCAGCGGATAGAACCAGGCAGAGAATTCCCGGCTAGCAGGTTCCCTGTGGCGGGGAAGTGCAAACGTACACGTTTTCGGCCGAAAACTCGTTTTCCGGCGAAAACGCACACCACGGCTCTTTCTGAGAAAAAGCAAGCACGGAGGACGAGAATCGCTTTTGCCCTGCGTAGCGTTCCGGTCAGCGGGTAGAACCAGGCAGAGAATTCCGGGCCTGTAGCTTCCCTTTGGCGGTGAAGTGCAAACGTACACGTTTTCGGCCAAAAACACGTTTTCCGGCGAAAACGCACTCCACGGATCTTCTGAGAAAAAGCAAGCACGGAGGACGAGAACCGCTTTTGCCCTGCGTAGCGTTGCGGGCAGCGGGAAGTACCAGGCAGAGAATTCCCGGCTAGCAGCTTCCCTGTAGCGGGGAAGTGCAAACGTACACGTTTTCGGCCGAAAAAACGTTTTCCGGCGCAAACGCCCACCACGGCTCTTTCTGAGGAAAAGCAAGCACGGAGGACGAGAATCGCTTTTGCCCTGCGTAGCGTTCCGGGCAGCGGGTAGAACCAGGCAGAGAATTCCCGGCTAGCAGGTTCCCTGTGGCGGGGAAGTGCAAACGTACACGTTTTCGGCCGAAAACGCGTTTTCTGGCGAAAAAGCACACCACGGCTCTTTCTGAGGCAAAGCGGGCACGGAGGACGAGAATCGCTTTTGCCCTGCTTAGCGTACCGGGCAGCGCGTAGAACCAGGCAGAGAATTCCCGGCTAGCAGTTTCCCTGTGGCGGGGAAGTGCAAACGTACACGTTTTCAACCAAAAACGCGTTTTCTGGCGAAAACGCACACTACGGCTCTTTCTGAGAAAAAGCAAGCACGGAGGACGATAATCGCTTTTGCCCTGCGTAGCGTTCCGGGCAGCGGGTAGAACCAGGCAGAGAATTCCCGGCTAGCAGCTTCCCTGTGGCGGGGAAGTGCAAACGTACACGTTTTCGGCCGAAAACGCGTTTTCCGGCGAAAACGCACACCACGGATCTTTCTGAGGAAAAGCAAGCACGGAGGACGAGAATCGCTTTTGCCCTGCGTAGCGTTCCGGGCAGCGGGTAGAACCAGGCAGAGAATTCCGGGCTAGCAGCTTCCCTGTGGCGGGGAAGTGCAAACGTACACGTTTTCGGCCGAAAAAAAGTTTTCCGGCGAAAAAGCCCACCACGGCTCTTTCTGAGGAAAAGCAAGCACGGAGGACGAGAATCGCTTTTGCCCTGCGTAGCGTTCTGGGCAGCGGGTAGAACCAGGCAGAGAATTCCCGGCTAGCAGCTTCCCTGTGGCGGGGAAGTGCAAACATACACGTTTTCGGCAGAAAACGCGTTTTCCGGCGAAAACGCACACCACGGCTCTTTCTGAGAAAAAGCAAGCACGGAGGACGAGAATTGCTTTTGCCCTGCGTAGCATTCCGGGCAGTGGGAAGAACCAGGCAGAGAATTCCCGGCTAGTAGCTTCCCTGTGGCGGGGAAGTGCAAACGTACACGGTTTCTGCCGAAAACGCGTTTTCCGGCGAAAAAGCACACCACGGCTCTTTCTGAGGCAGAGCGGGCACGGAGGACGAGAATCGCTTTTGCCCTGCTTAGCGTACCGGGCAGCGCGTAGAACCAGGCAGAGAATTCCCGGCTAGCATTTTCCCTGTGGCGGGGAAGTGCAAACGTACACGTTTTCGGCCAAAAACGCGTTTTCTAGCGAAAACGCACACTACGGCTCTTTCTGAGAAAAAGCAAGCACGGAGGACGAGAATCGCTTTTGCCCTGCGTAGCGTTCCGGGCAGCGGGTAGAACCAGGCAGAGAATTCCCGGCTAGCAGATTCCCTGTGGCGGGGAAGTGCAAACGTATTGTTTTCGGCGCAAAACGCGTTTTCCTGTGAAAACGCACACCACGGCTCTTTCTGAGAAAAAGCAAGCACGGGGGACGAGAATCGCTTTTGCCCTGCGTAGCGTTCCGGGCAGCGGGTAGAACCAGGCAGTAAATTCCCGGCTAGCAGCTTCCTTGTGGCGGGGAAGTGCAAACGTACACGTTTTCGGCCGAAAACGCGTTTTCCGGCGAAAACGCACACCACGGCTCTTTCTGAGAAATAGCAAGCACGGAGGACGAGAATCGCTTTTGCCCTGCGTAGCCTTCCGGGCAGCGGGTAGAACCAGGCAGAGAATTCCCGGCTAGCAGCTTCCCTGTGGCGGGGAAGTGCAAACGTACAAGTTTTCGGCCTAAAACGCGTTTTCCGGCCATAAAGCACACCACGGCACTTTCTGAGACAAAGCGGGCACGGAGGACGAGAATCGCTTTTGCCCTGCATAGCGTTCCGGGCAGCGGATAGAACCAGGCAGAGAATTCCCGGCTAGCAGGTTCCCTGTGGCGGGGAAGTGCAAACGTACACGGTTTCGGCCGAAAACGCGTTTTCCGGCGAAAACGCACACCACGGCTCTTTCTGAGAAAAAGCAAGCACGGACTACGAGAATCGCTTTTGCCCTGCGTACCGTTCCGGGCAGCGGGTAGAACCAGGCAGAGAATTCCCGGCTAGCATGTTTCCTGTGGCGGGGAAGTGCAAACGTACACGTTTTCGGCCAAAAACGCGTTTTCCGGCGAAAACGCACACCACGGCTCTTTCTGAGAAAAAGCAAGCACGGAGGACGAGAATCGCTTTTGCCCTGCGTAGCGTTCCGGTCAGCGGGTAGAACCAGGCAGAGAATTCCGGGCTAGTAGCTTCCCTGTGGCGGTGAAGTGCAAACGTACATGTTTTCGGCCAAAAACACGTTTTCCGGCGAAAACGCACTCCACGGATCTTCTGAGAAAAAGCAAGCACGGAGGACGAGAACCGCTTTTGCCCTGCATAGCGTTCCGGGAAGCAAGAAGTACCAGGCAGAGAATTCCCGGCTAGCAGGTTCCCTGTGGCGGGGAAGTGCAAACGTACACGTTTTCGGCCGAAAACGCGTTTTCCGGCGAAAAAGCACACCACGGCTCTTTCTGAGGCAAAGCGGGCACGGAGGACGAGAATCGCTTTTGCCCTGCTTAGCGTACCGGGCAGCGCGTAGAACCAGGCAGAGAATTCCCGGCTAGCAGTTTCCCTGTGGCGGGGAAGTGCAAACGTACACGTTTTCAACCAAAAACGCGTTTTCTGGCGAAAACGCACACTACGGCTCTTTCTGAGAAAAAGCAAGCACGGAGGATGAGAATCGCTTTTGCCCTGCGTAGCGTACCGGGCAGCGCGTAGAACCAGGCAGAGAATTCCCGGCTAGCAGCTTCCCTGTGGCGGGGAAGTGCAAACGTACACGTTTTCGGCCGAAAACGCGTTTTCCGGCGAAAACGCACACCACGGCTCTTTCTGAGGAAAAGCAAGCACGGAGGACGAGAATCGCTTTTGCCCTGCGTAGCGTTCCGGGCAGCGGGTAGAACCAGGCAGAGAATTCCCGGCTAGCAGCTTCCCTGTGGCGGGGAAGTGCAAACGTACACGTTTTCGGCAGAAAACGCGTTTTCCGGCGAAAACGCACACCACGGCTCTTTCTGAGAAAAAGCAAGCACGGAGGACGAGAATTGCTTTTGCCCTGCGTAGCATTCCGGGCAGTGGGAAGAACCAGGCAGAGAATTCCCGGCTAGTAGCTTCCCTGTGGCGGGGAAGTGCAAACGTACACGGTTTCGGCCGAAAACGCGTTTTCCGGCGAAAAAGCACACCACGGCTCTTTCTGAGGCAGAGCGGGCACGGAGGACGAGAATCGCTTTTGCCCTGCTTAGCGTACCGGGCAGCGCGTAGAACCAGGCAGAGAATTCCCGGCTAGCATTTTCCCTGTGGCGGGGAAGTGCAAACGTACACGTTTTCGGCCAAAAACGCGTTTTCTAGCGAAAACGCACACTACGGCTCTTTCTGAGAAAAAGCAAGCACGGAGGACGAGAATCGCTTTTGCCCTGCGTAGCGTTCCGGGCAGCGGGTAGAACCAGGCAGAGAATTCCCGGCTAGCAGATTCCCTGTGGCGGGGAAGTGCAAACGTATTGTTTTCGGCGCAAAACGCGTTTTCCTGTGAAAACGCACACCACGGCTCTTTCTGAGAAAAAGCAAGCACGGGGGACGAGAATCGCTTTTGCCCTGCGTAGCGTTCCGGGCAGCGGGTAGAACCAGGCAGTAAATTCCCGGCTAGCAGCTTCCTTGTGGCGGGGAAGTGCAAACGTACACGTTTTCGGCCGAAAACGCGTTTTCCGGCGAAAACGCACACCACGGCTCTTTCTGAGAAATAGCAAGCACGGAGGACGAGAATCGCTTTTGCCCTGCGTAGCCTTCCGGGCAGCGGGTAGAACCAGGCAGAGAATTCCCGGCTAGCAGCTTCCCTGTGGCGGGGAAGTGCAAACGTACAAGTTTTCGGCCTAAAACGCGTTTTCCGGCCATAAAGCACACCACGGCACTTTCTGAGACAAAGCGGGCACGGAGGACGAGAATCGCTTTTGCCCTGCATAGCGTTCCGGGCAGCGGATAGAACCAGGCAGAGAATTCCCGGCTAGCAGGTTCCCTGTGGCGGGGAAGTGCAAACGTACACGGTTTCGGCCGAAAACGCGTTTTCCGGCGAAAACGCACACCACGGCTCTTTCTGAGAAAAAGCAAGCACGGACTACGAGAATCGCTTTTGCCCTGCGTACCGTTCCGGGCAGCGGGTAGAACCAGGCAGAGAATTCCCGGCTAGCATGTTTCCTGTGGCGGGGAAGTGCAAACGTACACGTTTTCGGCCAAAAACGCGTTTTCCGGCGAAAACGCACACCACGGCTCTTTCTGAGAAAAAGCAAGCACGGAGGACGAGAATCGCTTTTGCCCTGCGTAGCGTTCCGGTCAGCGGGTAGAACCAGGCAGAGAATTCCGGGCTAGTAGCTTCCCTGTGGCGGTGAAGTGCAAACGTACATGTTTTCGGCCAAAAACACGTTTTCCGGCGAAAACGCACTCCACGGATCTTCTGAGAAAAAGCAAGCACGGAGGACGAGAACCGCTTTTGCCCTGCATAGCGTTCCGGGCAGCAAGAAGTACCAGGCAGAGAATTCCCGGCTAGCAGGTTCCCTGTGGCGGGGAAGTGCAAACGTACACGTTTTCGGCCGAAAACGCGTTTTCCGGCGAAAAAGCACACCACGGCTCTTTCTGAGGCAAAGCGGGCACGGAGGACGAGAATCGCTTTTGCCCTGCTTAGCGTACCGGGCAGCGCGTAGAACCAGGCAGAGAATTCCCGGCTAGCAGTTTCCCTGTGGCGGGGAAGTGCAAACGTACACGTTTTCAACCAAAAACGCGTTTTCTGGCGAAAACGCACACTACGGCTCTTTCTGAGAAAAAGCAAGCACGGAGGACGAGAATCGCTTTTGCCCTGCGTAGCGTTCCGGGCAGCGGGTAGAACCAGGCAGAGAATTCCCGGCTAGCAGCTTCCCTGTGGCGGGGAAGTGCAAACGTACACGTTTTCGGCCGAAAACGCGTTTTCCGGCGAAAACGCACACCACGGCTCTTTCTGAGGAAAAGCAAGCACGGAGGACGAGAATCGCTTTTGCCCTGCGTAGCGTTCCGGGCAGCGGGTAGAACCAGGCAGAGAATTCCCGGCTAGCAGCTTCCCTGTGGCGGGGAAGTGCAAACGTACACGTTTTCGGCCGAAAAAACGTTTTCCGGCGAAAAAGCCCACCACGGCTCTTTCTGAGGAAAAGCAAGCACGGAGGACGAGAATCGCTTTTGCCCTGCGTAGCGTTCTGGGCAGCGGGTAGAACCAGGCAGAGAATTCCCGGCTAGCAGCTTCCCTGTGGCGGGGAAGTGCAAACATACACGTTTTCGGCCGAAAACGCGTTTTCCGGCGAAAACGCACACCACGGCTCTTTCTGAGAAAAAGCAAGCACGGAGGACGAGAATTGCTTTTGCCCTGCGTAGCATTCCGGGCAGTGGGAAGAACCAGGCAGAGAATTCCCGGCTAGCAGCTTCCCTGTGGCGGGGAAGTGCAAACGTACACGGTTTCGGCCGAAAACGCGTTTTCCGGCGAAAAAGCACACCACGGCTCTTTCTGAGGCAGAGCGGGCACGGAGGACGAGAATCGCTTAGGCCCTGCTTAGCGTACCGGGCAGCGCGTAGAACCAGGCAGAGAATTCCCGGCTAGCATTTTCCCTGTGGCGGGGAAGTGCAAACGTACACGTTTTCGGCCAAAAACGCGTTTTCTAGTGAAAACGCACACTACGGCTCTTTCTGAGAAAAAGCAAGCACGGAGGACGAGAATCGCTTTTGCCCTGTGTAGCGTTCCGGGCAGCGGGTAGAACCAGGCAGAGAATTCCCGGCTAGCAGATTCCCTGTGGCGGGGAAGTGCAAACGTTTTGTTTTCGGCGCAAAACGCGTTTTCCTGTGAAAACGCACACCACGGCTCTTTCTGAGAAAAAGCAAGCACGGGGGACGAGAATCGCTTTTGCCCTGCGTAGCTTTCCGGGCAGCGGGTAGAACCAGGCAGTAAATTCCCGGCTAGCAGCTTCCTTGTGGCGGGGAAGTGCAAACGTACACGTTTTCGGCCGAAAACGCGTTTTCCGGCGAAAACGCACACCACGGCTCTTTCTGAGAAATAGCAAGCACGGAGGACGAGAATCGCTTTTGCCCTGCGTAGCCTTCCGGGCAGCGGGTAGAACCAGGCAGAGAATTCCCGGCTAGCAGCTTCCCTGTGGCGGGGAAGTGCAAACGTACAAGTTTTTGGCCTAAAACGCGTTTTCCGGCCATAAAGCACACCACGGCACTTTCTGAGACAAAGCGGGCACGGAGGACGAGAATCGCTTTTGCCCTGCATAGCGTTCCGGGCAGCGGATAGAACCAGGCAGAGAATTCCCGGCTAGCAGGTTCCCTGTGGCGGGGAAGTGCAAACGTTCACGGTTTCGGCCGAAAACGCGTTTTCCGGCGAAAACGCACACCACGGCTCTTTCTGAGAAAAAGCAAGCACGGACTACGAGAATCTCTTTTGCCCTGCGTACCGTTCCGGGCAGCGGGTAGAACCAGGCAGAGAATTCCCGGCTAGCATGTTCCCTGTGGCGGGGAAGTGCAAACGTACACGTTTTCGGCCAAAAACGCGTTTTCCGGCGAAAACGCACACCACGGCTCTTTCTGAGAAAAAGCAAGCACGGAGGACGAGAATCGCTTTTGCCCTGCGTAGCGTTCCGGTCAGCGGGTAGAACCAGGCAGAGAATTCCGGGCTAGTAGCTTCCCTGTGGCGGTGAAGTGCAAACGTACATGTTTTCGGCCAAAAACACGTTTTCCGGCGAAAACGCACTCCACGGATCTTCTGAGAAAAAGCAAGCACGGAGGACGAGAACCGCTTTTGCCCTGCGTAGCGTTCCGGGCAGCGGGAAGTACCAGGCAGAGAATTCCCGGCTAGCAGCTTCCCTGTGGCGGGGAAGTGCAAACGTACACGTTTTCGGCCGAAAAAAAGTTTTCCGGCGAAAACGCACACCACGGCTCTTTCTGAGAAAAAGCAAGAACGGAGGACGAGAACCGCTTTTGCCCTGCGTAGCGTTCCGGGCAGCGGATAGAACCAGGCAGAGAATTCCCGGCTAGCAGGTTCCCTGTGGCGGGGAAGTGCAAACGTACACGGTTTCGGCCCAAAACGCGTTTTCCGGCGATAAAGCACACCACGGCTCTTTCTGAGACAAAACGGGCACGGAGGACGAGAATCGCTTTTGCCCTGCATAGCGTTCCGGGCAGTGGATAGAACCAGGCAGAGAATTCCCGGCTAGCAGGTTCCCTGTGGCGGGGAAGTGCAAACGTACACGGTTTCGGCCGAAAACAGGTTTTCCGGCGAAAACGCACTCCACGGATCTTCTGAGAATAACCAAGCACGGAGGACGAGAACCGCTTTTGCCCTGCGTAGCGTTCCGGGCAGCGGGTAGAACCAGGCAGAGAATTCCCGGCTAGTAGCTTCCCTGTGGCGGGGAAGGGCAAACGTACACGGTTTCGGCCGAAAACGCGTTTTCCGGCGAAAAGCACACCACGGCTCTTTCTGAGGCAGAGCGGGCACGGAGGACGAGAATCGCTTTTGCCCTGCTTAGCGTACCGGGCAGCGCGTAGAACCAGGCAGAGAATTCCCGGCTAGCAGTTTCCCTGTGGCGGGGAAGTGCAAACGTACACGTTTTCTGCCAAAAACGCGTTTTCTGGTGAAAACGCACACTACGGCTCTTTCTGAGAAAAAGCAAGCACGGAGGACGAGAACCGCTTTTGCCCTGTGTAGCGTTCCGGGCAGCGGGTAGAACCAGGCAGAGAATTCCCGGCTAGCAGGTTCCCTGTGGCAGGGAAGTGCAAACGTACACGGTTTCGGACGAAAACGCGTTTTCCGGCGATAAAGCACACCACGGCTCTTTCTGAGACAAAGCGGGCACGGAGGACGAGAATCGCTTTTGCCCTGCATAACGTTCCGGGCAGCGGATAGAACCAGTCAGAGAATTCCCGGCTAGCAGGTTCCCTGTGGCGGGGAAGTGCAAACGTACACGTTTTCGGCCGAAAACGCGTTTTCCGGCGAAAAAGCACACCACGGCTCTTTCTGAGGCAAAGCGGGCACGGAGGACGAGAATCGCTTTTGCCCTGCTTAGCGTACCGGGCAGCGCGTAGAACCAGGCAGAGAATTCCCGGCTAGCAGTTTCCCTGTGGCGGGGAAGTGCAAACGTACACGTTTTCAACCAAAAACGCGTTTTCTGGCGAAAACGCACACTACGGCTCTTTCTGAGAAAAAGCAAGCACGGAGGATGAGAATCGCTTTTGCCCTGCGTAGCGTACCGGGCAGCGCGTAGAACCAGGCAGAGAATTCCCGGCTAGCAGCTTCCCTGTGGCGGGGAAGTGCAAACGTACACGTTTTCGGCCGAAAACGCGTTTTCCGGCGAAAACGCACACCACGGCTCTTTCTGAGGAAAAGCAAGCACGGAGGACGAGAATCGCTTTTGCCCTGCGTAGCGTTCCGGGCAGCGGGTAGAACCAGGCAGAGAATTCCCGGCTAGCAGCTTCCCTGTGGCGGGGAAGTGCAAACGTACACGTTTTCGGCAGAAAACGCGTTTTCCGGCGAAAACGCACACCACGGCTCTTTCTGAGAAAAAGCAAGCACGGAGGACGAGAATTGCTTTTGCCCTGCGTAGCATTCCGGGCAGTGGGAAGAACCAGGCAGAGAATTCCCGGCTAGTAGCTTCCCTGTGGCGGGGAAGTGCAAACGTACACGGTTTCGGCCGAAAACGCGTTTTCCGGCGAAAAAGCACACCACGGCTCTTTCTGAGGCAGAGCGGGCACGGAGGACGAGAATCGCTTTTGCCCTGCTTAGCGTACCGGGCAGCGCGTAGAACCAGGCAGAGAATTCCCGGCTAGCATTTTCCCTGTGGCGGGGAAGTGCAAACGTACACGTTTTCGGCCAAAAACGCGTTTTCTAGCGAAAACGCACACTACGGCTCTTTCTGAGAAAAAGCAAGCACGGAGGACGAGAATCGCTTTTGCCCTGCGTAGCGTTCCGGGCAGCGGGTAGAACCAGGCAGAGAATTCCCGGCTAGCAGATTCCCTGTGGCGGGGAAGTGCAAACGTATTGTTTTCGGCGCAAAACGCGTTTTCCTGTGAAAACGCACACCACGGCTCTTTCTGAGAAAAAGCAAGCACGGGGGACGAGAATCGCTTTTGCCCTGCGTAGCGTTCCGGGCAGCGGGTAGAACCAGGCAGTAAATTCCCGGCTAGCAGCTTCCTTGTGGCGGGGAAGTGCAAACGTACACGTTTTCGGCCGAAAACGCGTTTTCCGGCGAAAACGCACACCACGGCTCTTTCTGAGAAATAGCAAGCACGGAGGACGAGAATCGCTTTTGCCCTGCGTAGCCTTCCGGGCAGCGGGTAGAACCAGGCAGAGAATTCCCGGCTAGCAGCTTCCCTGTGGCGGGGAAGTGCAAACGTACAAGTTTTCGGCCTAAAACGCGTTTTCCGGCCATAAAGCACACCACGGCACTTTCTGAGACAAAGCGGGCACGGAGGACGAGAATCGCTTTTGCCCTGCATAGCGTTCCGGGCAGCGGATAGAACCAGGCAGAGAATTCCCGGCTAGCAGGTTCCCTGTGGCGGGGAAGTGCAAACGTACACGGTTTCGGCCGAAAACGCGTTTTCCGGCGAAAACGCACACCACGGCTCTTTCTGAGAAAAAGCAAGCACGGACTACGAGAATCGCTTTTGCCCTGCGTACCGTTCCGGGCAGCGGGTAGAACCAGGCAGAGAATTCCCGGCTAGCATGTTTCCTGTGGCGGGGAAGTGCAAACGTACACGTTTTCGGCCAAAAACGCGTTTTCCGGCGAAAACGCACACCACGGCTCTTTCTGAGAAAAAGCAAGCACGGAGGACGAGAATCGCTTTTGCCCTGCGTAGCGTTCCGGTCAGCGGGTAGAACCAGGCAGAGAATTCCGGGCTAGTAGCTTCCCTGTGGCGGTGAAGTGCAAACGTACATGTTTTCGGCCAAAAACACGTTTTCCGGCGAAAACGCACTCCACGGATCTTCTGAGAAAAAGCAAGCACGGAGGACGAGAACCGCTTTTGCCCTGCATAGCGTTCCGGGCAGCAAGAAGTACCAGGCAGAGAATTCCCGGCTAGCAGGTTCCCTGTGGCGGGGAAGTGCAAACGTACACGTTTTCGGCCGAAAACGCGTTTTCCGGCGAAAAAGCACACCACGGCTCTTTCTGAGGCAAAGCGGGCACGGAGGACGAGAATCGCTTTTGCCCTGCTTAGCGTACCGGGCAGCGCGTAGAACCAGGCAGAGAATTCCCGGCTAGCAGTTTCCCTGTGGCGGGGAAGTGCAAACGTACACGTTTTCAACCAAAAACGCGTTTTCTGGCGAAAACGCACACTACGGCTCTTTCTGAGAAAAAGCAAGCACGGAGGACGAGAATCGCTTTTGCCCTGCGTAGCGTTCCGGGCAGCGGGTAGAACCAGGCAGAGAATTCCCGGCTAGCAGCTTCCCTGTGGCGGGGAAGTGCAAACGTACACGTTTTCGGCCGAAAACGCGTTTTCCGGCGAAAACGCACACCACGGCTCTTTCTGAGGAAAAGCAAGCACGGAGGACGAGAATCGCTTTTGCCCTGCGTAGCGTTCCGGGCAGCGGGTAGAACCAGGCAGAGAATTCCCGGCTAGCAGCTTCCCTGTGGCGGGGAAGTGCAAACGTACACGTTTTCGGCCGAAAAAACGTTTTCCGGCGAAAAAGCCCACCACGGCTCTTTCTGAGGAAAAGCAAGCACGGAGGACGAGAATCGCTTTTGCCCTGCGTAGCGTTCTGGGCAGCGGGTAGAACCAGGCAGAGAATTCCCGGCTAGCAGCTTCCCTGTGGCGGGGAAGTGCAAACATACACGTTTTCGGCCGAAAACGCGTTTTCCGGCGAAAACGCACACCACGGCTCTTTCTGAGAAAAAGCAAGCACGGAGGACGAGAATTGCTTTTGCCCTGCGTAGCATTCCGGGCAGTGGGAAGAACCAGGCAGAGAATTCCCGGCTAGCAGCTTCCCTGTGGCGGGGAAGTGCAAACGTACACGGTTTCGGCCGAAAACGCGTTTTCCGGCGAAAAAGCACACCACGGCTCTTTCTGAGGCAGAGCGGGCACGGAGGACGAGAATCGCTTAGGCCCTGCTTAGCGTACCGGGCAGCGCGTAGAACCAGGCAGAGAATTCCCGGCTAGCATTTTCCCTGTGGCGGGGAAGTGCAAACGTACACGTTTTCGGCCAAAAACGCGTTTTCTAGTCAAAACGCACACTACGGCTCTTTCTGAGAAAAAGCAAGCACGGAGGACGAGAATCGCTTTTGCCCTGTGTAGCGTTCCGGGCAGCGGGTAGAACCAGGCAGAGAATTCCCGGCTAGCAGATTCCCTGTGGCGGGGAAGTGCAAACGTTTTGTTTTCGGCGCAAAACGCGTTTTCCTGTGAAAACGCACACCACGGCTCTTTCTGAGAAAAAGCAAGCACGGGGGACGAGAATCGCTTTTGCCCTGCGTAGCTTTCCGGGCAGCGGGTAGAACCAGGCAGTAAATTCCCGGCTAGCAGCTTCCTTGTGGCGGGGAAGTGCAAACGTACACGTTTTCGGCCGAAAACGCGTTTTCCGGCGAAAACGCACACCACGGCTCTTTCTGAGAAATAGCAAGCACGGAGGACGAGAATCGCTTTTGCCCTGCGTAGCCTTCCGGGCAGCGGGTAGAACCAGGCAGAGAATTCCCGGCTAGCAGCTTCCCTGTGGCGGGGAAGTGCAAACGTACAAGTTTTTGGCCTAAAACGCGTTTTCCGGCCATAAAGCACACCACGGCACTTTCTGAGACAAAGCGGGCACGGAGGACGAGAATCGCTTTTGCCCTGCATAGCGTTCCGGGCAGCGGATAGAACCAGGCAGAGAATTCCCGGCTAGCAGGTTCCCTGTGGCGGGGAAGTGCAAACGTTCACGGTTTCGGCCCAAAACGCGTTTTCCGGCGATAAAGCACACCACGGCTCTTTCTGAGACAAAACGGGCACGGAGGACGAGAATCGCTTTTGCCCTGCATAGCGTTCCGGGCAGTGGATAGAACCAGGCAGAGAATTCCCGGCTAGCAGGTTCCCTGTGGCGGGGAAGTGCAAACGTACACGGTTTCGGCCGAAAACAGGTTTTCCGGCGAAAACGCACTCCACGGATCTTCTGAGAATAACCAAGCACGGAGGACGAGAACCGCTTTTGCCCTGCGTAGCGTTCCGGGCAGCGGGTAGAACCAGGCAGAGAATTCCCGGCTAGTAGCTTCCCTGTGGCGGGGAAGGGCAAACGTACACGGTTTCGGCCGAAAACGCGTTTTCCGGCGAAAAGCACACCACGGCTCTTTCTGAGGCAGAGCGGGCACGGAGGACGAGAATCGCTTTTGCCCTGCTTAGCGTACCGGGCAGCGCGTAGAACCAGGCAGAGAATTCCCGGCTAGCAGTTTCCCTGTGGCGGGGAAGTGCAAACGTACACGTTTTCTGCCAAAAACGCGTTTTCTGGTGAAAACGCACACTACGGCTCTTTCTGAGAAAAAGCAAGCACGGAGGACGAGAACCGCTTTTGCCCTGTGTAGCGTTCCGGGCAGCGGGTAGAACCAGGCAGAGAATTCCCGGCTAGCAGGTTCCCTGTGGCAGGGAAGTGCAAACGTACACGGTTTCGGACGAAAACGCGTTTTCCGGCGATAAAGCACACCACGGCTCTTTCTGAGACAAAGCGGGCACGGAGGACGAGAATCGCTTTTGCCCTGCATAACGTTCCGGGCAGCGGATAGAACCAGTCAGAGAATTCCCGGCTAGCAGGTTCCCTGTGGCGGGGAAGTGCAAACGTACACGTTTTCGGCCGAAAACGCGTTTTCCGGCGAAAACGCACACCACGACTCTTTCTGAGAAAAAGCAAGCACGGAGGACGAGAACCGCTTTTGCCCTGCGTAGCGTTCCGGGCAGCGGGTAGAACCAGGCAGAGCATTCCGGGCTAGTAGCTTCCCTGTGGCGGGGAAGTGCAAACGTACACGTTATCGGCCGAAAACGCGTTTTCCGGAGAAAACGCACACCACGGCTCTTTCTGAGAAAAAGCAAGCACGGAGGACGAGAATCGCTTTTGCCCTGCGTAGCGTTCCGGTCAGCGGGTAGAACCAGGCAGAGAATTCCGGGCCTGTAGCTTCCCTGTGGCGGTGAAGTGCAAACGTACACGTTTTCGGCCAAAAACACGTTTTCCGGCGAAAACGCACTCCACGGATCTTCTGAGAAAAAGCAAGCACGGAGGACGAGAACCGCTTTTGCCCTGCGTAGCGTTGCGGGCAGCGGGAAGTACCAGGCAGAGAATTCCCGGCTAGCAGCTTCCCTGTAGCGGGGAAGTGCAAACGTACACGTTTTCGGCCGAAAAAACGTTTTCCGGCGCAAACGCCCACCACGGCTCTTTCTGAGGAAAAGCAAGCACGGAGGACGAGAATCGCTTTTGCCCTGCGTAGCGTTCCGGGAAGCGGGTAGAACCAGGCAGAGAATTCCCGGCTAGCAGGTTCCCTGTGGCGGGGAAGTGCAAACGTACACGTTTTCGGCCGAAAACGCGTTTTCCGGCGAAAACGCACACCACGGCTCTTTCTGAGGCAGAGCGGGCACGGAGGACGAGAATCGATTTTGCCCTGCTTAGCGTACCGGGCAGCGCGTAGAACTAGGCAGAGAATTCCCGGCTAGCAGTTTCCCTGTGGCGGGGAAGTGCAAACGTACACGTTTTCGGCCAAAAACGCGTTTTCTAGCGAAAACGCACACTACAGCTCTTTCTGAGAAATAGCAAGCACGGAGGACGAGAATCGCTTTTGCCCTGTGTAGCGTTCCGGGCAGCGGGTAGAACCAGGCAGAGAATTCCCGGCTAGCAGATTCCCTGTGGCGGGGAAGTGCAAACGTATTGTTTTCGGCGCAAAACGCGTTTTCCTGTGAAAACGCACACCACGGCTCTTTCTGAGAAAAAGCAAGCACGGGGGACGAGAATCGCTTTTGCCCTGCGTAGCGTTCCGGGCAGCGGGTAGAACCAGGCAGTAAATTCCCGGCTAGCAGCTTCCTTGTGGCGGGGAAGTGCAAACGTACACGTTTTCGGCCGAAAACGCGTTTTCCGGCGAAAACGCACACCACGGCTCTTTCTGAGACAAAGCGGGCACGGAGGACGAGAATCGCTTTTGCCCTGCATAGCGTTCCGGGCAGCGGATAGAACCAGGCAGAGAATTCCCGGCTAGCATGTTCCCTGTGGCTGGGAAGTGCAAACGTACACGGTTTCGGCCGAAAACGCGTTTTCCGGCGAAAACGCACACCACGGCTCTTTCTGAGAAAAAGCAAGCACGGAGGACGAGAATCGCTTTTGCCCTGCGTACCGTTCCGGGCAGCGGGTAGAACCAGGCAGAGAATTCCGGGCTAGTAGCTTCCCTGTGGCGGGGAAGTGCAAACGTACATGTTTTCGGCCAAAAACACGTTTTCCGGCGAAAACGCACTCCACGGATCTTCTGAGAAAAAGCAAGCACGGAGGACGAGAACCGCTTTTGCCCTGCGTAGCGTTCCGGGCAGCGGGAAGTACCAGGCAGAGAATTCCCGGCTAGCAGCTTCCCTGTGGCGGGGAAGTGCAAACGTACACGTTTTCGGCCGAAAAAAAGTTTTCCGGCGAAAACGCACACCACGGCTCTTTCTGAGAAAAAGCAAGAACGGAGGACGAGAACCGCTTTTGCCCTGCGTAGCGTTCCGGGCAGTGGGAAGAACCAGGCAGAGAATTCCCGGCTAGCAGGTTCCCTGTGGCGGGGAAGTGCAAACGTACACGGTTTCGGCCCAAAACGCGTTTTCCGGCGAAAACGCACACCACGGCTCTTTCTGAGACAAAACGGGCACGGAGGACGAGAATCGCTTTTGCCCTGCATAGCGTTCCGGGCAGCGGATAGAACCAGGCAGAGAATTCCCGGCTAGCATGTTCCCTGAGGCGGGGAAGTGCAAACGTACACGTTTTCGGCCAAAAACGAGTTTTCCGGCGAAAACGCACACCACGGCTCTTTCTGAGAAAAAGCAAGCACGGAGGACGAGAATCGCTTTTGCCCTGCGTAGCGTTCCGGGCAGCGGGTAGAACCAGGCAGAGAATTCCGGTCTAGTAGCTTCCCTGTGGCGGTGAAGTGCAAACGTACACGTTTTCGGCCGAAAACAGGTTTTCCGGCGAAAACGCACTCCACGGATCTTCTGAGAATAATCAAGCACGGAGGACGAGAACCGCTTTTGCCCTGCGTAGCGTTCCGGGCAGCGGGTAGAACCAGGCAGAGAATTCCCGGCTAGTAGCTTCCCTGTGGCGGGGAAGTGCAAACGTACAAGTTATCGGCCGAAAACGCGTTTTCCAGCGAAAACGCACACCACGGCTCTTTCTGAGAAAAAGCAAGCACGGAGGACGAGAACCGCTTTTGCCCTGCGTAGCGTTCCGGGCAGCGGGTAGAACCAGGCAGAGAATTCCCGGCTAGCAGCTTCCCTGTGGCGGAGAAGTGCAAACGTACACGTTTTCAGCCGAAAACGCGTTTTCCGGCGAAAACGCACACCACGGCTCTTTCTGAGGACAAGCAAGCACGGAGGACGAGAATCGCTTTTGCCCTGCGTAGCGTTCCGGGCAGCGAGTAGATCCAGGCAGAGAATTCCCGGCTAGCAGCTTCCCTGTGTCGTGAAGTGCAAACGTACACGTTTTCGGCCGAAAACGCGTTTTCCGGCGAAAACGCACACCACGGCTCTTTCTGAGAAAAAGCAAGCACGGAGGACGAGAATCGCTTTTGCCCTGCGTAGCGATCCGGGCAGCGGGTAGAACCAGGCAGAGAATACCCGGCTTGCAGCTTCCCTTTGGGGGGAAGTGCAAACGTACACGTTTTCGGCCGAAAACGCGTTTTCCGGTGAAAAAGCACACCACGGCTCTTTCTGAGAATAAACAAGCACGGAGGACGAGAATCGCTTTTGCCCTGCGTAGCGTTCCGGGCAGCGGGTAGAACCAGGCAGAGAATTCCCGGCTAGCAGCTTCCCTGTGGCGGGGAAGTGCAAACGTACACGTTTTCGGCCGAAAAGGCGTTTTCCAGCGAAAACGCACACCACGGCTCTTTCTGAGAAAAATCAAGCACGGAGGACGAGAATCCCTTTTGCCCTGCGTAGCGTTCCGGGCAGCGGGTAGAACCAGGCAGAGAATTCCCGGCTAGCAGCTTCCCTGTGGCGGGGAAGTGCAAACGTACACGTTTTCTGCCAAAAACGCGTTTTCCGGCGAAAACGCACACCACGGCTCTTTCTGAGAAAAAGCAAGCACGGAGGACGAGAACCCTTTTGCCCTGCGTAGCGTTCCGGGCAGCGGGTAGAACCAGGCAGAGAATTCCCGGCTAGCAGCTTTCCTGTGTCGGGGAAGTGCAAACGTACACGTTTTTGGCCGAAAACGCGTTTTCCGGCGAAAACGCACACCACGGATCTTTCTGAGAAAAAGCAAGCACGGAGGACGAGAACCGCTTTTGCCCTGCGTAGCGTTTCGGGCAGCGGATAGAACCAGGCAGAGAATTCCCGGCTAGCAGGTTCCCTGTGGCGGGGAAGTGCAAACGTACACGGTTTCGGCCGAAAACGCGTTTTCCGGCGATAAAGCACACCACGGCTCTTTCTGAGACAAAGCGGGCACGGAGGACGAGAATCGCTTTTGCCCTGCATAGCGTTCCGGGCAGCGGATAGAACCAGGCAGAGAATTCCCGGCTAGCAGGTTCCCTGTGGCGGGGAAGTGCAAACGTACACGGTTTCGGCCGAAAACGCGTTTTCCGGCGAAAACGCACACCACGGCTCTATCTGAGAAAAAGCAAGCACGGACGACGAGAATCGCTTTTGCCCTGCGTACCGTTCCGGGCAGCGGGTAGAACCAGGCAGAGAATTCCCGGCTAGCATGTTCCCTGTGGCGGGGAAGTGCAAACGTAGACGTTTTCGGCCAAAAACGAGTTTTCCGGCGAAAACGCACACCACGGCTCTTTCTGAGAAAAAGCAAGCACGGACGACGAGAATCTCTTTTGCCCTGCGTAGCGTTCCGGGCAGCGGGTAGAACCAGGCAGAGAATTCCGGGCTAGTAGCTTCCCTGTGGCGGTGAAGTGCAAACGTACACGTTTTCGGCCGAAAACACGTTTTCTGGCGAAAACGCACTCCACGGATCTTCTGAGAATAAGCAAGCACGGAGGACGAGAACCGCTTTTGCCCTGCGTAGCGTTCCGGGCAGCGGGTAGAACCAGGCAGAGAATTCCCGGCTAGTAGCTTCCCTGTGGCGGGGAAGTGCAAACGTACAAGTTATCGGCCGAAAACGCGTTTTCCGGCGAAAACGCACACCACGGCTCTTTCTGAGAAAAAGCAAGCACGGAGGACGAGAACCGCTTTTGCCCTGCGTAGCGTTCCGGGCAGCGGGTAGAACCAGGCAGAGAATTCCCGGCTAGCAGCTTCCCTGTGGCGGGGAAGTGCAAACGTACACGTTTTCGGCCGAAAACGCGTTTTCCGGCGAAAACGCACACCACGGCTCTTTTCGAGGAAAAGCAAGCACGGAGGACGAGAATCGCTTTTGCCCTGCGTAGCGTTCCGGGCAGCGGGTAGAACCAGGCAGAGAATTCCCGGATAGCAGCTTCCCTGTTGCGGTGAAGTGCAAACGTACATGTTTTCGGCCAAAAACTCGTTTTCCGGCGAAAACGCACACCACGGCTCTTTCTGAGAAAAAACAAGAACAGGGGACGAGAATCGCTTTTGCCCTGTGTAGCGTTCCGGGCAGCGGGTAGAACCAGGCAGAGAATACCCTGCTAGCAGCTTCCCTGTGGCGGGGAAGTGCAAATGTACACGTTTTCGGCCGAAAACGCGTTTTCTGGCGAAAACGAACACCACGGCTCTTTCTGAGAAAAAGCAAGCACGGAGGACGAGAACCGCTTTTGACCTGCGTAGCGTTCCGGGCAGCGGGTAGAACCAGGCAGAGAATTCCCGGCTAGCAGCTTGCCTGTGGCAGGGAAGAGCAAACGTACACGTTTTCGGCCGAAAATGCGTTTTCCGGCGAAAACGCACACCACGGCTCTTTCTGAGAAAAAGCAAGCACGGAGGACGAGAACCGCTTTTGACCTGCGTAGCGTTCCGGGCAGCGGGTAGAACCAGGCAGAGAATTCCCGACTAGCAGCTTCCCTGTGGCAGGGAAGTGCAAATGTACACGTTTTCGGCCGAAAATGCGTTTTCAGGCGAAAACGTACACCACGGCTCTTTCTGAGAAAAAGCAAGCACGGAGGACGAGAATCGCTTTTGCTCTGCGTAGCGTTCCGGGCAGCGGGTAGAACCAGGCAGAGAATTCCCGGCTAGCAGCTTCCCTGTGGCGGGGAAGTGCAAACGTACACGTTTTCGGCCTAAAAAGCATTTTCCGGAGAAAACGCACACCACGGCTCTTTCTGAGAAAAAGCAAGCACGGAGGACGAGAACCGCTTTTGCCCTGCGTAGCGTTCCGGGCAGCGGGTAGAACCAGGCAGAGAATTCCCGGCTAGCAGCTTCCCTGTGGCGGGGAAGTGCAAACGTACACGTTTTCGGCCGAAAACGCGTTTTCCGGCGAAAACGCACTCCACGGATCTTCTGAGAATAATCAAGCACGGAGGACGAGAACCGCTTTTGCCCTGCGTAGCGTTCCGGGCAGCGGGTAGAACCAGGCAGAGAATTCCCGGCTAGTAGCTTCCCTTTGGCGGGGAAGTGCAAACGTACAAGTTAGCGTCCGAAAACGCGTTTTCCAGCGAAAACGCACACCACGGCTCTTTCTGAGAAAAAGCAAGCACGGAGGACGAGAATCGTTTTGCCCTGCGTAGCGTTCCGGGCAGCGGGTAGAACCAGGCAGAGAATTCCCGGCTAGCAGCTTCCCTGTGGCGGGGAAGTGCAAACGTACACGTTTTCGGCCGAAAACGCGTTTTCCGGCGAAAACGCACACCACGGCTCTTTCTGAGGAAAAGCAAGCACGGAGGACGAGAATCGCTTTTGCCCTGCGTAGCGTTCCGGGCAGCGGGTAGAACCAGGCAGAGAATTCCCGGATAGCAGCTTCCCTGTGGCGGGGAAGTGCAAACGTACATGTTTTCGGCCAAAAACTCGTTTTCCGGCGAAAACGCACACCACGGCTCTTTCTGAGAAAAAACAAGAACAAGGGACGAGAATCGCTTTTGCCCTGTGTAGCGTTCCGGGCAGCGGGTAGAACCAGGCAGAGAATTCCCGGTTAGCAGCTTCCCTGTGGCGGGGAAGTGCAAACGTACACGTTTTCGGCCGAAAACGCGTTTTCCGGCGAAAACGCACACCACGGCTCTTTCTGAGAAAAAGCAAGCACGGAGGACGAGAACCGCTTTTGCCCTGCGTAGCGTTCCGGGCAGCGGATAGAACCAGGCAGAGAATTCCCGGCTAGCAGGTTCCCTGTGGCGGGGAAGTGCAAACGTACAAGGTTTCGGCCCAAAACGCATTTTCCGGCGATAAAGCACACCACGGCTCTTTCTGAGACAAAGCGGGCACGGAGGACGAGAATCGCTTTTGCCCTGCATAGCGTTCCGGGCAGCGGATAGAACCAGGCAGAGAATTCCCGGCTAGCAGGTTCCCTGTGGCGGGGAAGTGCAAACGTACACGGTTTCGGCCGAAAACGCGTTTTCCGGCGAAAACGCACACCACGGCTCTTTCTGAGAAAAAGCAAGCACGGAGGACGAGAATCGCTTTTGCCCTGCGTACCGTTCCGGGCAGCGGGTAGAACCAGGCAGAGAATTCCCGGCTAGCATGTTCCCTGAGGCGGGGAAGTGCAAACGTACACGTTTTCGGCCAAAAACGAGTTTTCCGGCGAAAACGCACACCACGGCTCTTTCTGAGAAAAAGCAAGCACAGAGGACGAGAATCGCTTTTGCCCTGCGTAGCGTTCCGGGCAGCGGGTAGAACCAGGCAGAGAATTCCGGTCTAGTAGCTTCCCTGTGGCGGTGAAGTGCAAACGTACACGTTTTCGGCCGAAAACAGGTTTTCCGGCGAAAACGCACTCCACGGATCTTCTGAGAATAATCAAGCACGGAGGACGAGAACCGCTTTTGCCCTGCGTAGCGTTCCGGGCAGCGGGTAGAACCAGGCAGAGAATTCCCGGCTAGTAGCTTCCCTGTGGCGGGGAAGTGCAAACGTACAAGTTAGCAGCCGAAAACGCGTTTTCCAGCGAAAACGCACACCACGGCTCTTTCTGAGGACAAGCAAGCACGGACGACGAGAATCGTTTTGCCCTGCGTAGCGTTCCGGGCAGCGGGTAGAACCAGGCAGAGAATTCCCGGCTAGCAGCTTCCCTGTGGCGGAGAAGTGCAAACGTACACGTTTTCAGCCGAAAACGCGTTTTCCGGCGAAAACGCACACCACGGCTCTTTCTGAGGACAAGCAAGCACGGAGGACGAGAATCGCTTTTGCCCTGCGTAGCGTTCCGGGCAGCGAGTAGATCCAGGCAGAGAATTCCCGGCTAGCAGCTTCCCTGTGTCGTGAAGTGCAAACGTACACGTTTTCGGCCGAAAACGCATTTTCCGGCGAAAACGCACACCACGGCTCTTTCTGAGAAAAAGCAAGCACGGAGGACGAGAATCGCTTTTGCCCTGCGTAGCGATCCGGGCAGCGGGTAGAACCAGGCAGAGAATACCCTGCTTGCAGCTTCCCTTTGGCGGGGAAGTGCAAACGTACACGTTTTCGGCCAAAAACGCGTTTTCCGGTGAAAAAGCACACCACGGCTCTTTCTGAGAATAAACAAGCACGGAGGACGAGAATCGCTTTTGCCCTGCGTAGCGTTCCGGGCAGCGGGTAGAACCAGGCAGAGAATTCCCGGCTAGCAGCTTCCCTGTGGCGGGGAAGTGCAAACGTAAACGTTTTCGGCCGAAAAGGCGTTTTCCAGCGAAAACGCACACCACGGCTCTTTCTGAGAAAAATCAAGCACGGAGGACGAGAATCGCTTTTGCCCTGCGTAGCGTTCCGGGCAGCGGGTAGAACCAGGCAGAGAATTCCCGGCTAGCAGCTTCCCTGTGGCGGGGAAGTGCAAACGTACACGTTTTCTGCCAAAAACGCGTTTTCCGGCGAAAACGCACACCACGGCTCTTTCTGAGAAAAAGCAAGCACGGAGGACGAGAACCCTTTTGCCCTGCATAGCGTTCCGGGCAGCGGGTAGAACCAGGCAGAGAATTCCCGGCTAGCAGCTTTCCTGTGTCGGGGAAGTGCAAACGTACACGTTTTTGGCCGAAAACGCGTTTTCCGGCGAAAACGCACACCACGGATCTTTCTGAGAAAAAGCAAGCACGGAGGACGAGAACCGCTTTTGCCCTGCGTAGCGTTTCGGGCAGCGGATAGAACCAGGCAGAGAATTCCCGGCTAGCAGGTTCCCTGTGGCGGGGAAGTGCAAACGTACACGGTTTCCGCCGAAAACGCGTTTTCCGGCGATAAAGCACACCAAGGCTCTTTCTGAGACAAAGCGGGCACGGAGGACGAGAATCGCTTTTGCCCTGCATAGCGTTCCGGGCAGCGGATAGAACCAGGGAGAGAATTCCCGGCTAGCAGGTTCCCTGTGGCGGGGAAGTGCAAAGGTACACGGTTTCGGCCGAAAACGCGTTTTCCGGCGAAAACGCACACCACGGCTCTATCTGAGAAAAAGCAAGCACGGACGACGAGAATCGCTTTTGCCCTGCGTACCGTTCCGGGCAGCGGGTAGAACCAGGCAGAGAATTCCCGGCTAGCATGTTCCCTGTGGCGGGGAAGTGCAAACGTAGACGTTTTCGGCCAAAAACGAGTTTTCCGGCGAAAACGCACACCACGGCTCTTTCTGAGAAAAAGCAAGCACGGACGACGAGAATCTCTTTTGCCCTGCGTAGCGTTCCGGGCAGCGGGTAGAACCAGGCAGAGAATTCCGGGCTAGTAGCTTCCCTGTGGCGGTGAAGTGCAAACGTACACGTTTTCGGCCGAAAACACGTTTTCTGGCGAAAACGCACTCCACGGATCTTCTGAGAATAAGCAAGCACGGAGGACGAGAACCGCTTTTGCCCTGCGTAGCGTTCCGGGCAGCGGGTAGAACCAGGCAGAGAATTCCCGGCTAGCAGCTTCCCTGTGTCGGGGAAGTGCAAACGTACACGTTTTCGGCCGAAAACGCGTTTTCCGGCGAAAACGCACACCACGGCTCTTTTAGAGGAAAAGCAAGCACGGAGGACGAGAATCGCTTTTGCCCTGCGTAGCGTTCCGGGCAGCGGGTAGAACCAGGCAGAGAATTCCCGGATAGCAGCTTCCCTGTTGCGGTGAAGTGCAAACGTACATGTTTTCGGCCAAAAACTCGTTTTCCAGCGAAAACGCACACCACGGCTCTTTCTGAGAAAAAACAAGAACAGGGGACGAGAATCGCTTTTGCCCTGTGTAGCGTTCCGGGCAGCGGGTAGAACCAGGCAGAGAATACCCGGCTAGCAGCTTCCCTGTGGCGGGGAAGTGCAAACGTACACGTTTTCGGCCGAAAATGCGTTTTCTGGCGAAAACGAACACCACGGCTCTTTCTGAGAAAAAGCAAGCACGGAGGACGAGAACCGCTTTTGCCCTGCGTAGCGTTCCGGGCAGCGGGTAGAACCAGGCAGAGAATTCCGGGCTAGTAGCTTCCCTGTGGCGGTGAAGTGCAAACGTACACGTTTTCGGCCGAAAACACGTTTTCTGGCGAAAACGCACTCCACGGATCTTCTGAGAATAAGCAAGCACGGAGGACGAGAACCGCTTTTGCCCTGCGTAGCGTTCCGGGCAGCGGGTAGAACCAGGCAGAGAATTCCCGGCTAGCAGCTTCCCTGTGGCGGGGAAGTGCAAACGTACACGTTTTCGGCCGAAAACGCGTTTTCCGGCGAAAACGCACACCACGGCTCTTTTAGAGGAAAAGCAAGCACGGAGGACGAGAATCGCTTTTGCCCTGCGTAGCGTTCCGGGCAGCGGGTAGAACCAGGCAGAGAATTCCCGGATAGCAGCTTCCCTGTTGCGGTGAAGTGCAAACGTACATGTTTTCGGCCAAAAACTCGTTTTCCGGCGAATACGCACACCACGGCTCTTTCTGAGAAAAAACAAGAACAGGGGACGAGAATCGCTTTTGCCCTGTGTAGCGTTCCGGGCAGCGGGTAGAACCAGGCAGAGAATACCCGGCTAGCAGCTTCCCTGTGGCGGGGAAGTGCAAACGTACACGTTTTCGGCCGAAAATGCATTTTCTGGCGAAAACGAACACCACGGCTCTTTCTGAGAAAAAGCAAGCACGGAGGACGAGAACCGCTTTTGACCTGCGTAGCGTTCCGGGCAGCGGGTAGAACCAGGCAGAGAATTCCCGGCTAGCAGCTTCCCTGTGGCAGGGAAGAGCAAACGTACACGTTTTCGGCCGAAAATGCGTTTTCAGGCGAAAACGCACACCACGGCTCTTTCTGAGAAAAAGCAAGCACGGAGGACGAGAACCGCTTTTGACCTGCGTAGCGTTCCGGGCAGCGGGTAGAACCAGGCAGAGAATTCCCGACTAGCAGCTTCCCTGTGGCAGGGAAGTGCAAATGTACACGTTTTCGGCCGAAAATGCGTTTTCAGGCGAAAACGTACACCACGGCTCTTTCTGAGAAAAAGCAAGCACGGAGGACGAGAATCGCTTTTGCTCTGCGTAGCGTTCCGGGCAGCGGGTAGAACCAGGCAGAGAATTCCCGGCTAGCAGCTTCCCTGTGGCGGGGAAGTGCAAACGTACACGTTTTCGGCCTAAAAAGCATTTTCCGGAGAAAACGCACACCACGGCTCTTTCTGAGAAAAAGCAAGCACGGAGGACGAGAACCGCTTTTGCCCTGCGTAGCGTTCCGGGCAGCGGGTAGAACCAGGCAGAGAATTCCCGGCTAGCAGCTTCCCTGTGGCGGGGAAGTGCAAACGTACACGTTTTCGGCCAAAAACGCGTTTTCCGGCGAAAACGCACTCCACGGATCTTCTGAGAATAATCAAGCACGGAGGACGAGAACCGCTTTTGCCCTGCGTAGCGTTCCGGGCAGCGGGTAGAACCAGGCAGAGAATTCCCGGCTAGTAGCTTCCCTTTGGCGGGGAAGTGCAAACGTACAAGTTAGCGTCCGAAAACGCGTTTTCCAGCGAAAACGCACACCACGGCTCTTTCTGAGAAAAAGCAAGCACGGAGGACGAGAATCGTTTTGCCCTGCGTAGCGTTCCGGGCAGCGGGTAGAACCAGGCAGAGAATTCCCGGCTAGCAGCTTCCCTGTGGCGGGGAAGTGCAAACGTACACGTTTTCGGCCGAAAACGAGTTTTCCGGCGAAAACGCACACCACGGCTCTTTCTGAGAAAAAGCAAGCACGGACGACGAGAATCTCTTTTGCCCTGCGTAGCGTTCCGGGCAGCGGGTAGAACCAGGCAAAGAATTCCGGGCTAGTAGCTTCCCTGTGGCGGTGAAGTGCAAACGTACACGTTTTCGGCCGAAAACACGTTTTCTGGCGAAAACGCACTCCTCGGATCTTCTGAGAATAAGCAAGCACGGAGGACGAGAACCGCTTTTGCCCTGCGTAGCGTTCCGGGCAGCGGGTAGAACCAGGCAGAGAATTCCCGGCTAGTAGCTTCCCTGTGGCGGGGAAGTGCAAACGTACAAGTTATCGGCCGAAAACGCGTTTTCCGGCGAAACCGCACACCCCGGCTCTTTCTGAGAAAAAGCAAGCATGGAGGACGAGAATCGCTTTTGCCCTGCGTAGCGTTCCGGGCAGCGGGTAGAACCAGGCAGAGAATTCCCGGCTAGCAGCTTCCCTGTGGCGGGGAAGTGCAAACGTACACGTTTTCGGCCGAAAACGCGTTTTCCGGCGAAAACGCACTCCACGGCTCTTTCTGAGGAAAAGCAAGCACGGAGGACGAGAACCGCTTTTGCCCTGCGTAGCGTTCCGGGCAGCGGGTAGAACCAGGCAGAGAATTCCCGGATAGCAGCTTCCCTGTGGCGGGGAAGTGCAAACGTACATGTTTTCGGCCAAAAACTCGTTTTCCGGCGAAAACGCACACCACGGCTCTTTCTGAGAAAAAACAAGAACAAGGGACGAGAATCGCTTTTGCCCTGCGTAGCGTTCCGGGCAGCGGGTAGAACCAGGCAGAGAATTCCCGGCTAGCAGCTTCCCTGTGGCGGGGAAGTGCAAACGTACACGTTTTCGGCCAAAAACGCGTTTTCCGGCGAAAACGAACACCACGGCTCTTTCTGAGAAAAAGCAAGCACGGAGGACGAGAACCGCTTTTGACCTGCGTAGCGTTCCGGGCAGCGGGTAGAACCAGGCAGAGAATTCCCGGCTAGCAGCTTCCCTGTGGCAGGGAAGAGCAAACGTACACGTTTTCGGCCGAAAATGGGTTTTCCGGCGAAAACGCACACCACGGCTCTTTCTGAGAAAAAGCAAGCACGGAGGAAGAGAACCGCTTTTGACCTGCGTAGCGTTCCGGGCAGCGGGTAGAACCAGGCAGAGAATTCCCGGCTAGCAGCTTCCCTGTGGCAGGGAAGTGCAAATGTACACGTTTTCGGCCGAAAATGCGTTTTCAGGCGAAAACGTACACCACGGCTCTTTCTCAGAAAAAGCAAGCACGGAGGACGAGAATTGCTTTTGCTCTGCGTAGCGTTCCGGGCAGCGGGTAGAACCAGGCAGATAATTCCCGGCTAGCAGCTTCCCTGTGGCGGGGAAGTGCAAACGTACACGTTTTCGGCCGAAAAAGCATTTTCCGGAGAAAACGCACACCACGGCTCTTTCTGAGAAAAAGCAAGCATGGAGGACGAGAACCGCTTTTGCCCTGCGTAGCGTTCCGGGCAGCGGGTAGAACCAGGCAGAGAATTCCCGGCTAGCAGCTTCCCTGTGGCGGGGAAGTGCAAACGTACACGTTTTCGGCCGAAAACGCGTTTTCCGGCGAAAACGCACTCCACGGATCTTCTTAGAATAATCAAGCACGGAGGACGAGAACCGCTTTTGCCCTGCGTAGCGTTCCGGGCAGCGGGTAGAACCAGGCAGAGAATTCCCGGCTAGTAGCTTCCCTGTGGCGGGGAAGTGCAAACGTACAAGTTAGCGTCCGAAATCGCGTTTTCCAGCGAAAACGCACACCACGGCTCTTTCTGAGAAAAAGCAAGCACGGAGGACGAGAATCGTTTTGCCCTGCGTAGCGTTCCGGGCAGCGGGTAGAACCAGGCAGAGAATTCCCGGCTAGCAGCTTCCCTGTGGCGGGGAAGTGCAAACGTACACGTTTTCGGCCGAAAACGCGTTTTCCGTCGAATAAGCACACCACGGCTCTTTCTGAGGACAAGCAAGCACGGAGGACGAGAATCGCTTTTGCCCTGCGTAGCGTTCCGGGCAGCGAGTAGATCCAGGCAGAGAATTCCCGGCTAGCAGCTTCCCTGTGTCGTGAAGTGCAAACGTACACGTTTTCGTCCGAAAACGCATTTTCCGGTGAAAACGCACACCACGGCTCTTTCTGAGAAAAAGCAAGCACGGAGGACGAGAATCGCTTTTGCCCTGCGTAGCGATCCGGGCAGCGGGTAGAACCAGGCAGAGAATTCCCGGCTAGTAGGTTCCCTGTGGCGGGGAAGTGCAAACGTACACGTTTTCGGCCGAAAACGCGTTTTCCGGAGAAAACGCACACCACGGCTCTTTCTGCGAAATAGCAAGCAAGAGGACGAGAATCGCTTTTGCCCTGCGTAGCGTTCCGGGCAGCGGGTAGAACCAGGCAGAGAATTCCCGGCTAGCAGCTTCCCTGTGGCGGGGAAGTGAAAACGTACACGTTTTCGGCAGAAAACGCGTTTTCCGGCGAAAACGCACACCACGACTCTTTCTGAGAAAAAGCAAGCACGGAGGACGAGAACCGCTTTTGCCCTGCGTAGCGTTCCGGGCAGTGGGAAGAACCAGGCAGAGAATACCCGGCTAGCAGCTTCCCTGTGGCGGGGAAGTGCAAACGTACACGTTTTTGGCCGAAAACGCGTTTTCCGGCGAAAACGCAAACCACGGATCTTTCTGTGACAAAGCGGGCACGGAGGACGAGAATCGCTTTTGCCCTGCTTAGCGTACCGTGCAGCGCGTAGAACCAGGCAGAGAATTCCCGGCTAGCAGCTTCCCTGTGGCGGGGAAGTGCAAACGTACACGGTTTCGGCCGAAAACGCGTTTTCCGGCGAAAACGCATACCACGGCTCTTTCTGAGAAAAAGCAAGCACGGACGACGAGAATCTCTTTTGCCCTGCGTAGCGTTCCGGGCAGCGGGTAGAACCAGGCAGAGAATTCCGGGCTAGTAGCTTCCCTGTGGCGGTGAAGTGCAAACGTACACGTTTTCGGCCGAAAACACGTTTTCTGGCGAAAACGCACTCCACGGCTCTTTCTGAGAAAAAGCAAGCACGGAGGACAAGAATCGCTTTTGCCCTGCATAGCGTTCCGGGCAGCGAATAGATCCAGGCAGAGAATTCCCGGCTAGCAGCTTCCCTGTGTCGTGAAGTGCAAACGTACACGTTTTCGGCCGAAAACGCATTTTCCGGCGAAAACGCACTCCACGGCTCTTTCTGAGGACAAGCAAGCACGGAGGATGAGAATCGCTTTTGCCCTGCGTAGCGTTCCGGGCAGCGGGTAGAACCAGGCAGAGAATTCCCGGCTAGCAGGTTCCCTGTGGCGGGGAAGTGCAAACGTACACGTTTTTGGCCGAAAACGCGTTTTCCGGTGAAAAAGCACACCACGGCTCTTTCTGAGAATAAACAAGCACGGAGGACGAGAATCGCTTTTGCCCTGCGTAGCGTTCCGGTCAGCGGGTAGAACCAGGCAGAGAATTCCCGGCTAGCAGCTTCCCTGTGGCGGGGAAGTGCAAACGTACACGTTTTCAGCCGAAAAGGCGTTTTCCAGCGAAAACGCACACCACGGCTCTTTCTGAGAAAAAGCAAGCACGGAGGACGAGAATCGCTTTTGCCCTGCGTAGCGTTCCGGGCAGCGGGTAGAACCAGGCAGAGAATTCCCGGCTAGGAGCTTTCCTGTGTCGGGGAATTGCAAACGTACATGTTTTCGGCGCAAAACGCGTTTTCCGGAGAAAACGCACACCACGGCTCTTTCTGCGAAATAGCAAGCAAGAGGACGAGAATCGCTTTTGCCCTGCGTACCGTTCCGGGCAGCGGGTAGAACCAGGCAGAGAATTCCCGGCTAGCAGCTTCCCTGTGGCGGTGAAGTGCAAACGTACACGTTTTCGGCCGAAAACACGTTTTCCGGCGAAAACGCACTCCACGGATCTTCTGAGAATAATCAAGCACGGAGGACGAGAACCGCTTTTGCCCTGCGTAGCGTTCCGGGCAGCGGGTAGAACCAGGCAGAGAATTCCCGGCTAGCAGATTCCCTGTGACGGGGAAGTGCAAACATACATGTTTTCGGCCAAAAACGCGTTTTCAGGCGAAAACGCACACCACGGCTCTTTCTGAGAAAAAACAAGCACGGGGGACGAGAATCGCTTTTGCCCTGCGTAGCGTTCCGGGCAGCGGGTAGAACCAGGCAGAGAATTCCCGGCTAGCAGCTTCCCTGTGGCGGGGAAGTGCAAACGTACACGTTTTCGGCAGAAAACGCGTTTTCCGGCGAAAACGCACACCACGGCTCTTTCTGAGAAAAAGCAAGCACGGAGGACGAGAATTGCTTTTGCCCTGCGTAGCGTTACGGGCAGTGGGAAGAACCAGGCAGAGAATTCCCGGCTAGCAGCTTCCCTGTGGCGGGGAAGTGCAAACGTACACGTTTTCGGCCGAAAACGCGTTTTCCGGCGAAAACGCACACCACGGCTCTTTCTGAGAAAAAGCAAGCACGGAGGACGAGAACCGCTTTTGCCCTGCGTAGCGTTCCGGGCAGCGGGTAGAACCAGGCAGAGAATTCCCGGCTAGCAGCTTCCCTGTGGCGGGGAAGTGCAAACGTACACGTTTTCGGCCGAAAACGCGTTTTCCGGCGATAAAGCACACCACGGCTCTTTCTGAGACAAAGCGGGCACGGAGGACGAGAATCGCTTTTGCCCTGCATAGCTTTCTGGGCAGCGGATAGAACCAGGCAGAGAATTCCCGGCTAGCAGGTTCCCTGTGGCGGGGAAGTGCAAACGTACACGTTTTCGGCCGAAAACGCGTTTTCGTGTGAAAAACACACCACGGCTCTTTCTGAGAAAAAGCAAGCACGGAGGACGAGAACCGCTTTTGCCCTGCGTAGCGTTCCGGGCAGCGGGTAGAACCAGGCAGAGAATTCCCGGCTAGCAGCTTCCCTGTGGCGGGGAAGTGCAAACGTACACGTTTTCGGCCGAAAACGCGTTTTCCAGCGAAAACGCACACCACGGCTCTTTCTGAGAAAAAGCAAGCACGGAGGACGAGAATCGCTTTTGCCCTGCGTAGCGTTCCGGGCAGCGGGTAGAACCAGGCAGAGAATTCACGGCTAGCAGCTTTCCTGTGTCGGGGAAGTGCAAGCGTACATGTTTTCGGCGCAAAACGCGTTTTCCGGCGAAAACGCACACCACGGCTCTTTCTGAGAAATAGCAAGCACGGAGGACGAGAATCGCTTTTGCCCTGCGTAGCGTTCCGGTCAGCGGGTAGAACCAGGCAGAGAATTCCGGGCTAGTAGCTTCCCTGTGGCGGTGAAGTGCAAACGTACTCGTTTTCGGCCAAAAACACGTTTTCCGGCGAAAACGCACTCCCCGGATCTTCTGAGAAAAAGCAAGCACGGAGGACGAGAACCGCTTTTGCCCTGCGTAGCGTTCCGGGCAGTGGGAAGAACCAGGCAGAGAATTCCCGGCTAGCAGCTTCCCTGTGGCGGGGAAGTGCAAACGTTCACGTTTTTGGCCGAAAACGCGTTTTCCGGCGAAAACGCACACCACGGATCTTTCTGAGAAAAAACGGGCACGGAGGACGAGAATCGCTTTTGCCCTGCATAGCGTTCCGGGCAGCGGATAGAACCAGGCAGAGAATTCCCGGCTAGCAGGTTCCCTGTGGCGGGGAACTGCAAACGTACACGGTTTCGGCCGAAAACGCGTTTTTCAGAGAAAACGCACACCACGGCTCTTTCTGAGAAAAAGCAAGCACGGAGGACGAGAATCGCTTTTGCCCTGCGTAGCGTTCCGGGCAGCGGGAAGTACCAGGCAGAGAATTCCCGGCTAGCAGCTTCCCTGTGGCGGGGAAGTGCAAACGTACACGTTTTCGGCCGAAAAAACGTTTTCCGGCGAAAACGCCCACCACGGCTCTTTCTGAGGAAAAGCAAGCACGGAGGACGAGAATCGCTTTTGCCCTGCGTAGCGTTCCGGGTAGCGGGTAGAACCAGGCAGAGAATTCCCGGCTAGCAGCTTCCCTGTGGCGGGGAAGTGCAAACGTACACGTTTTCGGCAGAAAACGCGTTTTCCGGCGAAAACGCACACCACGGCTCTTTCTGAGAAAAAGCAAGCACGGAGGACGAGAATTGCTTTTGCCCTGCGTAGCGTTCCGGGCAGTGGGAAGAACCAGGCAGAGAATTCCCGGCTAGCAGCTTCCCTGTGGCGGGGAAGTGCAAACGAACACGTTTTCGGCCGAAAAGGCGTTTTCCAGCGAAAACGCACACCACGGCTCTTTCTGAGAAAAAGAAAGCATGGAGGACGAGAATCGCTTTTGCCCTGCGTAGCGTACCGGGCAGCGGGTAGAACCAGGCAGAGAATTCCCGGCTAGCAGCTTCCCTGTGGCGGGGAAGTGCAAACGTACACGTTTTCGGCCAAAAACGAGTTTTCCGGAGAAAACGCACACCACGGCTCTTTCTGAGAAAAAGCAAGCACGGAGGACGAGAACCCTTTTGCCCTGCGTAGCGTTCCGGGCAGCGGGTAGAACCAGGCAGAGAATTCACGGCTAGGAGCTTTCCTGTGTCGGGGAAGTGCAAACGTACATGTTTTCGTCGCAAAACGCGTTTTCCGGAGAAAACGCACACCACGGCTCTTTCTGAGAAATAGCAAGCAAGAGGACGAGAATCGCTTTTGCCCTGAGTAGCGTTCCGGGCAGCGGGTAGAACCAGGCAGAGAATTCCCGGCTAGTAGCTTCCCTGTGGCGGGGAAGTGCAAACGTACACGTTTTCGGCAGAAAACGCGTTTTCCGTCGAAAACGCACACCACGGCTCTTTCTGAGAAAAAACAAGAACAGGGGACGAGAATCGCTTTTGCCCTGCGTAGCGTTCCGGGCAGCGGGTAGAACCAGGCAGAGAATACCCGGCTAGCAGCTTCCCTGTGGCGGGGAAGTGCAAACGTACACGTTTTCGGCCGAAAATGCGTTTTCCGGCGAAAACGCACACCACGGATCTTTCTGAGAAAAAGCAAGCACGGAGGACGAGAACCGCTTTTGACCTGCGTAGCGTTCCGGGCAGCGGGTAGAACCAGGCAGAGAATTCCCGGCTAGCAGCTTCCCTGTGGCGGTGAAGTGCAAACGTACACGATTTCGGCCGAAAACACGTTTTCCGGTGAAAACGCACTCCACGGATCTTCTGAGAATAATCAAGCACGGAGGACGAGAACTGCTTTTGCCCAGCGCAGCGTTCCGGGCAGCGGGTAGAACCAGGCAGAGAATTCCCGGCTAGTAGCTTCCCTGTGGCGGGGAAGTGCAAACGTACAAGTTAGCGGCCGAAAACGCGTTTTCCAGTGAAAACGCACACCACGGCTCTTTCTGAGAAAAAGCAAGCACGGAGGACGAGAATCGTTTTGCCCTACGTAGCGTTCCGGGCACCGGGTAGAACCAGGCAGAGAATTCACGGCTAGGAGCTTTCCTGTGGCGGGGAAGTGCAAACGTACACGTTTTCGGCCGAAAAGGCGTTTTCCAGCGAAAACGCACACCACGGCTCTTTCTGAGAAAAAGAAAGCATGGAGGACGAGAATCGCTTTTGCCCTGCGTAGCGTACCGGGCAGCGGATAGAACCAGGCAGAGAATTCCCGGCTAGCAGCTTCCCTGTGGCGGGGAAGTGCAAACGTACACGTTTTCGGCCAAAAACGAGTTTTCCGTAGAAAACGCACACCACGGCTCTTTCTGAGAAAAAGCAAGCACGGAGGACGAGAACCCTTTTGCCCTACGTAGCGTTCCGGGCAGCGGGTAGAACCAGGCAGAGAATTCACGGCTAGGAGCTTTCCTGTGGCGGGGAAGTGCAAACGTACACGTTTTCGGCCGAAAAGGCGTTTTCCAGCGAAAACGCACACCACGGCTCTTTCTGAGAAAAAGAAAGCATGGAGGACGAGAATCGCTTTTGCCCTGCGTAGCGTACCGGGCAGCGGGTAGAACCAGGCAGAGAATTCCCGGCTAGCAGCTTCCCTGTGGCGGGGAAGTGCAAACGTACACGTTTTCGGCCAAAAACGAGTTTTCCGGAGAAAACGCACACCACGGCTCTTTCTGAGAAAAAGCAAGCACGGAGGACGAGAACCCTTTTGCCCTGCGTAGCGTTCCGGGCAGCGGGTAGAACCAGGCAGAGAATTCACGGCTAGGAGCTTTCCTGTGTCGGGGAAGTGCAAACGTACATGTTTTCGTCGCAAAACGCGTTTTCCGGAGAAAACGCACACCACGGCTCTTTCTGAGAAATAGCAAGCAAGAGGACGAGAATCGCTTTTGCCCTGAGTAGCGTTCCGGGCAGCGGGTAGAACCAGGCAGAGAATTCCCGGCTAGTAGCTTCCCTGTGGCGGGGAAGTGCAAACGTACACGTTTTCGGCAGAAAACGCGTTTTCCGGCGAAAACGCACACCACGGCTCTTTCTGAGAAAAAGCAAGCACGGAGGACGAGAATCGCTTTTGCCCTGCGTAGCGTTCCGGGCAGCGGGTAGAACCAGGCAGAGAATTCACGGCTAGCAGCTTTCCTGTGTCGGGGAAGTGCAAGCGTACATGTTTTCGGCGCAAAACGCGTTTTCCGGCGAAAACGCACACCACGGCTCTTTCTGAGAAATAGCAAGCACGGAGGACGAGAATCGCTTTTGCCCTGCGTAGCGTTCCGGTCAGCGGGTAGAACCAGGCAGAGAATTCCGGGCTAGTAGCTTCCCTGTGGCGGTGAAGTGCAAACGTACTCGTTTTCGGCCAAAAACACGTTTTCCGGCGAAAACGCACTCCCCGGATCTTCTGAGAAAAAGCAAGCACGGAGGACGAGAACCGCTTTTGCCCTGCGTAGCGTTCCGGGCAGTGGGAAGAACCAGGCAGAGAATTCCCGGCTAGCAGCTTCCCTGTGGCGGGGAAGTGCAAACGTACACGTTTTTGGCCGAAAACGCGTTTTCCGGCGAAAACGCTCACCACGGATCTTTCTGAGAAAAAGCAAGCACGGAGGACGAGAACCGCTTTTGCCCTGCGTAGCGTTCCGGGCAGCGGATAGAACCAGGCAGAGAATTCCCGGCTAGCAGCTTCCCTGAGGCGGGGAAGTGCAAACGTACACGGTTTCGGCCGAAAACGCGTTTTCCGGCGATAAAGCACACCACGGCTCTTTCTGAGACAAAGCGGGCACGGAGGACGAGAATCGCTTTTGCCCTGCATAGCGTTCCGGGCAGCGGATAGAACCAGGCAGAGAATTCCCGGCTAGTAGCTTCCCTGTGGCGGTGAAGTGCAAACGTACTCGTTTTTGGCCAAAAACACGTTTTCCGGCGAAAACGCACTCCCCGGATATTCTGAGAAAAAGCAAGCACGGAGGACGAGAATTGCTTTTGCCCTGCGTAGCGTTCCGGGCAGCGGGAAGTACCAGGCAGAGAATTCCCGGCTAGCAGCTTCCCTGTGGCGGGGAAGTGCAAACGTACACGTTTTCGGCCGAAAAAACGTTTTCCGGCGAAAACGCCCACCACGGCTCTTTCTGAGGAAAAGCAAGCACGGAGGACGAGAATCGCTTTTGCCCTGCGTAGCGTTCCGGGCAGCGGGTAGAACCAGGCAGAGAATTCCCGGCTAGCAGCTTCCCTGTGGCGGGGAAGTGCAAACGTACACGTTTTCGGCAGAAAACGCGTTTTCCGGCGAAAACGCACACCACGGCTCTTTCTGAGAAAAAGCAAGCACGGAGGACGAGAATTGCTTTTGCCCTGCGTAGCGTTCCAGGCAGTGGGAGAACCAGGCAGAGAATTCCCGGCTAGCAGCTTCCCTGTGGCGGGGAAGTGCAAACGTACACGTTTTCGGCCGAAAACGCGTTTTCCGGCGAAAACGCACACCACGGATCTTTCTGAGAAAAAGCAAGCACGGAGGACGAGAACCGCTTTTGCCCTGCGTAGCGTTCCGGGCAGCGGGTAGAACCAGGCAGAGAATTCCCGGCTAGCAGATTCCCTGTGGCGGGGAAGTGCAAACGTACACGGTTTCGGCCGAAAACGCGTTTTCCGGCGATAAAGCACACCACGGCTCTTTCTGAGAAAAAGCAAGCACGGAGGACGAGAACCGCTTTTGCCCTGCGTAGCGTTCCGGGCAGCGGGAAGTACCAGGCAGAGAATTCCCGGCTAGCAGCTTCCCTGTGGCGGGGAAGTGCAAACGTACACGTTTTCGGCCGAAAAAACGTTTTCCGGCGAAAACGCCCACCACGGCTCTTTCTGAGGAAAAGCAAGCACGGAGGATGAGAATCGCTTTTGCCCTGCGTAGCGTTCCGGGCAGCGGGTAGAACCAGGCAGAGAATTCCCGGCTAGCAGCTTCCCTGTGGCGGGGAAGTGCAAACGTACACGTTTTCGGCCGAAAACGCGTTTTCCGGCGAAAACGCACACCACGGCTCTTTCTGAGAAAAAGCAAGCACGGAGGACGAGAATTGCTTTTGCCCTGCGTAGCGTTCCGGGCAGTGGGAAGAACCAGGCAGAGAATTCCCGGCTAGCAGCTTCCCTGTGGCGGGGAAGTGCAAACGTACACGTTTTCGGCCGAAAACGCGTTTTCCGGCGAAAACGTACACCACGGATCTTTCTGAGAAAAAGCAAGCACGGAGGACGAGAACCGCTTTTGCCCTGCGTAGCGTTCCGGGCAGCGGATAGAACCAGGCAGAGAATTCCCGGCTAGCAGGTTCCCTGTGGCGGGGAAGTGCAAACGTACACGGTTTCGGCCGAAAACGCGTTTTCCGGCGATAAAGCACACCACGGCTCTTTCTGAGAAAAAGCGGGCACGGAGGACGAGAATCGCTTTTGCCCTGCATAGCGTTCCGGGCAGCGGATAGAACCAGGCAGAGAATTCCCGGCTAGCAGGTTCCCTGTGGCAGGGAAGTGCAAACGTACACGTCTTCGGCCGAAAACGCGTTTTCCGGCGAAAACGCAGACCACGGCTCTTTCTGAGAAAAAGCAAGCACGGAGGACGAGAACCGCTTTTGCCCTGCGTAGCGTTCCGGGCAGCGGGAAGTACCAGGCAGAGAATTCCCGGCTAGCAGCTTCCCTGTGGCGGGGAAGTGCAAACGTACACGTTTTCGGCCGAAAAATCGTTTTCCGGCGAAAACGCCCACCACGGCTCTTTCTGAGGAAAAGCAAGCACGGAGGACGAGAACCGCTTTTGCCCTGCGTAGCGTTCCGGGCAGCGGGTAGAACCAGGCAGAGAATTCCCGGCTAGCAGCTTCCCTGTGTCGGGGAAGTGCAAACGTACACGTTTTCGGCAGAAAACGCGTTTTCCGTCGAAAACGCACACCACGGCTCTTTCTGAGAAAAAACAAGAACAGGGGACGAGAATCGCTTTTGCCCTGCGTAGCGTTCCGGGCAGCGGGTAGAACCAGGCAGAGAATACCCGGCTAGCAGCTTCCCTGTGGCGGGGAAGTGCAAACGTACACGTTTTCGGCCGAAAACGCGTTTTCCGGCGAAAAGGAACACCACGGCTCTTTCTGAGAAAAAGCAAGCACGGAGGACGAGAACCGCTTTTGCCCTACGTAGCGTTCCGGGCAGCGGGTAGAACCAGGCAGAGAATTCACGGCTAGGAGCTTTCCTGTGGCGGGGAAGTGCAAACGTACACGTTTTCGGCCGAAAAGGCGTTTTCCAGCGAAAACGCACACCACGGCTCTTTCTGAGAAAAAGAAAGCATGGAGGACGAGAATCGCTTTTGCCCTGCGTAGCGTACCGGGCAGCGGATAGAACCAGGCAGAGAATTCCCGGCTAGCAGCTTCCCTGTGGCGGGGAAGTGCAAACGTACACGTTTTCGGCCAAAAACGAGTTTTCCGTAGAAAACGCACACCACGGCTCTTTCTGAGAAAAAGCAAGCACGGAGGACGAGAACCCTTTTGCCCTGCGTAGCGTTCCGGGCAGCGGGTAGAACCAGGCAGAGAATTCACGGCTAGGAGCTTTCCTGTGTCGGGGAAGTGCAAACGTACACGTTTTCGGCCGAAAAAACGTTTTCCGGCGAAAACGCCCACCACGGCTCTTTCTGAGGAAAAGCAAGCACGGAGGACGAGAATCGCTTTTGCCCTGCGTAGCGTTCCGGGCAGCGGGTAGAACCAGGCAGAGAATTCCCGGCTAGCAGCTTCCCTGTGGCGGGGAAGTGCAAACGTACACGTTTTCGGCCGAAAACGCGTTTTCAGGCGAAAACGCACACCACGGCTCTTTCTGAGGAAAAGCAAGCACGGAGGACGAGAATCGCTTTTGCCCTGCGTAGCGTTCCGGTCAGCGGGTAGAACCAGGCAGAGAATTCTGGGCTAGTAGCTTCCCTGTGGCGGTGAAGTGCAAACGTACTCGTTTTCGGCCAAAAACACGTTTTCCGGCGAAAACGCACTCCCCGGATATTCTGAGAAAAAGCAAGCACGGAGGACGAGAACCGCTTTTGCCCTGCGTAGCGTTCCGGGCAGCGGGTAGAACCAGGCAGAGAATTCCCGGCTAGCAGCTTCCCTGTGGCGGGGAAGTGCAAACGTACACGTTTTCGGCCGAAAACGCGTTTTCCGGCGAAAACGCACACCACGGCTCTTTCTGAGAAAAAGCAAGCACGGAGGACGAGAACCGCTTTTGCCCTGCGTAGCGTTCCGGGCAGTGGAAAGAACCAGGCAGAGAATTCCCGGCTAGCAGCTTCCCTGTGGCGGGGAAGTGCAAACGTACACGTTTTCGGCCGAAAACGCGTTTTCCGGCGAAAACGTACACCACGGATCTTTCTGAGAAAAAGCAAGCACGGAGGACGAGAACCGCTTTTGCCCTGCGTAGCGTTCCGGGCAGCGGATAGAACCAGGCAGAGAATTCCCGGCTAGCAGGTTCCCTGTGGCGGGGAAGTGCAAACGTACACGGTTTCGGCCGAAAACGCGTTTTCCGGCGATAAAGCACACCACGGCTCTTTCTGAGACAAAGCGGGTACGGAGGACGAGAATCGCTTTTGCCCTGCATAGCGTTCCGGGCAGCGGATAGAACCAGGCAGAGAATTCCCGGCTAGCAGGTTCCCTGTGGCAGGGAAGTGCAAACGTACACGTCTTCGGCCGAAAACGCGTTTTCCGGCGAAAACGCCCACCACGGCTCTTTCTGAGGAAAAGCAAGCACGGAGGACGAGAATCGCTTTTGCCCTGCGTAGCGTTCCGGGCAGCGGGTAGAACCAGGCAGAGAATTCCCGGCTAGCAGCTTCCCTGTGTCGGGGAAGTGCAAACGTACACGTTTTCGGCAGAAAACGCGTTTTCCGTCGAAAACGCACACCACGGCTCTTTCTGAGAAAAAACAAGAACAGGGGACGAGAATCGCTTTTGCCCTGCGTAGCGTTCCGGGCAGCGGGTAGAACCAGGCAGAGAATACCCGGCTAGCAGCTTCCCTGTGGCGGGGAAGTGCAAACGTACACGTTTTCGGCCGAAAACGCGTTTTCCGGCGAAAAGGAACACCACGGCTCTTTCTGAGAAAAAGCAAGCACGGAGGACGAGAACCGCTTTTGCCCTACGTAGCGTTCCGGGCAGCGGGTAGAACCAGGCAGAGAATTCACGGCTAGGAGCTTTCCTGTGGCGGGGAAGTGCAAACGTACACGTTTTCGGCCGAAAAGGCGTTTTCCAGCGAAAACGCACACCACGGCTCTTTCTGAGAAAAAGAAAGCATGGAGGACGAGAATCGCTTTTGCCCTGCGTAGCGTACCGGGCAGCGGATAGAACCAGGCAGAGAATTCCCGGCTAGCAGCTTCCCTGTGGCGGGGAAGTGCAAACGTACACGTTTTCGGCCAAAAACGAGTTTTCCGTAGAAAACGCACACCACGGCTCTTTCTGAGAAAAAGCAAGCACGGAGGACGAGAACCCTTTTGCCCTGCGTAGCATTCCGGGCAGCGGGTAGAACCAGGCAGAGAATTCACGGCTAGGAGCTTTCCTGTGTCGGGGAAGTGCAAACGTACACGTTTTCGGCCGAAAAAACGTTTTCCGGCGAAAACGCCCACCACGGCTCTTTCTGAGGAAAAGCAAGCACGGAGGACGAGAATCGCTTTTGCCCTGCGTAGCGTTCCGGGCAGCGGGTAGAACCAGGCAGAGAATTCCCGGCTAGCAGCTTCCCTGTGGCGGGGAAGTGCAAACGTACACGTTTTCGGCCGAAAACGCGTTTTCAGGCGAAAACGCACACCATGGCTCTTTCTGAGGAAAAGCAAGCACGGAGGACGAGAATCGCTTTTGCCCTGCATAGCGTTCCGGGCAGCGGATAGAACCAGGCAGAGAATTCCCGGCTAGCAGCTTCCCTGTGGCGGGGAAGTGCAAACGTACACGTTTTCGGCCGAAAACGCGTTTTCCGGCGATAAAGCACACCACGGCTCTTTCTGAGACAAAGCGGGCACGGAGGACGAGAATCGCTTTTGCCCTGCATAGCGTTCCGGGCAGCGGATAGAACCAGGCAGAGAATTCCCGGCTAGCAGGTTCCCTGTGGCAGGGAAGTGCAAACGTACACGTCTTCGGCCGAAAACGCGTTTTCCGGAGAAAACGCAGACCACGGCTCTTTCTGAGAAAAAGCAAGCACGGAGGACGAGGATCGTTTTTGCCCTGCGTAGCGTTCCGGGCAGCGGGTAGAACCAGGCAGAGAATTCCCGGCTAGCAGCTTCCCTGTGTCGGGGAAGTGCAAACGTACACGTTTTCGGCAGAAAACGCGTTTTCCGTCGAAAACGCACACCACGGCTCTTTCTGAGAAAAAACAAGAACAGGGGACGAGAATCGCTTTTGCCCTGCGTAGCGTTCCGGGCAGCGGGTTGAACCAGGCAGAGAATACCCGGCTAGCAGCTTCCCTGTGGCGGGGAAGTGCAAACGTACACGTTTTCGGCCGAAAACGCGTTTTCCGGCGAAAAGGAACACCACGGCTCTTTCTGAGAAAAAGCAAGCACGGAGGACGAGAACCGCTTTTGCCCTGCGTAGCGTTCCGGGCAGCGGGTAGAACTAGGCAGAGAATTCCCGGCTAGCAGCTTCCCTGTGGCAGGGAAGAGCAAACGTACACGTTTTCGGCCGAAAATGCGTTTTCCGGCGAAAACGCACACCACGGCTCTTTCTGAGAAAAAGCAAGCACGGAGGACGAGAACCGCTTTTGCCCTGCGTAGCGTTCCGGGCAGCGGGTAGAACCAGGCAGAGAATTCCCGGCTAGCAGCTTCCCTGTGGCGGTGAAGTGCAAACGTACACGATTTCGGCCGAAAACACGTTTTCCGGCGAAAACGCACTCCACGGATCTTCTGAGAATAATCAAGCACGGAGGACGAGAACTGCTTTTGCCCAGCGCAGCGTTCCGGGCAGCGGGTAGAACCAGGCAGAGAATTCCCGGCTAGTAGCTTCCCTGTGGCGGGGAAGTGCAAACGTACAAGTTAGCGGCCGAAAACGCGTTTTCCAGCGAAAACGCACACCACGGCTCTTTCTGAGAAAAAGCAAGCACGGAGGACGAGAATCGTTTTGCCCTACGTAGCGTTCCGGGCAGCGGGTAGAACCAGGCAGAGAATTCACGGCTAGGAGCTTTCCTGTGGCGGGGAAGTGCAAACGTACACGTTTTCGGCCGAAAAGGCGTTTTCCAGCGAAAACGCACACCACGGCTCTTTCTGAGAAAAAGAAAGCATGGAGGACGAGAATCGCTTTTGCCCTGCGTAGCGTACCGGGCAGCGCGTAGAACCAGGCAGAGAATTCCCGGCTAGCAGCTTCCCTGTGGCGGGGAAGTGCAAACGTACACGTTTTCGGCCAAAAACGAGTTTTCCTGAGAAAACGCACACCACGGCTCTTTCTGAGAAAAAGCAAGGACGGAGGACGAGAACCCTTTTGCCCTGCGTAGCGTTCCGGGCAGCGGGTAGAACCAGGCAGAGAATTCACGGCTAGGAGCTTTCCTGTGTCGGGGAAGTGCAAACGTACATGTTTTCGTCGCAAAACGCGTTTTCCGGAGAAAACGCACACCACGGCTCTTTCTGAGAAATAGCAAGCAAGAGGACGAGAATCGCTTTTGCCCTGAGTAGCGTTCCGGGCAGCGGGTAGAACCAGGCAGAGAATTCCCGGCTAGTAGCTTCCCTGTGGCGGGGAAGTGCAAACGTACACGTTTTCGGCAGAAAACGCGTTTTCCGGCGAAAACGCACACCACGACTCTTTCTGAGAAAAAGCAAGCACGGAGGACGAGAATTGCTTTTGCCCTGCGTAGCGTTCCGGGCAGTGGGAAGAACCAGGCAGAGAATACCCGGCTAGCAGCTTCCCTGTGGCGGGGAAGTGCAAACGTACACGTTTTCGGCCGAAAAATCGTTTTCCGGCGAAAACGCCCACCACGGCTCTTTCTGAGGAAAAGCAAGCACGGAGGACGAGAATCGCTTTTGCCCTGCGTAGCGTTCCGGGCAGCGGGTAGAACCAGGCAGAGAATTCCCGGCTAGCAGCTTCCCTGTGTCGGGGAAGTGCAAACGTACACGTTTTCGGCAGAAAACGCGTTTTCCGTCGAAAACGCACACCACGGCTCTTTCTGAGAAAAAACAAGAACAGGGGACGAGAATCGCTTTTGCCCTGCGTAGCGTTCCGGGCAGCGGGTAGAACCAGGCAGAGAATACCCGGCTAGCAGCTTCCCTGTGGCGGGGAAGTGCAAACGTACACGTTTTCGGCCGAAAACGCGTTTTCCGGCGAAAAGGAACACCACGGCTCTTTCTGAGAAAAAGCAAGCACGGAGGACGAGAACCGCTTTTGCCCTACGTAGCGTTCCGGGCAGCGGGTAGAACCAGGCAGAGAATTCACGGCTAGGAGCTTTCCTGTGGCGGGGAAGTGCAAACGTACACGTTTTCGGCCGAAAAGGCGTTTTCCAGCGAAAACGCACACCACGGCTCTTTCTGAGAAAAAGAAAGCATGGAGGACGAGAATCGCTTTTGCCCTGCGTAGCGTACCGGGCAGCGGATAGAACCAGGCAGAGAATTCCCGGCTAGCAGCTTCCCTGTGGCGGGGAAGTGCAAACGTACACGTTTTCGGCCAAAAACGAGTTTTCCGTAGAAAACGCACACCACGGCTCTTTCTGAGAAAAAGCAAGCACGGAGGACGAGAACCCTTTTGCCCTGCGTAGCGTTCCGGGCAGCGGGTAGAACCAGGCAGAGAATTCACGGCTAGGAGCTTTCCTGTGTCGGGGAAGTGCAAACGTACACGTTTTCGGCCGAAAAAACGTTTTCCGGCGAAAACGCCCACCACGGCTCTTTCGGAGGAAAAGCAAGCACGGAGGACGAGAATCGCTTTTGCCCTGCGTAGCGTTCCGGGCAGCGGGTAGAACCAGGCAGAGAATTCCCGGCTAGCAGCTTCCCTGTGGCGGGGAAGTGCAAACGTACACGTTTTCGGCCGAAAACGCGTTTTCAGGCGAAAACGCACACCACGGCTCTTTCTGAGGAAAAGCAAGCACGGAGGACGAGAATCGCTTTTGCCCTGCATAGCGTTCCGGGCAGCGGATAGAACCAGGCAGAGAATTCCCGGCTAGCAGCTTCCCTGTGGCGGGGAAGTGCAAACGTACACGTTTTCGGCCGAAAACGCGTTTTCCGGCGATAAAGCACACCACGGCTCTTTCTGAGACAAAGCGGGCACGGAGGACGAGAATCGCTTTTGCCCTGCATAGCGTTCCGGGCAGCGGATAGAACCAGGCAGAGAATTCCCGGCTAGCAGGTTCCCTGTGGCAGGGAAGTGCAAACGTACACGTCTTCGGCCGAAAACGCGTTTTCCGGAGAAAACGCAGACCACGGCTCTTTCTGAGAAAAAGCAAGCACGGAGGACGAGGATCGTTTTTGCCCTGCGTAGCGTTCCGGGCAGCGGGTAGAACCAGGCAGAGAATTCCCGGCTAGCAGCTTCCCTGTGTCGGGGAAGTGCAAACGTACACGTTTTCGGCAGAAAACGCGTTTTCCGTCGAAAACGCACACCACGGCTCTTTCTGAGAAAAAACAAGAACAGGGGACGAGAATCGCTTTTGCCCTGCGTAGCGTTCCGGGCAGCGGGTTGAACCAGGCAGAGAATTCCCGGCTAGCAGATTCCCTGTGGCGGGGAAGTGCAAACGTACACGTTTTCGGCCGAAAACGCGTTTTCCGGCGAAAAGGAACACCACGGCTCTTTCTGAGAAAAAGCAAGCACGGAGGACGAGAACCGCTTTTGCCCTGCGTAGCGTTCCGGGCAGCGGGTAGAACTAGGCAGAGAATTCCCGGCTAGCAGCTTCCCTGTGGCAGGGAAGAGCAAACGTACACGTTTTCGGCCGAAAATGCGTTTTCCGGCGAAAACGCACACCACGGCTCTTTCTGAGAAAAAGCAAGCACGGAGGACGAGAACCGCTTTTGACCTGCGTAGCGTTCCGGGCAGCGGGTAGAACCAGGCAGAGAATTCCCGGCTAGCAGCTTCCCTGTGGCGGTGAAGTGCAAACGTACACGATTTCGGCCGAAAACACGTTTTCCGGCGAAAACGCACTCCACGGATCTTCTGAGAATAATCAAGCACGGAGGACGAGAACTGCTTTTGCCCAGCGCAGCGTTCCGGGCAGCGGGTAGAACCAGGCAGAGAATTCCCGGCTAGTAGCTTCCCTGTGGCGGGGAAGTGCAAACGTACAAGTTAGCGGCCGAAAACGCGTTTTCCAGCGAAAACGCACACCACGGCTCTTTCTGAGAAAAAGCAAGCACGGAGGACGAGAATCGTTTTGCCCTACGTAGCGTTCCGGGCAGCGGGTAGAACCAGGCAGAGAATTCACGGCTAGGAGCTTTCCTGTGGCGGGGAAGTGCAAACGTACACGTTTTCGGCCGAAAAGGCGTTTTCCAGCGAAAACGCACACCACGGCTCTTTCTGAGAAAAAGAAAGCATGGAGGACGAGAATCGCTTTTGCCCTGCGTAGCGTACCGGGCAGCGGGTAGAACCAGGCAGAGAATTCCCGGCTAGCAGCTTCCCTGTGGCGGGGAAGTGCAAACGTACACGTTTTCGGCCAAAAACGAGTTTTCCTGAGAAAACGCACACCACGGCTCTTTCTGAGAAAAAGCAAGGACGGAGGACGAGAACCCTTTTGCCCTGCGTAGCGTTCCGGGCAGCGGGTAGAACCAGGCAGAGAATTCACGGCTAGGAGCTTTCCTGTGTCGGGGAAGTGCAAACGTACATGTTTTCGTCGCAAAACGCGTTTTCCGGAGAAAACGCACACCACGGCTCTTTCTGAGAAATAGCAAGCAAGAGGACGAGAATCGCTTTTGCCCTGAGTAGCGTTCCGGGCAGCGGGTAGAACCAGGCAGAGAATTCCCGGCTAGCAGCTTCCCTGTGGCGGGGAAGTGCAAACGTACACGTTTTCGGCAGAAAACGCGTTTTCCGGCGAAAACGCACACCACGACTCTTTCTGAGAAAAAGCAAGCACGGAGGACGAGAACCCTTTTGCCCTGCGTAGCGTTCCGGGCAGCGGGTAGAACCAGGCAGAGAATTCACGGCTAGGAGCTTTCCTGTGTCGGGGAAGTGCAAACGTACACGTTTTCGGCCGAAAAAACGTTTTCCGGCGAAAACGCCCACCACGGCTCTTTCAGAGGAAAAGCAAGCACGGAGGACGAGAATCGCTTTTGCCCTGCGTAGCGTTCCGGGCAGCGGGTAGAACCAGGCAGAGAATTCCCGGCTAGCAGCTTCCCTGTGGCGGGGAAGTGCAAACGTACACGTTTTCGGCCGAAAACGCGTTTTCAGGCGAAAACGCACACCACGGCTCTTTCTGAGGAAAAGCAAGCACGGAGGACGAGAATCGCTTTTGCCCTGCATAGCGTTCCGGGCAGCGGATAGAACCAGGCAGAGAATTCCCGGCTAGCAGCTTCCCTGTGGCGGGGAAGTGCAAACGTACACGTTTTCGGCCGAAAACGCGTTTTCCGGCGATAAAGCACACCACGGCTCTTTCTGAGACAAAGCGGGCACGGAGGACGAGAATCGCTTTTGCCCTGCATAGCGTTCCGGGCAGCGGATAGAACCAGGCAGAGAATTCCCGGCTAGCAGGTTCCCTGTGGCAGGGAAGTGCAAACGTACACGTCTTCGGCCGAAAACGCGTTTTCCGGAGAAAACGCAGACCACGGCTCTTTCTGAGAAAAAGCAAGCACGGAGGACGAGGATCGTTTTTGCCCTGCGTAGCGTTCCGGGCAGCGGGTAGAACCAGGCAGAGAATTCCCGGCTAGCAGCTTCCCTGTGTCGGGGAAGTGCAAACGTACACGTTTTCGGCAGAAAACGCGTTTTCCGTCGAAAACGCACACCACGGCTCTTTCTGAGAAAAAACAAGAACAGGGGACGAGAATCGCTTTTGCCCTGCGTAGCGTTCCGGGCAGCGGGTTGAACCAGGCAGAGAATACCCGGCTAGCAGCTTCCCTGTGGCGGGGAAGTGCAAACGTACACGTTTTCGGCCGAAAACGCGTTTTCCGGCGAAAAGGAACACCACGGCTCTTTCTGAGAAAAAGCAAGCACGGAGGACGAGAACCGCTTTTGCCCTGCGTAGCGTTCCGGGCAGCGGGTAGAACTAGGCAGAGAATTCCCGGCTAGCAGCTTCCCTGTGGCAGGGAAGAGCAAACGTACACGTTTTCGGCCGAAAATGCGTTTTCCGGCGAAAACGCACACCACGGCTCTTTCTGAGAAAAAGCAAGCACGGAGGACGAGAACCGCTTTTGACCTGCGTAGCGTTCCGGGCAGCGGGTAGAACCAGGCAGAGAATTCCCGGCTAGCAGCTTCCCTGTGGCGGTGAAGTGCAAACGTACACGATTTCGGCCGAAAACACGTTTTCCGGCGAAAACGCACTCCACGGATCTTCTGAGAATAATCAAGCACGGAGGACGAGAACTGCTTTTGCCCAGCGCAGCGTTCCGGGCAGCGGGTAGAACCAGGCAGAGAATTCCCGGCTAGTAGCTTCCCTGTGGCGGGGAAGTGCAAACGTACAAGTTAGCGGCCGAAAAAGCGTTTTCCAGCGAAAACGCACACCACGGCTCTTTCTGAGAAAAAGCAAGCACGGAGGACGAGAATAGTTTTGCCCTACGTAGCGTTCCGGGCAGCGGGTAGAACCAGGCAGAGAATTCACGGCTAGGAGCTTTCCTGTGGCGGGGAAGTGCAAACGTACACGTTTTCGGCCGAAAAGGCGTTTTCCAGCGAAAACGCACACCACGGCTCTTTCTGAGAAAAAGAAAGCATGGAGGACGAGAATCGCTTTTGCCCTGCGTAGCGTACCGGGCAGCGGGTAGAACCAGGCAGAGAATTCCCGGCTAGCAGCTTCCCTGTGGCGGGGAAGTGCAAACGTACACGTTTTCGGCCAAAAACGAGTTTTCCTGAGAAAACGCACACCACGGCTCTTTCTGAGAAAAAGCAAGGACGGAGGACGAGAACCCTTTTGCCCTGCGTAGCGTTCCGGGCAGCGGGTAGAACCAGGCAGAGAATTCACGGCTAGGAGCTTTCCTGTGTCGGGGAAGTGCAAACGTACATGTTTTCGTCGCAAAACGCGTTTTCCGGAGAAAACGCACACCACGGCTCTTTCTGAGAAATAGCAAGCAAGAGGACGAGAATCGCTTTTGCCCTGAGTAGCGTTCCGGGCAGCGGGTAGAACCAGGCAGAGAATTCCCGGCTAGTAGCTTCCCTGTGGCGGGGAAGTGCAAACGTACACGTTTTCGGCAGAAAACGCGTTTTCCGGCGAAAACGCACACCACGACTCTTTCTGAGAAAAAGCAAGCACGGAGGACGAGAATTGCTTTTGCCCTGCGTAGCGTTCCGGGCAGTGGGAAGAACCAGGCAGAGAATACCCGGCTAGCAGCTTCCCTGTGGCGGGGAAGTGCAAACGTACACGTTTTTGGCCGAAAACGCGTTTTCCGGCGAAAACGCACACCACGGATCTTTCTGAGACAAAGCGGGCACGGAGGACGAGAATCGCTTTTGCCCTGCTTAGCGTACCGGGCAGCGCGTAGAACCAGGCAGAGAATTCCCGGCTAGCAGCTTCCCTGTGGCGGGGAAGTGCAAACGTACACGTTTTCGGCCGAAAACGCGTTTTCCGGCGAAAACGCACACCACGGCTCTTTCTGAGAAAAAGCAAGCACGGACGACGAGAATCGCTTTTGCCCTGCGTACCGTTCCGGGCAGCGGGTAGAACCAGGCAGAGAATTCCCGGATAGCAGCTTCCCTGTGGCGGGGAAGTCCAAACGTACACGTTTTCGGCCGAAAACGCGTTTTCCGGCGAAAACGCACACCACGGCTCTTTCTGAGAAAAAGCAAGCACGGAGGACGAGAATCGCTTTTGCCCTGCGTAGCGTTCCGGGCAACGGGTAGAACCAGGCAGAGAATTCCGGGCTAGTAGCTTCCCTATGGCGTTGAAGTGCAAACGTACACGTTTTCGGCCGAAAAAACGTTTTCCGGCGAAAACGCACTCCACGGATCTTCTGAGAATAATCAAGCACGGAGGACGAGAACCGCTTTTGCCCTGCGTAGCGTTCCGGGCAGCGGGTAGAACCAGGCAGAGAATTCCCGGCTAGTAGCTTCCCTGTGTCGTGAAGTGCAAACGTACACGTTTTCGGCCGAAAACGCGTTTTCCGGCGAAAACGCACACCCCGGCTCTTTCTGAGAAAAAGCAAGCATGGAGGACGAGAATCGCTTTTGCCCTGCGTAGCGTTCCGGGCAGCGGGTAGAACCAGGCAGAGAATTCCCGGCTAGCATTTTCCCTGTGGCGGGGAAGTGCCAACGTACACGTTTTCGGCCGAAAAGGCGTTTTCCAGCGAAAACGCACACCACGGCTCTTTCTGAGAAAAAGCAAGCACGGAGGACGAGAATCGCTTTTGTCCTGCGTAGCGTTCCGGGCAGCGGGTAGAACCAGGCAGAGAATTCCTGGCTAGCAGCTTCCCTGTGGCGGGGAAGTGCAAACGTACACGTCTTCGGCCGAAAACGCGTTTTCCGGCGAAAACGCAGACCACGGCTCTTTCTGAGAAAAAGCAAGCACGGAGGACGAGGATCGTTTTTGCCCTGCGTAGCGTTCCGGTCAGCGGGTAGAACCAGGCAGAGAGTTCCGGGCTAGTAGCTTCCCTGTGGCGGTGAAGTGCAAACGTACACGTTTTCGGCCAAAAACACGTTTTCCGGCGAAAACGCACTCCACGGATCTTCTGAGAAAAAGCAAGCACGGAGGACGAGAACCGCTTTTGCCCTGCGTAGCGTTCCGGGCAGCGGGAAGTACCAGGCAGAGAATTCCCGGCTAGCAGCTTCCCTGTGGCGGGGAAGTGCAAACGTACACGTTTTCGGCCGAAAAATCGTTTTCCCGCGAAAACGCCCACCACGGCTCTTTCTGAGGAAAAGCAAGCACGGAGGACGAGAATCGCTTTTGCCCTGCGTAGCGTTCCGGGCAGCGGGTAGAACCAGGCAGAGAATTCCTGGCTAGCAGCTTCCCTGTGTCGGGGAAGTGCAAACGTACACGTTTTCGGCAGAAAACGCGTTTTCCGTCGAAAACGCACACCACGGCTCTTTCTGAGAAAAAACAAGAACAGGGGACGAGAATCGCTTTTGCCCTGCGTAGCGTTCCGGGCAGCGGGTAGAACCAGGCAGAGAATTCCCGGCTAGCAGCTTCCCTGTGGCGGGGAAGTGCAAACGTACACGTTTTCGGCCGTAAACGCGTTTTCCGGCGAAAAGGAACACCACGGCTCTTTCTGAGAAAAAGCAAGCACGGAGGACGAGAACCGCTTTTGCCCTGCGTAGCGTTCCGGGCAGCGGGTAGAACTAGGCAGAGAATTCCCGGCTAGCAGCTTCCCTGTGGCAGGGAAGAGCAAACGTACACGTTTTCGGCCGAAAATGCGTTTTCCGGCGAAAACGCACACCACGGCTCTTTCTGAGAAAAAGCAAGCACGGAGGACGAGAACCGCTTTTGACCTGCGTAGCGTTCCGGGCAGCGGGTAGAACCAGGCAGAGAATTCCCGGCTAGCAGCTTCCCTGTGGCGGGGAAGTGCAAACGTACACGTTTTCGGCCAAAAACGAGTTTTCCGTAGAAAACGCACACCACGGCTCTTTCTGAGAAAAAGCAAGCACGGAGGACGAGAACCCTTTTGCCCTGCGTAGCGTTCCGGGCAGCGGGTAGAACCAGGCAGAGAATTCACGGCTAGGAGATTTCCTGTGTCGGGGAAGTGCAAACGTACACGTTTTCGGCCGAAAAAACGTTTTCTGGCGAAAACGCCCACCACGGCTCTTTCAGAGGAAAAGCAAGCACGGAGGACGAGAATCGCTTTTGCCCTGCGTAGCGTTCCGGGCAGCGGGTAGAACCAGGCAGAGAATTCCCGGCTAGCAGCTTCCCTGTGGCGGGGAAGTGCAAACGTACACGGTTTCGGCCGAAAACGCGTTTTCAGGCGAAAACGCACACCACGGCTCTTTCTGAGGAAAAGCAAGCACGGAGGACGAGAATCGCTTTTGCCCTGCATAGCGTTCCGGGCAGCGGATAGAACCAGGCAGAGAATTCCCGGCTAGCAGCTTTCCTGTGTCGGGGAAGTGCAAACGTACACGTTTTCGGCCGAAAACGCGTTTTCCGGCGATAAAGCACACCACGGCTCTTTCTGAGACAAAGCGGGCACGGAGGACGAGAATCGCTTTTGCCCTGCATAGCGTTCCGGGCAGCGGATAGAACCAGGCAGAGAATTCCCGGCTAGCAGGTTCCCTGTGGCAGGGAAGTGCAAACGTACACGTCTTCGGCCGAAAACGCGTTTTCCGGAGAAAACGCAGACCACGGCTCTTTCTGAGAAAAAGCAAGCACGGAGGACGAGGATCGTTTTTGCCCTGCGTAGCGTTCCGGGCAGCGGGTAGAACCAGGCAGAGAATTCCCGGCTAGCAGCTTCCCTGTGTCGGGGAAGTGCAAACGTACACGTTTTCGGCAGAAAACGCGTTTTCCGTCGAAAACGCACACCACGGCTCTTTCTGAGAAAAAACAAGAACAGGGGACGAGAATCGCTTTTGCCCTGCGTAGCGTTCCGGGCAGCGGGTTGAACCAGGCAGAGAATACCCGGCTAGCAGCTTCCCTGTTGCGGGGAAGTGCAAACGTACACGTTTTCGGCCGAAAACGCGTTTTCCGGCGAAAAGGAACACCACGGCTCTTTCTGAGAAAAAGCAAGCACGGAGGACGAGAACCGCTTTTGCCCTGCGTAGCGTTCCGGGCAGCGGGTAGAACTAGGCAGAGAATTCCCGGCTAGCAGCTTCCCTGTGGCAGGGAAGAGCAAACGTACACGTTTTCGGCCGAAAATGCGTTTTCCGGCGAAAACGCACACCACGGCTCTTTCTGAGAAAAAGCAAGCACGGAGGACGAGAACCGCTTTTGACCTGCGTAGCGTTCCGGGCAGCGGGTAGAACCAGGCAGAGAATTCCCGGCTAGCAGCTTCCCTGTGGCGGTGAAGTGCAAACGTACACGATTTCGGCCGAAAACACGTTTTCCGGCGAAAACGCACTCCACGGATCTTCTGAGAATAATCAAGCACGGAGGACGAGAACTGCTTTTGCCCAGCGCAGCGTTCCGGGCAGCGGGTAGAACCAGGCAGAGAATTCCCGGCTAGTAGCTTCCCTGTGGCGGGGAAGTGCAAACGTACAAGTTAGCGGCCGAAAACGCGTTTTCCAGCGAAAACGCACACCACGGCTCTTTCTGAGAAAAAGCAAGCACGGAGGACGAGAATCGTTTTGCCCTGCGTAGCGTACCGGGCAGCGGGTAGAACCAGGCAGAGAATTCCCGGCTAGCAGCTTCCCTGTGGCGGGGAAGTGCAAACGTACACGTTTTCGGCCAAAAACGAGTTTTCCTGAGAAAACGCACACCACGGCTCTTTCTGAGAAAAAGCAAGGACGGAGGACGAGAACCCTTTTGCCCTGCGTAGCGTTCCGGGCAGCGGGTAGAACCAGGCAGAGAATTCACGGCTAGGAGCTTTCCTGTGTCGGGGAAGTGCAAACGTACATGTTTTCGTCGCAAAACGCGTTTTCCGGAGAAAACGCACACCACGGCTCTTTCTGAGAAATAGCAAGCAAGAGGACGAGAATCGCTTTTGCCCTGAGTAGCGTTCCGGGCAGCGGGTAGAACCAGGCAGAGAATTCCCGGCTAGTAGCTTCCCTGTGGCGGGGAAGTGCAAACGTACACGTTTTCGGCAGAAAACGCGTTTTCCGGCGAAAACGCACACCACGACTCTTTCTGAGAAAAAGCAAGCACGGAGGACGAGAATTGCTTTTGCCCTGCGTAGCGTTCCGGGCAGTGGGAAGAACCAGGCAGAGAATACCCGGCTAGCAGCTTCCCTGTGGCGGGGAAGTGCAAACGTACACGTTTTTGGCCGAAAACGCGTTTTCCGGCGAAAACGCACACCACGGATCTTTCTGAGACAAAGCAAGCACGGAGGACGAGAATCGCTTTTGCCATGCTTAGCGTACCGGGCAGCGCGTAGAACCAGGCAGAGAATTCCCGGCTAGCAGCTTCCCTGTGGCGGGGAAGTGCAAACGTACACGTTTTCGGCCGAAAACGCGTTTTCCGGCGAAAAAGCACACCACGGCTCTTTCTGAGAAAAAGCAAGCACGGACGACGAGAATCGCTTTTGCCCTGCGTACCGTTCCGGGCAGCGGGTAGAACCAGGCAGAGAATTCCCGGATAGCAGCTTCCCTGTGGCGGGGAAGTCCAAACGTACACGTTTTCGGCCGAAAACGCGTTTTCCGGCGAAAACGCACACCACGGCTCTTTCTGAGAAAAAGCAAGCACGGAGGACGAGAATCGCTTTTGCCCTGCGTAGCGTTCCGGGCAACGGGTAGAACCAGGCAGAGAATTCCGGGCTAGTAGCTTCCCTATGGCGTTGAAGTGCAAACGTACACGTTTTCGGCCGAAAAAACGTTTTCCGGCGAAAACGCACTCCACGGATCTTCTGAGAATAATCAAGCACGGAGGACGAGAACCGCTTTTGCCCTGCGTAGCGTTCCGGGCAGCGGGTAGAACCAGGCAGAGAATTCCCGGCTAGTAGCTTCCCTGTGTCAGAAAGTGCAAACGTACACGTTTTCGGCCGAAAACGCGTTTTCCGGCGAAAACGCACACCCCGGCTCTTTCTGAGAAAAAGCAAGCATGGAGGACGAGAATCGCTTTTGCCCTGCGTAGCGTTCCGGGCAGCGGGTAGAACCAGGCAGAGAATTCCCGGCTAGCATTTTCCCTGTGGCGGGGAAGTGCCAACGTACACGTTTTCGGCCGAAAAGGCGTTTTCCAGCGAAAACGCACACCACGGCTCTTTCTGAGAAAAAGCAAGCATGGAGGACGAGAATCGCTTTTGTCCTGCGTAGCGTTCCGGGCAGCGGGTAGAACCAGGCAGAGAATTCCTGGCTAGCAGCTTCCCTGTGGCGGGGAAGTGCAAACGTACACGTCTTCGGCCGAAAACGCGTTTTCCGGCGAAAACGCAGACCACGGCTCTTTCTGAGAAAAAGCAAGCACGGAGGACGAGGATCGTTTTTGCCCTGCGTAGCGTTCCGGTCAGCGGGTAGAACCAGGCAGAGAGTTCCGGGCTAGTAGCTTCCCTGTGGCGGTGAAGTGCAAACGTACACGTTTTCGGCCAAAAACACGTTTTCCGGCGAAAACGCACTCCACGGATCTTCTGAGAAAAAGCAAGCACGGAGGACGAGAACCGATTTTGCCCTGCGTAGCGTTCCGGGCAGCGGGAAGTACCAGGCAGAGAATTCCCGGCTAGCAGCTTCCCTGTGGCGGGGAAGTGCAAACGTACACGTTTTCGGCCGAAAAATCGTTTTCCCGCGAAAACGCCCACCACGGCTCTTTCTGAGGAAAAGCAAGCACGGAGGACGAGAATCGCTTTTGCCCTGCGTACCGTTCCGGGCAGCGGGTAGAACCAGGCAGAGAATTCCTGGCTAGCAGCTTCCCTGTGTCGGGGAAGTGCAAACGTACACGTTTTCGGCAGAAAACGCGTTTTCCGTCGAAAACGCACACCACGGCTCTTTCTGAGAAAAAACAAGAACAATGGGACGAGAATCGCTTTTGCCCTGCGTAGCGTTCCGGGCAGCGGGTAGAACCAGGCAGAGAATTCCCGGCTAGCAGCTTCCCTGTGGCGGGGAAGTGCAAACGTACACGTTTTCGGCCGAAAACGCGTTTTCCGGCGAAAAGGAACACCACGGCTCTTTCTGAGAAAAAGCAAGCACGGAGGACGAGAACCGCTTTTGCCCTGCGTAGCGTTCCGGGCAGCGGGTAGAACTAGGCAGAGAATTCCCGGCTAGCAGCTTCCCTGTGGCAGGGAAGAGCAAACGTACACGTTTTCGGCCGAAAATGCGTTTTCCGGCGAAAACGCACACCACGGCTCTTTCTGAGAAAAAGCAAGCACGGAGGACGAGAACCGCTTTTGACCTGCGTAGCGTTCCGGGCAGCGGGTAGAACCAGGCAGAGAATTCCCGGCTAGCAGCTTCCCTGTGGCAGTGAAGTGCAAACGTACACGATTTCGGCCGAAAACACGTTTTCCGGCGAAAACGCACTCCACGGATCTTCTGAGAATAATCAAGCACGGAGGACGAGAACTGCTTTTGCCCAGCGCAGCGTTCCGGGCAGCGGGTAGAACCAGGCAGAGAATTCCCGGCTAGTAGCTTCCCTGTGGCGGGGAAGTGCAAACGTACAAGTTAGCGGCCGAAAACGCGTTTTCCAGCGAAAACGTACACCACGGCTCTTTCTGAGAAAAAGCAAGCACGGAGGACGAGAATCGTTTTGCCCTACGTAGCGTTCTGGGCAGCGGGTAGAACCAGGCAGAGAATTCACGGCTAGGAGCTTTCCTGTGGCGGGGAAGTGCAAACGTACACGTTTTCGGCCGAAAAGGCGTTTTCCAGCGAAAACGCACACCACGGCTCTTTCTGAGAAAAAGAAAGCATGGAGGACGAGAATCGCTTTTGCCCTGCGTAGCGTACCGGGCAGCGGGTAGAACCAGGCAGAGAATTCCCGGCTAGCAGCTTCCCTGTGGCGGAGAAGTGCAAACGTACACGTTTTCGGCCAAAAACGAGTTTTCCGGAGAAAACGCACACCACGGCTCTTTCTGAGAAAAAGCAAGCACGGAGGACGAGAACCCTTTTGCCCTGCGTAGCGTTCCGGGCAGCGGGTAGAACCAGGCAGAGAATTCACGGCTAGGAGCTTTCCTGTGTCGGGGAAGTGCAAACGTACATGTTTTCGTCGCAAAACGCGTTTTCCGGAGAAAACGCACACCACGGCTCTTTCTGAGAAATAGCAAGCAAGAGGACGAGAATCGCTTTTGCCCTGAGTAGCGTTCCGGGCAGCGGGTAGAACCAGGCAGAGAATTCCCGGCTAGTAGCTTCCCTGTGGCGGGGAAGTGCAAACGTACACGTTTTCGGCCGAAAACGCGTTTTCCGGCGAAAACGCACACCACGACTCTTTCTGAGAAAAAGCAAGCACGGAGGACGAGAATTGCTTTTGCCCTGCGTAGCGTTCCGGGCAGTGGGAAGAACCAGGCAGAGAATACCCGGCTAGCAGCTTCCCTGTGGCGGGGAAGTGCAAACGTACACGTTTTTGGCCGAAAACGCGTTTTCCGGCGAAAACGCACAACACGGATCTTTCTGAGACAAAGCGGGCACGGAGGACGAGAATCGCTTTTGCCCTGCTTAGCGTACCGGGCAGCGCGTAGAACCAGGCAGAGAATTCCCGGCTAGCAGCTTCCCTGTGGCGGGGAAGTGCAAACGTACACGTTTTCGGCCAAAAACGCGTTTTCCGGCGAAAACGCACACCACGGCTCTTTCTGAGAAAAAACAAGCACGGGGGACGAGAATCGCCTTTGAGCTGCGTAGCGTTCCGGGCAGCGGGTAGAACCAGGCAGAGAATTCCCGGCTAGCAGCTTCCCTGTGGCGGGGAAGTGCAAACGTACACGTTTTCGGCCGAAAACGCGTTTTCCGGCGAAAACGAACACCACGGCTCTTTCTGAGAAAAAGCAAGCACGGAGGACGAGAACCGCTTTTGCCCTGCGTAGCGTTCCGGGCAGCGGGTAGAACCAGGCAGAGAATTCCCGGCTAGCAGCTTCCCTGTGGCGGTGAAGTGCAAACGTACACGATTTCGGCCGAAAACACGTTTTCCGGCGAAAACGCACTCCACGGATCTTCTGAGAATAATCAAGCACGGAGGACGAGAACTGCTTTTGCCCAGCGCAGCGTTCCGGGCAGCGGGTAGAACCAGGCAGAGAATTCCCGGCTAGTAGCTTCCCTGTGGCGGGGAAGTGCAAACGTACAAGTTAGCGGCCGAAAACGCGTTTTCCAGCGAAAACGCACACCACGGCTCTTTCTGAGAAAAAGCAAGCACGGAGGACGAGAATCGTTTTGCCCTGCGTAGTGTTCCGGGCAGCGGGTAGAACCATGCAGAGAATTCACGGCTAGGAGCTTTCCTGTGGCGGGGAAGTGCAAACGTACACGTTTTCGGCCAAAAACGAGTTTTCCGGTGAAAACGCACACCACGGCTCTTTCTGAGAAAAAGCAAGCACGGACGACGAGAACCGCTTTTGCCCTGCGTACCGTTCCGGGCAGCGGGTAGAACCAGGCAGAGAATTCCCGGCTAGCAGGTTCCCTGTGGCGGGGAAGTGCAAACGTACACGTTTTCGGCCGAAAACACGTTTTCCGGCGAAAACGCGCTCCACGGATCTTCTGAGAATAATCAAGCAAGGAGGACGAGAACCGCTTTTGCCCTGCGTAGCGTTGCGGGCAGCGGGTAGAACCAGGCAGAGAATTCCCGGCTAGTAGCTTCCCTGTGGCGGGGAAGTGCAAACGTACACGTTTTCGGCCAAAAACGCGTTTTCCGGAGAAAACGCACACCACGGCTCTTTCTGAGAAAAAGCAAGCACGGAGGACGAGAACCCTTTTGCCCTGCGTAGCGTTCCGGGCAGCGGGTAGAACCAGGCAGAAAATTCACGGCTAGCAGCTTTCCTGTGTCGCGGAAGTGCAAACGTACATGTTTTCGACGCAAAACGCGTTTTCCGGCGAAAACGCACACCACGGCTCTTTCTGAGAAATAGCAAGCAAGAGGACGAGAATCGCTTTTGCCCTGCATAGCGTTCCGGGCAGCGGGTAGAACCAGGCAGAGAATTCCCGGCTAGCAGGTTCCCTGTGGCGGGGAATTGCAAACGTACACGGTTTCGGCCGAAAACGCGTTTTCCAGCGAAAAAGCAGACCACAGCTCTTTCTGAGACAAAGCGGGCACGGAGGACGAGAATCGCTTTTGCCCTGATTAGCGTACCGGTAGCGCGTAGAACCAGGCAGAGAATTCCCGGCTAGCAGATTCCCTGTGGCGGGGAAGTGCAAACGTACACGTTTTCGGCCAAAAACGCGTTTTCTGGCGAAAACGCACACCACGGCTCTTTCTGAGAAAAAGCAAGCACGGACGACGAGAATCGCTTTTGCCCTGCGTACCGTTCCGGGCAGCGGGTAGAACCAGGCAGAGAATTCCCGGCTAGCAGCTTCCCTGTGGCGGGGAAGTGCAAACGTACACGTTTTCGGCCAAAAACGAGTTTTCCGGTGAAAACGCACACCACGGCTCTTTCTGAGAAAAAGCAAGCACGGACGACGAGAATCGCTTTTGCCCTGCGTACCGTTCCGGGCAGCGGGTAGAACCAGGCAGAGAATTCCCGGCTAGCAGGTTCCCTGTGGCGGGGAAGTGCAAACGTACACGTTTTCGGCCAAAAACGAGTTTTCCGGTGAAAACGCACACCACGGCTCTTTCTGAGAAAAAGCAAGCACGGACGACGAGAATCGCTTTTGCCCTGCGTAGCGTTCCGGGCAGCGGGTAGAACCAGGCAGACAATTCCGGGCTAGTAGCTTCCCTGTGGCGGTGAAGTGCAAACGTACACGTTTTCGGCCGAAAACACGTTTTCCGGCGAAAACGCGCTCCACGGATCTTCTGAGAATAATCAAGCAAGGAGGACGAGAACCGCTTTTGCCCTGCGTAGCGTTGCGGGCAGCGGGTAGAACCAGGCAGAGAATTCCCGGCTAGTAGCTTCCCTGTGGCGGGGAAGTGCAAACGTACAAGTTATCGGCCGAAAACGCGTTTTCCGGCGAAACCGCACACCCCTGCTCTTTCTGAGAAAAAACAAGCACGGGGGACGAGAATCGCTTTTGCCCTGCATAGCGTTCCGGGCAGCGGGTAGAACCAGGCAGAGAATTCCCGGCTAGCAGCTTCCCTGTGGCGGGGAAGTGCAAACGTACACGTTTTCGGCCAAAAACGCGTTTTCCGGAGAAAACGCACACCACGGCTCTTTCTGAGAAAAAGCAAGCACGGAGGACGAGAACCCTTTTGCCCTGCGTAGCGTTCCAGGCAGCGGGTAGAACCAGGCAGAGAATTCCGGGCTAGTAGCTTCCCTGTGGCGGTGAAGTGCAAACGTACACGTTTTCGGCCGAAAACACGTTTTCCGGCGAAAACGCACACCACGGCTCTTTCTGAGAAAAAGCAAGCACGGAGGACGAGAATTGATTTTGCCCGGCGTAGCGTTACGGGCAGTGGGAAGAACCAGGCAGAGAATTCCCGGCTAGCAGCTTCCCTGTGGCGGGGAAGTGCAAACGTACAAGTTTTCGGCCGAAAACGCGTTTTCCGGCGAAAACGCACACCACGGCTCTTTCTGAGAAAAAGCAAGCACGGAGGACGAGAACCGCTTTTGCCCTGCGTAGCGTTCCGGGCAGCGGGTAGAACCAGGCAGAGAATTCCCGGCTAGCAGCTTCCCTGTGGCGGGGAAGTGCAAACGTACATGTTTTCGGCCAAAAACGCGTTTTCAGGCGAAAACGCACACCACGGCTCTTTCTGAGAAAAAACAAGCACGGGGGACGAGAATCGCCTTTGAGCTGCGTAGCGTTCCGGGCAGCGGGTAGAACCAGGCAGAGAATTCCCGGCTAGCAGCTTCCCTGTGGCGGGGAAGTGCAAACGTACACGTTTTCGGCCGAAAACGCGTTTTCCGGCGAAAACGAACACCACGGCTCTTTCTGAGAAAAAGCAAGCACGGAGGACGAGAACCGCTTTTGCCCTGCGTAGCGTTCCGGGCAGCGGGTAGAACCAGGCAGAGAATTCCCGGCTAGCAGCTTCCCTGTGGCAGGGAAGAGCAAACGTACACGTTTTCGGCCGAAAATGCGTTTTCCGGCGAAAACGCACACCACGGCTCTTTCTGAGAAAAAGCAAGCACGGAGGACGAGAACCGCTTTTGACCTGCGTAGCGTTCCGGGCAGCGGGTAGAACCAGGCAGAGAATTCCCGGCCAGCAGCTTCCCTGTGGCGGTGAAGTGCAAACGTACACGTTTTCGGCCGAAAACACGTTTTCCGGCGAAAACGCACTCCACGGATCTTCTGAGAATAATCAAGCACGGAGGACGAGAACTGCTTTTGCCCTGCGCAGCGTTCCGGGCAGCGGGTAGAACCAGGCAGAGAATTCCCGGCTAGCAGCTTCCCTGTGGCGGGGAAGTGCAAACGTACACGTTTTCGGCCAAAAACGAGTTTTCCGGAGAAAACGCACACCACGGCTCTTTCTGAGAAAAAGCAAGCACGGAGGACGAGAACCCTTTTGCCCTGCGTAGCGTTCCGGGCAGCGGGTAGAACCAGGCAGAGAATTCACTGCTAGGAGCTTTCCTGTGTCGGGGAAGTGCAAACGTACACGTTTTTGGCCGAAAACGCGTTTTCCGGTGAAAACGCACACCACGGATCTTTCTGAGACAAAGCGGGCACGGAGGACGAGAATCGCTTCTGCCCTGCTTAGCGTACCGGGCAGCGCGTAGAACCAGGCAGAGAATTCCCGGCTAGCAGCTTCCCTGTGGCGGGGAAGTGCAAACGTACACGTTTTCGGCCAAAAACGCGTTTTCCGGCGAAAACGCACACCACGGCTCTTTCTGAGAAAAAGCAAGCACGGACGACGAGAATCGCTTTTGCCCTGCGTACCGTTCCGGGCAGCGGGTAGAACCAGGCAGAGAATTCCCGGATAGCAGCTTCCCTGTGGCGGGGAAGTGCAAACGTACACGTTTTCGGCCGAAAACGCGTTTTCCGGCGAAAACGCACACCACGGCTCTTTCTGAGAAAAAGCAAGCACGGAGGACAAGAATCGCTTTTGCCCTGCGTAGCGTTCCGGGCAGCGGGTAGAACCAGGCAGAGAATTCCGGGCTAGTAGCTTCCCTATGGCGGTGAAGTGCAAACGTACACGTTTTCGGCCGAAAAAACGTTTTCCGGCAAAAACGCACTCCACGGATCTTCTGAGAATTATCAAGCACGGAGGACGAGAATCTCTTTTGCCCTGCGTAGCGTTCCGGGCAGCGGGTAGAACCAGGCAGAGAATTCCCGGCTAGTAGCTTCCCTGTGTCAGAAAGTGCAAACGTACACGTTTTCGGCCGAAAACGCGTTTTCCGACGAAAACGCACACCCCGGCTCTTTCTGAGAAAAAGCAAGCATGGAGGACGAGAATCGCTTTTGCCCTGCGTAGCGTTACGGGCAGCGGGTAGAACCAGGCAGAGAATTCCCGGCTAGCATTTTCCCTGTGGCGGGGAAGTGCAAACGTACAAGTTTTCGGCCGAAAACGCGTTTTCCGGCGAAAACGCACACCACGGCTCTTTCTGAGGAAAAGCAAGCACGGAGGACGAGAAATGCTTTTGCCCTGCGTAGCGTTCAGGGCAGCGGGTAGAACCAGGCAGAGAATTCCCGGCTAGCAGTTTCCCTGTGGCGGGGAAGTGCAAACGTACATGTTTTCGGCCAAAAACGCGTTTTCAGGCGAAAACGCACACCACGGCTCTTTCTGAGAAAAAACAAGCACGGGGGACGAGAATCGCTTTTGAGCTGCGTAGCGTTCCGGGCAGCGGGTAGAACCAGGCAGAGAATTCCGGGCTAGCAGCTTCCCTGTGGCGGGGAAGTGCAAACGTACAAGTTAGCGGCCGAAAACGCGTTTTCCGGCGAAAACGCACACCACGACTCTTTCTGAGATAAAGCAAGCATGGAGGATGAGAATCGCTTTTGCCCTGCGTAGCGTTCCGGGCAGCGGGTAGATCCAGGCAGAGAATTCCGGGCTAGCAGCTTCCCTGTGGCGGGGAAGTGCAAACGTACACGTTCTCGGCCGAAAACGCGTTTTCCAGCGAAAACGCACACCACGGCTCTTTCTGAGAAAAGGAAGCACGGAGGACTAGAATCGCTTTTGCCCTGCGTAGCGTTCCGGGCAGTGGGTAGAACCAGGCAGAGAATACCCCGCTAGCAGCTTCCCTGTGGCGGGGAAGTGCAAACGTACACGTTTTCGGCCGAAAACGCGTTTTCCGGCGAAAACGCACACCACGGCACTTTTTGAGGACAAGCAAGCACGGAGGACGAGAATCGCTTTTGCCCTGCGTAGCGTTCCGGGCAGCGAGTAGATCCAGGCAGAGAATTCCCGGCTAGCAGCTTCCCTGTGTCGTGAAGTGCAAACGTACACGTTTTCGGCCGAAAACGCATTTTCCGGCGAAAACGCACACCACGGCTCTTTCTGAGAAAAAGCAAGCACGGAGGACGAGAATCGCTTTTGCCCTGCGTAGCGATCCGGGCAGCGGGTAGAACCAGGCAGAGTATACCCGGCTAGCAGATTCCCTGTGGCGGGGAAGTGCAAACGTACAAGTTAGCGGCCGAAAACGCGTTTTCCGGTGAAAAAGCACACCACGGCTCTTTCTGAGAATAAACAAGCACGGAGGACGAGAATCGCTTTTGCCCTGCCTAGCGTTCCGGGCAGCGGGTAGTACCAGTCAGAGAATTCCCGGCTAGCAGGTTCCCTGTGGCGGGGAAGTGCAAACGTACACGTTTTCGGCCGAAAACGCGTTTTCCGGCGAAAACGCACACCACGGCTCTTTCTGAGAGAAAGCAAGCACGGAGGACGAGAATCGCTTTTGCCCTGCATAGCGTTCCGGGCAGCGTGTAGAACCAGGCAGAGAATTCCCGGCTAGCAGCTTCCCTGTGGCGGGGAAGTGCAAACGTACACGTTTTCGGCCGAAAACGCGTTTTCCGGAGAAAACGCACACCACGGCTCTTTCTGAGAAAAAGCAAGCACGGAGGACGAGAACCCTTTTGCCCTGCGTAGCGGTCCGGGCAGCGGGTAGAACCAGGCAGAGAATTCCCGGCTAGCAGGTTCCCTGTGGCGGGGAATTGCAAACGTACACGGTTTCGGCCGAAAACGCGTTTTCCGGCGAAAAAGCAGACCACGGCTCTTTCTGAGACAAAGCGGGCACGGAGGACGAGAATCGCTTTTGCCCTGCTTAGCGTACCGGTAGCGCGTAGAACCAGGCAGAGAATTCCCGGCTAGCAGATTCCCTGTGGCGGGGAAGTGCAAACGTACACGTTTTCGGCCAAAAACGCATTTTCCGGCGAAAACGCACACCACGGCTCTTTCTGAGAAAAAGCAAGCACGGACGACGAGAATCGCTTTTGCCCTGCGTACCGTTCCGGGCAGCGGGTAGAACCAGGCAGAGAATTCCCGGCTAGTAGCTTCCCTGTGGCGGGGAAGTGCAAACGTACACGTTTTAGGCCGATAACGCATTTTCCAGCGAAAACGCACACCACTGCTCTTTCTGAGAAAAAGCAAGCACAGAGGACGAGAATCGCTTTTGCCCTGCGTAGCGTTCCGGGCAGCGGGTAGTACCAGTCAGAGAATTCCCGGCTAGCAGGTTCCCTGTGGCGGGGAAGTGCAAACGTACACGTTTTCGGCCGAAAACGCGTTTTCCGGCGAAAACGCACACCACGGCTCTTTCTGAGAGAAAGCAAGCACGGAGGACGAGAATCGCTTTTGCCCTGCATAGCGTTCCGGGCAGCGTGTAGAACCAGGCAGAGAATTCCCGGCTAGCAGCTTCCCTGTGGCGGGGAAGTGCAAACGTACACGTTTTCGGCCGAAAACGCGTTTTCCGGAGAAAACGCACACCACGGCTCTTTCTGAGAAAAAGCAAGCACGGAGGACGAGAACCCTTTTGCCCTGCGTAGCGGTCAGGGCAGCGGGTAGAACCAGGCAGAGAATTCCCGGCTAGCAGGTTCCCTGTGGCGGGGAATTGCAAACGTACACGGTTTCGGCCGAAAACGCGTTTTCCGGCGAAAAAGCAGACCACGGCTCTTTCTGAGACAAAGCGGGCACGGAGGACGAGAATCGCTTTTGCCCTGCTTAGCGTACCGGTAGCGCGTAGAACCAGGCAGAGAATTCCCGGCTAGCAGATTCCCTGTGGCGGGGAAGTGCAAACGTACACGTTTTCGGCCAAAAACGCATTTTCCGGCGAAAACGCACACCACGGCTCTTTCTGAGAAAAAGCAAGCACGGACGACGAGAATCGCTTTTGCCCTGCGTACCGTTCCGGGCAGCGGGTAGAACCAGGCAGAGAATTCCCGGCTAGTAGCTTCCCTGTGGCGGGGAAGTGCAAACGTACACGTTTTAGGCCGATAACGCATTTTCCAGCGAAAACGCACACCACTGCTCTTTCTGAGAAAAAGCAAGCACAGAGGACGAGAATCGCTTTTGCCCTGAGTAGCGTTCCGGGCAGCGGGTAGAACCAGGCAGAGAATTCCCGGCTAGCAGCTTCCCTGTGGCGGGGAAGTGCAAACGTACACGTTTTCGACCAAAAACGAGTTTTCCGGAGAAAACGCACACCACGGCTCTTTCTGAGAAAAAGCAAGCACGGAGGACGAGAATCGCTTTTGCTCTGCGTAGCGTTCCGGGCAACGGGTAGAACCAGGCAGAGAATTCCCGGCTAGTAGCTTCCCTGTGGCGGGGAAGTGCAAACGTACACGTTTTCAGCCGAAAACACGTTTTCCGGCGAAAACGCACTCCACGGATCTTCTGAGAATAAGCAAGCACGGAGGACGAGAACCGCTTTTGCCCTGCGTAGCGTTCCGGGCAGCGGGTAGAACCAGGCAGAGAATTCCCGGCTAGTAGCTTCCCTGTGGCGGGGCAGTGCAAACGTACACGTTTTCGGCCAAAAACGCGTTTTCTGGCGTAAACGCACACCACTGCTCTTTCTGAGAAAAAGCAAGCACGGAGGACGAGAATCGCTTTTGCCCTGCGTAGCGTTCCGGGCAGCGGGTAGAACCAGGCAGAGAATTACCGGCTAGCAGCTTCCCTGTGGCGGGGAAGTGCAAACGTACACGTTTTCGGCCAAAAACGCGTTTTCCGGAGAAAAATCACACCACGGCTCTTTCTGAGAAAAAACAAGCACGGAGGACGAGAATCGCTTTTGCCCTGCGTAGCGTTCCGGGCAGCGGGTAGAACCAGGCAGAGAATTACCGGCTAGCAGCTTCCCTGTGGCGGGGAAGTGCAAACGTACACGTTTTCGGCCGAAAACGCGTTTTCCGGCGAAAACTCACACCACGGCTCTTTCTGAGAAAAAGCAAGCACGGAGGACGAGAACCGCTTTTGCCCTGCGTAGCGTTCCGGGCAGCGGGTAGAACCAGGCAGAGAATTCCCGGCTAGCAGCTTCCCTGTGGCGGGGAAGTGCAAACGTACACGTTTTCGGCCAAAAACGCGTTTTCCGGCGAAAACGCACACCACGGCTCTTTCTGAGAAAAAGCAAGCACGGAGGACGAGGATCGCTTTTGCCCTGCGTAGCGTTCCGGGCAGTGGGTAGAACCAGGCAGAGAATAACCCGCTAGCAGCTTCCCTGTGGCGGCGAAGTGCAAACGTACACGTTTTCAGCCGAAAACGCCTTTTCCGGCGAAAACGCACACCACAGCTCTTTCTGAGGACAAGCAAGCACGGAGGACGAGAATCGCTTTTGCCCTGCGTAGCGTTCCGGGCAGCGAGTAGATGCAGGCAGAGAATTCCCGGCTAGCAGCTTCCCTGTGTCGTGAAGTGCAAACGTACACGTTTTTGCCCGAAAACGCGTTTTCCAGCGAAAACGCACACCACGGCTCTTTCTGAGAAAAAACAAGAACGGAGGACGAGAATCGCTTTTGCCCTGCATAGCGTTCCGGGCAGTGGTTAGAACCAGGCAGAGAATACCCGGCTAGCAGCTTCCCTGAGGCGGGGAAGTGCAAACGTACACGTTTTCGGCCGAAAACGCTTTTTCCGGCGAAAACGCACACCACGGCTCTTTCTGAGAAAAAGCAAGCACGGAGGACGAGAATCGCTTTTGCCCTGCGTAGCGTTCCGGGCAGCGGGTAGAACCAGGCAGAGAATTCCCGGCTAGCAGCTTCCCTGTGTCGTGAAGTGCAAACGTACACGTTTTTGGCCGAAAACGCGTTTTCCGGCGAAAACGCACACCACGGCTCTTTCTGAGAAAAAGCAAGCACGGACGACGAGAATCGCTTTTGCCCTGCGTACCGTTCCGGGCAGCGGGTAGAACCAGGCAGAGAATTCCCGGCTAGTAGCTTCCCTGTGGCGGGGAAGTGCAAACGTACACGTTTTAGGCCGATAACGCATTTTCCAGCGAAAACGCACACCACTGCTCTTTCTGAGAAAAAGCAAGCACAGAGGACGAGAATCGCTTTTGCCCTGCGTAGCGTTCCGGGCAGCGGGTAGTACCAGTCAGAGAATTCCCGGCTAGCAGGTTCCCTGTGGCGGGGAAGTGCAAACGTACACGTTTTCGGCCGAAAACGCGTTTTCCGGCGAAAACGCACACCACGGCTCTTTCTGAGAGAAAGCAAGCACGGAGGACGAGAATCGCTTTTGCCCTGCATAGCGTTCCGGGCAGCGTGTAGAACCAGGCAGAGAATTCCCGGCTAGCAGCTTCCCTGTGGCGGGGAAGTGCAAACGTACACGTTTTCGGCCGAAAACGCGTTTTCCGGAGAAAACGCACACCACGGCTCTTTCTGAGAAAAAGCAAGCACGGAGGACGAGAACCCTTTTGCCCTGCGTAGCGGTCCGGGCAGCGGGTAGAACCAGGCAGAGAATTCCCGGCTAGCAGGTTCCCTGTGGCGGGGAATTGCAAACGTACACGGTTTCGGCCGAAAACGCGTTTTCCGGCGAAAAAGCAGACCACGGCTCTTTCTGAGACAAAGCGGGCACGGAGGACGAGAATCGCTTTTGCCCTGCTTAGCGTACCGGTAGCGCGTAGAACCAGGCAGAGAATTCCCGGCTAGCAGATTCCCTGTGGCGGGGAAGTGCAAACGTACACGTTTTCGGCCAAAAACGCATTTTCCGGCGAAAACGCACACCACGGCTCTTTCTGAGAAAAAGCAAGCACGGACGACGAGAATCGCTTTTGCCCTGCGTACCGTTCCGGGCAGCGGGTAGAACCAGGCAGAGAATTCCCGGCTAGTAGCTTCCCTGTGGCGGGGAAGTGCAAACGTACACGTTTTAGGCCGATAACGCATTTTCCAGCGAAAACGCACACCACTGCTCTTTCTGAGAAAAAGCAAGCACAGAGGACGAGAATCGCTTTTGCCCTGCGTAGCGTTCCGGGCAGCGGGTAGAACCAGGCAGAGAATTCCCGGCTAGCAGCTTCCCTGTGGCGGGGAAGTGCAAACGTACACGTTTTCGACCAAAAACGAGTTTTCCGGAGAAAACGCACACCACGGCTCTTTCTGAGAAAAAGCAAGCACGGAGGACGAGAATCGCTTTTGCTCTGCGTAGCGTTCCGGGCAACGGGTAGAACCAGGCAGAGAATTCCCGGCTAGTAGCTTCCCTGTGGCGGGGAAGTGCAAACGTACACGTTTTCAGCCGAAAACACGTTTTCCGGCGAAAACGCACTCCACGGATCTTCTGAGAATAAGCAAGCACGGAGGACGAGAACCGCTTTTGCCCTGCGTAGCGTTCCGGGCAGCGGGTAGAACCAGGCAGAGAATTCCCGGCTAGTAGCTTCCCTGTGGCGGGGCAGTGCAAACGTACACGTTTTCGGCCAAAAACGCGTTTTCTGGCGTAAACGCACACCACGGCTCTTTCTGAGAAAAAGCAAGCACGGAGGACGAGAATCGCTTTTGCCCTGCGTAGCGTTCCGGGCAGCGGGTAGAACCAGGCAGAGAATTCCCGGCTAGCAGCTTCCCTGTGGCGGGGAAGTGCAAACGTACACGTTTTAGGCCGAAAACGCGTTTTCCAGCGAAAACGCACACCACTGCTCTTTCTGAGAAAAAGCAAGCACGGAGGACGAGAATCGCTTTTGCCCTGCGTAGCGTTCCGGGCAGCGGGTAGAACCAGGCAGAGAATTACCGGCTAGCAGCTTCCCTGTGGCGGGGAAGTGCAAACGTACACGTTTTCGGCCAAAAACGCGTTTTCCGGAGAAAAATCACACCACGGCTCTTTCTGAAAAAAAACAAGCACGGAGGACGAGAATCGCTTTTGCCCTGCGTAGCGTTCCGGGCAGCGGGTAGAACCAGGCAGAGAATTACCGGCTAGCAGCTTCCCTGTGGCGGGGAAGTGCAAACGTACACGTTTTCGGCCGAAAACGCGTTTTCCGGCGAAAACTCACACCACGGCTCTTTCTGAGAAAAAGCAAGCACGGAGGACGAGAACCGCTTTTGCCCTGCGTAGCGTTCCGGGCAGCGGGTAGAACCAGGCAGAGAATTCCCGGCTAGCAGCTTCCCTGTGGCGGGGAAGTGCAAACGTACACGTTTTCGGCCAAAAACGCGTTTTCCGGCGAAAACGCACACCACGGCTCTTTCTGAGAAAAAGCAAGCACGGAGGACGAGGATCGCTTTTGCCCTGCGTAGCGTTCCGGGCAGTGGGTAGAACCAGGCAGAGAATAACCCGCTAGCAGCTTCCCTGTGGCGGCGAAGTGCAAACGTACACGTTTTCAGCCGAAAACGCCTTTTCCGGCGAAAACGCACACCACGGCTCTTTCTGAGGACAAGCAAGCACGGAGGACGAGAATCGCTTTTGCCCTGCGTAGCGTTCCGGGCAGCGAGTAGATGCAGGCAGAGAATTCCCGGCTAGCAGCTTCCCTGTGTCGTGAAGTGCAAACGTACACGTTTTTGCCCGAAAACGCGTTTTCCAGCGAAAACGCACACCACGGCTCTTTCTGAGAAAAAGCAAGAACGGAGGACGAGAATCGCTTTTGCCCTGCATAGCGTTCCGGGCAGTGGTTAGAACCAGGCAGAGAATACCCGGCTAGCAGCTTCCCTGAGGCGGGGAAGTGCAAACGTACACGTTTTCGGCCGAAAACGCGTTTTCCGGCGAAAACGCACACCACGGCTCTTTCTGAGAAAAAGCAAGCACGGAGGACGAGAATCGCTTTTGCCCTGCGTAGCGTTCCGGGCAGCGGGTAGAACCAGGCAGAGAATTCCCGGCTAGCAGCTTCCCTGTGTCGTGAAGTGCAAACGTACACGTTTTTGGCCGAAAACGCGTTTTCCGGCGAAAATGCACACCACGGCTCTTTCTGAGAAAAAGCAAGCACGGAGGACGAGAATCGCTTTTGCCCTGCGTAGCGTTCCGGGCAGCGGGTAGAACCAGGCAGAGAATTCCCGGCTAGAATTTTCCCTGTGGCAGGGAAGTGCAAACGTACACGTTTTCGGCCGAAAACTCGTTTTCCAGCGAAAACGCACACCACGGCTCTTTCTGAGAAAAAGCAAGCACGGAGGACGAGATTCGCTTTTGCCCTGCATAGCGTTCCGGGCAGCGGGTAGAACCAGGCAGAGAATTCCCGGCTAGCAGCTTCCCTGTGGCGGGGAAGTGCAAACGTACACTTTTTCGGCCGAAAACGCGTTTTCCGGAGAAAATGCACACCACAGCTCTTTCTGAGAAAAAGCAAGCATGGAGGATAAGAACCGCTTTTGCCCTGCGTAGCGTTCCGGGCAGCGGGTAGAACCACGCAGAGAATTCCCGGCTAGCAGCTTCCCTGTGGCAGGGAAGTGCAAACGTACACGTTTTCGGCCGAAAACGCGTTTTCCGGCGAAAACGCACACCACGGCTCTTTCTGAGGACAAGCAAGCACGGAGGACGAGAACCGCTTTTGCCCTGCGTAGCGTTCCGGGCAGCGGGTAGAACCAGGCAGAGAATTCCCGGCTAGCAGCTTCCCTGTGTCGTTGAAGTGCAAACGTACACGTTTTCGGCCGAAAAAGCCTTTTCCGGAGAAAACGCACACCACGGCTCTTTCTGAGAAAAAGCAAGCACGGACGACGAGAATCGCTTTTGCTCTGCGTAGCGTTCCGGGCAGCGGGTAGAACCAGGCAGAGAATTCCCGGCTAGCAGCTTCCCTGTGGCGGGGAAGTGCAAACGTACACGTTTTCGGCCGAAAACGCGTTTTCCGGCGAAAACGCACACCACGGCTCTTTCTGAGAAAAAGCAAGCACGGAGGACGAGAATCGCTTTTGCCCTGCGTAGCGTTCCGGGCAGCGGGTAGAACCAGGCAGAGAATTCCGGGCTAGCAGCTTCCCTGTGGCAGTGAAGTGCAAACGTACACGTTTTCGGCTGAAAACAAGTTTTCCTGCGAAAACGCACTCCACGGATCTTTGAGAAAAAGCAAGCACGGAGGACGAGAATCGCTTTTGCTCTGCGTAGCGTTCCGGGCAGCGGGTAGAACCAGGCAGAGAATTCCCAGCTAGTAGCTTCCCTGTGGCGGGGAAGTGCAAATGTACATGTTATCGGCCGAAAACGCGTTTTCCGCTAAAACGCACACCATTGCTCTTTCTGAGAAAAAGCAAGCACGGAGGACGAGAATCGCATTTGCCCTGCTTAGCGTTCCGGGCAGCGGGTAGTACCAGGCAGAGAATTCCCGGCTAGCAGCTTCCCTGTGGCGGGGAAGTGCAAACGTACACGTTTTCGGCGGAAAAAGCGTATTCCGGCGAAAACGCACACCACGGCTCTTCTGAAAAAAGCAAGCACGGAGGACGAGAATCGCTTTTGCCCTGCGTAGCGTTCCGGGCAGTGGGTAGAACCAGGCAGAGAATTCCCAGCTAGTAGCTTCCCTGTGGCGGGGAAGTGCAAACGTACACGTTTTCGGCCGAAAACGCGTTTTCCGGCGAAAACGCACACCACGGCTCTTTCTGAGAAAAAGCAAGCACGGAGGACGAGAATCGCTTTTGTCCTGCGTAGCGTTCCAGGCAGCGGGTAGAACCAGGCAGAGAATTCCCGGCTAGCAGCTTCCCTGTTGCGGTGAAGTGCAAACGTACACTTTTTCGGCCAAAAAAGCGTTTTCCGGCGAAAACGCACACCACGGCTCTTTCTGAGAAAAAGCAAGCACGGAGGACGAGAATCGCTTTTGCCCTGCGTAGCGTTCCGGGCAGCGTGTAGAACCAGGCAGAGAATTCCCGGCTAGCAGCTTCCCTGTGGCGGGGAAGTGCAAACGTACACGTTTTCGGCCGAAAACGCGTTTTCCGGCGAAAACGCACACCACGGCTCTTTCTGAGAAAAAGCAAGCATGGAGGACGAGAATCGCTTTTGTCCTGCGTAGCGTTCCAGGCAGCGGGTAGAACCAGGCAGAGAATTACCGGCTAGCAGCTTCCCTGTTGCGGTGAAGTGCAAACGTACACTTTTTCGGCCAAAAAAGCGTTTTCCGGCGAAAACGCACACCACGGCTCTTTCTGAGAAAAAGCAAGCACGGAGGACGAGAATCGCTTTTGCCCTGCGTAGCGTTCCGGGCAGCGTGTAGAACCAGGCAGAGAATTCCCGGCTAGCAGCTTCCCTGTGGCGGGGAAGTGTAAACGTACACGTTTTCGGCCGAAAACGCGTTTACCGGCGAAAACGCACACCACGGCTCTTTCTGAGGACAAGCAAGCACAGAGGACGAGAATCGCTTTTGCCCTGCGTAGCGTTCCGGGCAGCGCGTAGATCCAGGCAGAGAATTCCCGGCTAGCAGCTTCCCTGTGTCGTGAAGTGCAAACGTACACGTTTTTGGCCGAAAACGCGTTTTCCGGCGAAAACGCACACCACGGCTCTTTCTGAGAAAAAGCAAGCACGGAGGACGAGAATCGCTTTTGCCCGGCGTAGCGTTCCGGGCAGCGGGTAGAACCAGGCAGAGAATTCCCGGCTAGAAGGTTCCCTGTGGCAGGGAAGTGCAAACGTACACGTTTTCGGCCGAAAAAGCATTTTCCAGCGAAAACGCACACCACGGCTCTTTCTGAGAAAAAGCAAGCACGGAGGACGAGAATCGCTTTTGCCCTGTGTAGCGTTCCGGGCAGCGGGTAGAACCAGGCAGAGAATTCCCGGCTAGCAGCTTCCCTGTGGCGGGGAAGTGCAAACGTACACGTTTTCGGCCGAAAAAGCGTATTCCGGCGAAAACGCACACCACGGCTCTTCTGAAAAAAGCAAGCATGGATGACGAGAATCGCTTTTGCCCTGCGTAGCGTTCCGGGCAGTGGGTAGAACCAGGCAGAGAATTCACGGCTAGTAGCTTCCCTGTGGCGGGGAAGTGCAAACGTACACGTTTTCGGCCGAAAACGCGTTTTGCGACGAAAACGCACACCACGGCTCTTTCTGAGAAAAAGCAAGCACGGAGGACGAGAATCGCTTTTGCCCTGCGTAGCGTTCCGGGCAGCGGGTAGAACCAGGCAGAGAATTCCCGGCTAGCAGTTTCCCTGTGGCGGGGAAGTGCAAACGTACACGTTTTCGGCCTAAAAAGCGTTTTCCGGCGAAAACGCACACCACGGCTCTTTCTGAGAAAAAGCAAGCACGGGGGACGAGAACCGCTTTTGCCCTGCATAGCGTTCCGGGCAGCGGGTAGAAGCAGGCAGAAAATTCCCGGCTAGCAGCTTCCCTGTGGCGGGGAAGTGCAAACGTACACGTTTTCGGCCGAAAACGCGTTTTCCGGTGTAAAGGCACACCACGGCTCTTTCTGAGAAAAAACAAGCACGGAGGACGAGAATCACTTTTGCCCTGCGTAGCGTACCGGGCAGAGTGGTAGAACCAGGCAGAGAATTCCCGGCTAGCAGCTTCCCTGTGGCGGGGAAGTGCAAACGTACACTTTTTCGGCCAAAAACGCGTTTTCCGGCGAAAACGCACACCACGGCTCTTTCTGAGATAAAGCAAGCACGGAGGACGAGAACCGCTTTTGCCCTGCATAGCGTTCCGGGCAGTGGGTAGAACCAGGCAGAGAATTCACGCCTAGTAGCTTCCCTGTGGCGGGGAAGTGCAAACGTACACGTTTTCGTCCGAAAACGCGTTTTGCGACGAAAACGCACACCACGGCTCTTTCTGAGAAAAAGCAAGCACGGAGGACGAGAATCGCTTTTGCCCTGCGTAGCGTTCCGGGCAGCGGGTAGAACCAGGCAGAGAATTCCCGGCTAGCAGCTTCCCTGTGGCGGGGAAGTGCAAACGTACACGTTTTCGGCCTAAAAAGCGCTTTCCGGCGAAAACGCACACCACGGCTCTTTCTGAGAAAAAGCAAGCACGGGGGACGAGAACCGCTTTTGCCCTGCATAGCGTTCCGGGCAGCGGGTAGAAGCAGGCAGAGAATTCCCGGCTAGCAGCTTCCCTGTGGCGGGGAAGTGCAAACGTACACGTTTTCGGCCGAAAACGCGTTTTCCGGTGTAAACGCACACCACGGCTCTTTCTGAGAAAAAACAAGCACGGAGGACGAGAATCACTTTTGCCCTGCGTAGCGTACCGGGCAGAGTGGTAGAACCAGGCAGAGAATTCCCGGCTAGCAGCTTCCCTGTGGCGGGGATGTGCAAACGTACACTTTTTCGGCCAAAAACGCGTTTTCCGGCGAAAACGCACACCACGGCTCTTTCTGAGAAAAAGCAAGCACGGAGGACGAGAATCGCTTTTGCCCTGCGTAGCGTTCCGGGCAGTGGGTAGAACCAGGCAGAGAATACCCGGCTAGCAGCTTCCCTGTGGCGGGGAAGTGCAAACGTACACGTTTTCGGCCGAAAACGCGTTTTCCGGCGAAAACGCACACCACGGCTCTTTCTGAGAAAAAGCAAGCACGGAGGACGAGAATCGCTTTTGCCCTGCTTAGCGTACAGGGCAGCGGGTAGAACCAGGCAGAGAATTCCCGGCTAGAAGGTTCCCTGTGGCAGGGAAGTGCAAACGTACACGTTTTCGGCCGAAAACGCATTTTCCAGCGAAAACGCACACCACGGCTCTTTCTGAGAAAAAGCAAGCTCGGAGGACGAGAATCGCTTTTGCCCTGCGTAGCGTTCCGGGCAGTGGGTAGAACCAGGCAGAGAATTCCCGGCTAGCAGCTTCCCTGTGGCGGGGAAGTGCAAACGTACACGTTTTCGGCCGAAAACGCGTTTTGCGACGAAAACGCACACCACGGCTCTTTCTGAGAAAAAGCAAGCACGGAGGACGAGAATCGCTTTTGCCCTGCGTAGCGTTCCGGGCAGCGGGTAGAACCAGGCAGAGAATTCCCGGCTAGCAGCTTCCCTGTGGCGGGGAAGTGCAAACGTACACGTTTTCGGCCTAAAAAGCGTTTTCCGGCGAAAACGCACACCACGGCTCTTTCTGAGAAAAAGCAAGCACGGGGGACGAGAACCGCTTTTGCCCTGCGTAGCGTTCCGGGCAGCGGGTAGAAGCAGGCAGAGAATTCCCGGCTAGCAGCTTCCCTGTGGCGGGGAAGTGCAAACGTACACGTTTTCGGCCGAAAACGCGTTTTCCGGCGAAAACGCACACCACGGCTCTTTCTGAGAAAGAGCAAGCACGGAGGACGAGAATCGCTTTTGCCCTGCGTAGCGTTCCGGGCAGCGGGTAGAACCAGGCAGAGAATTCCCGGCTAGCAGCTTCCCTGTGTCGTGAAGTGCAAACGTACACGTTTTCGGCTGAAAACAAGTTTTCCTGCGAAAACGCACTCCACGGATCTTTGAGAAAAAGCAAGCACGGAGGACGAGAATCGCATTTGCCCTGCTTAGCGTTCCGGGCAGCGGGAAGTACCAGGCAGAGAATTCCCGGCTAGCAGCTTCCCTGTGGCGGGGAAGTGCAAACGTACACGTTTTCGGCGGAAAAAGCGTATTCCGGCGAAAACGCACACCACGGCTCTTCTGAAAAAAGCAAGCACGGAGGACGAGAATCGCTTTTGCCCTGCGTAGCGTTCCGGGCAGTGGGTAGAACCAGGCAGAGAATTCCCAGCTAGTAGCTTCCCTGTGGCGGGGAAGTGCAAACGTACACGTTTTCGGCCGAAAACGCGTTTTCCGGCGAAAACGCACACCACGGCTCTTTCTGAGAAAAAGCAAGCACGGAGGACGAGAATCGCTTTTGTCCTGCGTAGCGTTCCAGGCAGCGGGTAGAACCAGGCAGAGAATTCCCGGCTAGCAGCTTCCCTGTTGCGGTGAAGTGCAAACGTACACTTTTTCGGTCAAAAAAGCGTTTTCCGGCGAAAACGCACACCACGGCTCTTTCTGAGAAAAAGCAAGCACGGAGGACGAGAATCGCTTTTGCCCTGCGTAGCGTTCCGGGCAGCGTGTAGAACCAGGCAGAGAATTCCCGGCTAGCAGCTTCCCTGTGGCGGGGAAGTGCAAACGTACACGTTTTCGGCCGAAAACGCGTTTTCCGGCGAAAACGCACACCACGGCTCTTTCTGAGAAAAAGCAAGCACGGAGGACGAGAATCGCTTTTGTCCTGCGTAGCGTTCCAGGCAGCGGGTAGAACCAGGCAGAGAATTACCGGCTAGCAGCTTCCCTGTTGCGGTGAAGTGCAAACGTACACTTTTTCGGCCAAAAAAGCGTTTTCCGGCGAAAACGCACACCACGGCTCTTTCTGAGAAAAAGCAAGCACGGAGGACGAGAATCGCTTTTGCCCTGCGTAGCGTTCCGGGCAGCGTGTAGAACCAGGCAGAGAATTCCCGGCTAGCAGCTTCCCTGTGGCGGGGAAGTGCAAACGTACACGTTTTCCGCCGAAAACGCGTTTACCGGCGAAAACGCACACCACGGCTCTTTCTGAGGACAAGCAAGCACAGAGGACGAGAATCGCTTTTGCCCTGCGTAGCGTTCCGGGCAGCGCGTAGATCCAGGCAGAGAATTCCCGGCTAGCAGCTTCCCTGTGTCGTGAAGTGCAAACGTACACGTTTTTGGCCGAAAACGCGTTTTCCGGCGAAAACGCACACCACGGCTCTTTCTGAGAAAAAGCAAGCACGGAGGACGAGAATCGCTTTTGCCCGGCGTAGCGTTCCGGGCAGCGGGTAGAACCAGGCAGAGAATTCCCGGCTAGAAGGTTCCCTGTGGCAGGGAAGTGCAAACGTACACGTTTTCGGCCGAAAAAGCATTTTCCAGCGAAAACGCACACCACGGCTCTTTCTGAGAAAAAGCAAGCACGGAGGACGAGAATCGCTTTTGCCCTGTGTAGCGTTCCGGGCAGCGGGTAGAACCAGGCAGAGAATTCCCGGCTAGCAGCTTCCCTGTGGCGGGGAAGTGCAAACGTACACGTTTTCGGCCGAAAAAGCGTATTCCGGCGAAAACGCACACCACGGCTCTTCTGAAAAAAGCAAGCATGGAGGACGAGAATCGCTTTTGCCCTGCGTAGCGTTCCGGGCAGTGGGTAGAACCAGGCAGAGAATTCACGGCTAGTAGCTTCCCTGTGGCGGGGAAGTGCAAACGTACACGTTTTCGGCCGAAAAAGCATTTTCCAGCGAAAACGCACACCACGGCTCTTTCTGAGAAAAAGCAAGCACGGAGGACGAGAATCGCTTTTGCCCTGCGTAGCGTTCCGGGCAGCGGGTAGAACCAGGCAGAGAATTCCCGGCTAGCAGTTTCCCTGTGGCGGGGAAGTGCAAACGTACACGTTTTCGGCCTAAAAAGCGTTTTCCGGCGAAAACGCACACCACGGCTCTTTCTGAGAAAAAGCAAGCACGGGGGACGAGAACCGCTTTTGCCCTGCATAGCGTTCCGGGCAGCGGGTAGAAGCAGGCAGAGAATTCCCGGCTAGCAGCTTCCCTGTGGCGGGGAAGTGCAAACGTACACGTTTTCGGCCGAAAACGCATTTTCCGGTGTAAACGCACACCACGGCTCTTTCTGAGAAAAAACAAGCACGGAGGACGAGAATCACTTTTGCCCTGCGTAGCGTACCGGGCAGAGTGGTAGAACCAGGCAGAGAATTCCCGGCTAGCAGCTTCCCTGTGGCGGGGAAGTGCAAACGTACACTTTTTCGGCCAAAAACGCGTTTTCCGGCGAAAACGCACACCACGGCTCTTTCTGAGGAAAAGCAAGCACGGAGGACGAGAACCGCTTTTGCCCTGCATAGCGTTCCGGGCAGTGGGTAGAACCAGGCAGAGAATTCACGGCTAGTAGCTTCCCTGTGTATCGGGGAAGTGCAAACGTACACGTTTTCGGCCGAAAACGCGTTTTGCGACGAAAACGCACACCACGGCTCTTTCTGAGAAAAAGCAAGCACGGAGGACGAGAATCGCTTTTGCCCTGCGTAGCGTTCCGGGCAGCGGGTAGAACCAGGCAGAGAATTCCCGGCTAGCAGCTTCCCTGTGGCGGGGAAGTGCAAACGTACACGTTTTCGGCCTAAAAAGCGCTTTCCGGCGAAAACGCACACCACGGCTCTTTCTGAGAAAAAGCAAGCACGGGGGACGAGAACCGCTTTTGCCCTGCATAGCGTTCCGGGCAGCGGGTAGAAGCAGGCAGAGAATTCCCGGCTAGCAGCTTCCCTGTGGCGGGGAAGTGCAAACGTACACGTTTTCGGCCGAAAACGCGTTTTCCGGTGTAAACGCACACCACGGCTCTTTCTGAGAAAAAACAAGCACGGAGGACGAGAATCACTTTTGCCCTGCGTAGCGTACCGGGCAGAGTGGTAGAACCAGGCAGAGAATTCCCGGCTAGCAGCTTCCCTGTGGCGGGGAAGTGCAAACGTACACTTTTTCGGCCAAAAACGCGTTTTCCGGCGAAAACGCACACCACGGCTCTTTCTGAGAAAAAGCAAGCACGGAGGACGAGAATCGCTTTTGCCCTGCGTAGCGTTCCGGGCAGTGGGTAGAACCAGGCAGAGAATACCCGGCTAGCAGCTTCCCTGTGGCGGGGAAGTGCAAACGTACACGTTTTCGGCCGAAAACGCGTTTTCCGGCGAAAACGCACACCACGGCTCTTTCTGAGAAAAAGCAAGCACGGAGGACGAGAATCGCTTTTGCCCTGCTTAGCGTACAGGGCAGCGGGTAGAACCAGGCAGAGAATTCCCGGCTAGAAGGTTCCCTGTGGCAGGGAAGTGCAAACGTACACGTTTTCGGCCGAAAACGCATTTTCCAGCGAAAACGCACACCACGGCTCTTTCTGAGAAAAAGCAAGCTCGGAGGACGAGAATCGCTTTTGCCCTGCGTAGCGTTCCGGGCAGTGGGTAGAACCAGGCAGAGAATTCCCGGCTAGCAGCTTCCCTGTGGCGGGGAAGTGCAAACGTACACTTTTTCGGCCAAAAACGCGTTTTCCGGCGAAAACGCACACCACGGCTCTTTCTGAGGAAAAGCAAGCACGGAGGACGAGAACCGCTTTTGCCCTGCATAGCGTTCCGGGCAGTGGGTAGAACCAGGCAGAGAATTCACGGCTAGTAGCTTCCCTGTGGCGGGGAAGTGCAAACGTACACGTTTTCGGCCGAAAACGCGTTTTGCGACGAAAACGCACACCACGGCTCTTTCTGAGAAAAAGCAAGCACGGAGGACGAGAATCGCTTTTGCCCTGCGTAGCGTTCCGGGCAGCGGGTAGAACCAGGCAGAGAATTCCCGGCTAGCAGCTTCCCTGTGGCGGGGAAGTGCAAACGTACACGTTTTCGGCCTAAAAAGCGCTTTCCGGCGAAAACGCACACCACGGCTCTTTCTGAGAAAAAGCAAGCACGGGGGACGAGAACCGCTTTTGCCCTGCATAGCGTTCCGGGCAGCGGGTAGAAGCAGGCAGAGAATTCCCGGCTAGCAGCTTCCCTGTGGCGGGGAAGTGCAAACGTACACGTTTTCGGCCGAAAACGCGTTTTCCGGTGTAAACGCACACCACGGCTCTTTCTGAGAAAAAACAAGCACGGAAGACGAGAATCACTTTTGCCCTGCGTAGCGTACCGGGCAGAGTGGTAGAACCAGGCAGAGAATTCCCGGCTAGCAGCTTCCCTGTGGCGGGGAAGTGCAAACGTACACTTTTTCGGCCAAAAACGCGTTTTCCGGCGAAAACGCACACCACGGCTCTTTCTGAGAAAAAGCAAGCACGGAGGACGAGAATCGCTTTTGCCCTGCGTAGCGTTCCGGGCAGTGGGTAGAACCAGGCAGAGAATACCCGGCTAGCAGCTTCCCTGTGGCGGGGAAGTGCAAACGTACACGTTTTCGGCCGAAAACGCGTTTTCCGGCGAAAACGCACACCACGGCTCTTTCTGAGAAAAAGCAAGCACGGAGGACGAGAATCGCTTTTGCCCTGCTTAGCGTACAGGGCAGCGGGTAGAACCAGGCAGAGAATTCCCGGCTAGAAGGTTCCCTGTGGCAGGGAAGTGCAAACGTACACGTTTTCGGCCGAAAACGCATTTTCCAGCGAAAACGCACACCACGGCTCTTTCTGAGAAAAAGCAAGCTCGGAGGACGAGAATCGCTTTTGCCCTGCGTAGCGTTCCGGGCAGTGGGTAGAACCAGGCAGAGAATTCCCGGCTAGCAGCTTCCCTGTGGCGGGGAAGTGCAAACGTACACGTTTTCGGCCGAAAACGCGTTTTGCGACGAAAACGCACACCACGGCTCTTTCTGAGAAAAAGCAAGCACGGAGGACGAGAATCGCTTTTGCCCTGCGTAGCGTTCCGGGCAGCGGGTAGAACCAGGCAGAGAATTCCCGGCTAGCAGCTTCCCTGTGGCGGGGAAGTGCAAACGTACACGTTTTCGGCCTAAAAAGCGTTTTCCGGCGAAAACGCACACCACGGCTCTTTCTGAGAAAAAGCAAGCACGGGGGACGAGAACCGCTTTTGCCCTGCGTAGCGTTCCGGGCAGCGGGTAGAAGCAGGCAGAGAATTCCCGGCTAGCAGCTTCCCTGTGGCGGTGAAGTGCAAACGTACACGTTTTCGGCCGAAAACGCGTTTTCCGGCGAAAACGCACACCACGGCTCTTTCTGAGAAAGAGCAAGCACGGAGGACGAGAATCGCTTTTGCCCTGCGTAGCGTTCCGGGCAGCGGGTAGAACCAGGCAGAGAATTCCCGGCTAGCAGCTTCCCTGTGTCGTGAAGTGCAAACGTACACGTTTTCGGCCAAAAACGCATTTTCCAGCGAAAACGCACACCACGGCTCTTTCTGAGAAAAAGCAAGCACGGAGGACGAGTATCGCTTTTGCCCTGCGTAGCGTTCCGGGCAGCGTGTAGAACCAGGCAGAGAATTCCCGGCTAGCAGCTTCCCTGTGTCGTTGAAGTTCAAACGTACACGTTTTCGGCCGAAAAATCGTTTTCCGGCGAAAACGCACACCACGGCTCTTTCTGAGAAAAAGCAAGCACGGAGGACGAGAATCGCTTTTGCCCTGCGTAGCGTTCCGGACAGCGGGTAGAAGCAGGCAGAGAATTCCCGGCTAGCAGCTTCCCTGTGGCGGGGAAGTGCAAACGTACACTTTTTCGGCCGAAAACGCGTTTTCCGGCGAAAACGCACACCACGGCTCTTTCTGAGAAAAAGCAAGCACGGAGGACGAGAACCGCTTTTGCCCTGCGTAGCGTTCCGGGCAGCGGGTAGAACCAGGCAGAGAATTCCCGGCTAGCAGATTCCCTGTGGCGGGGAAGTGCAAACGTACACGTTTTCGGCTGAAAACGCGTTTTGCGACGAAAACGCACACCACGGCTCTTTCTGAGAAAAAGCAAGCACGGAGGACGAGAATCGCTTTTGCCCTGCGTAGCGTTCCGGGCAGCGGGTAGAACCAGGCAAAGAATTCCCGGCTAGCATCTTCCCTGTGTCGATGAAGTGCAAACGTACACGTTTTCGGCCTAAAAAGCGTTTTCCGGCGAAAACGCACACCACGGCTCTTTCTGAGAAAAAGCAAGCACGGGGGAAGAGAACCGCTTTTGCCCTGCGTAGCGTTCCGGGCAGCGGGTAGAACCAGGCAGAGAATTCCCGGCTAGCAGCTTCCCTGTGGCGGGGAAGTGCAATCGTACACGTTTTCGGCCGAAAACGCGTTTTCCGGCGAAAACGCACACCACGGCTCTTTCTGAGAAAGAGCAAGCATGGAGGATGAGAATCGCTTTTGCCCTGCGTAGCGTTCCGGGCAGCGGGTAGAACCAGGCAGAGAATTCCCAGCTAGCAGCTTCCCTGTGGCAGGGAAGTGCAAACGTACACATTTTCGGCCGAAAACGCGTTTTCCGGCGAAAACGCACACCACGGCTCTTTCTGAGGAAAAGCAAGCACGGAGGACGAGAATCGCTTTTGCCCTGCGTAGCGTTCCGGGCAGCGGGTAGAACCAGGCAGAGAATTCCCGGCTAGCAGCTTCCCTGTTGCGGTGAAGTGCAAACGTACACGTTTTCGGCCGAAAAAGCGTTTTCCGGCGAAAACGCACACCACGGCTCTTTCTGAGAAAAAGCAAGCACGGAGGACGAGAATCGCTTTTGCCCTGCGTAGCGTTCCGGGCAGCGGGTAGAATCAGGCAGAGAATTCCCGGCTAGCAGATTCCCTGTGGCGGGGAAGTGCAAACGTACACGTTTTCGGCCGAAAACGCGTTTTCCGGAGAAAATGCACACCACAGCTCTTTCTGAGAAAAAGCAAGCATGGAGGACGAGAACCGCTTTTGCCCTGCGTAGCGTTCCGGGCAGCGGGTAGAACCAGGCAGAGAATTCCCGGCTAGCAGCTTCCCTGTGGCAGGGAAGTGCAAACGTACACGTTTTCGGCCGAAAACGCTTTTTCCAGCGAAAACGCACACCACGGCTCTTTCTGAGAAAAAGCAAGCACGGAGGACGAGAATCGCTTTTGCCCTGCGTAGCATTCCGGGCAGCGGGTAGAACCAGGCAGAGAATTCCCAGCTAGCAGCTTCCATGTGTCGTTGAAGTGCAAACGTACACGTTTTCGGCCGAAAAAGCGTTTTCCGGAGAAAACGCACACCACGGCTCTTTCTGAGAAAAAGCAAGCATGGAGGACGAGAATCGATTTTGCCCTGCGTAGCGTTCCGGGCAGCGTGTAGAACCAGGCAGAGAATTCCCGGCTAGCAGCTTCCCTGTGGCGGGGAAGTGCAAACGTACACGTTTTCGGCAGAAAACGCTTTTTCCGGCGAAAACGCACACCACGGCTCTTTCTGAGAAAAAGCAAGAACGGAGGACGAGAATCGCTTTTGCCCTGCGTACCGTTCCGGGCAGTGGTTAGAACCAGGCAGAGAATACCCGGCTAGCAGCTTCCCTGTGGCGGGGAAGTGCAAACGTACACGTTTTCGGGCGAAAACGCGTTTTCCAGCGAAAACGCACACCACGGCTCTTTATGAGGAAAAGCAAGCACGGAGGACGAGAATCGCTTTTGCCCTGCGTAGCTTACCGGGCAGCGGGTAGAACCAGGCAGAGAATTCCCGGCTAGCAGCTTCCCTGTGGCGGGGAAGTGCAAACGTACACGTTTTCGGCCGAAAACGCGTTTTCCGGTGTAAACGCACACTACGGCTCTTTCTGAGAAAAAGCAAGCACGGAGGACGAGAATCACTTTTGCCCTGCGTAGCGTACCGGGCAGAGTGGTAGAACCAGGCAGAGAATTCCCGGCTAGCAGCTTCCCTGTTGCGGTGAAGTGCAAACGTACACTTTTTCGGCCGAAAACGCGTTTTCCGGCGAAAACGCACACCACGGCTCTTTCTGAGAAAAAGCAAGCACGGAGGACGAGAATCGCTTTTGCCCTGCGTAGCGTTCCGGGCAGCGGGTAGAACCAGGCAGAGAATTCCCGGCTAGAAGGTTCCCTGTGGCAGGGAAGTGCAAACGTACACGTTTTCGGCCGAAAACGCATTTTCCAGCGAAAACGGACACCACGGCTCTTTCTGAGAAAAAGCAAGCACGGAGGACGAGAACCGCTTTTGCCCTGCATAGCGTTCTGGGCAGCATGTAGAACCAGGCAGAGAATTCCCGGCTAGCAGCTTCCCTGTGTCGTGAAGTGCAAACGTACACGTTTTCGGCCGAAAAATCGTTTTCCGGCGAAAACGCACACCACGGCTCTTTCTGAGAAAAAGCAAGCACGGAGGACGAGAATCGCTTTTGCCCTGCGTAGCGTTCCGGGCAGCGGGTAGAACCAGGCAAAGAATTCCCGGCTAGCAGCTTCCCTGTGTCGATGAAGTGCAAACGTACACGTTTTCGGCCTAAAAAGCGTTTTCCGGCGAAAACGCACACCACGGCTCTTTCTGAGAAAAAGCAAGCACGGGGGACGAGAACCGCTTTTGCCCTGCGTAGCGTTCCGGGCAGCGGGTAGAAGCAGGCAGAGAATTCCCGGCTAGCAGCTTCCCTGTGACGGGGAAGTGCAATCGTACACGTTTTCGGCCGAAAACGCGTTTTCCGGCGAAAACGCACACCACGGCTCTTTCTGAGAAAGAGCAAGCATGGAGGATGAGAACCGACTTTGCCCTGCGTAGCGTTCCGGGCAGCGGGTAGAACCAGGCAGAGAATTCCCGGCTAGCAGCTTCCCTGTGGCAGGGAAGTGCAAACGTACACATTTTCAGCCGAAAACGCTTTTTCCGGCGAAAACGCACACCACGGCTCTTTCTGAGGAAAAGCAAGCACGGAGGACGAGAATCGCTTTTGCCCTGCGTAGCGTTCCGGGCAGCGGGTAGAACCAGGCAGAGAATTCCCGGCTAGCAGCTTCCCTGTGTCGTGAAGTGCAAACGTACACGTTTTCGGCCGAAAAATCGTTTTCCGGCGAAAACGCACACCACGGCTCTTTCTGAGAAAAAGCAAGCACGGAGGACGAGAATCGCTTTTGCTCTGCGTGGCGTTCAGGGCAGCGGGTAGAACCAGGCAGACAATTCACGGCTATCAGCTTCCCTGTGGCGGGGAAGTGCAAACGTACATGTTTTCGGCGCAAAACGCGTTTTCCTGCGAAAACGCACACCACGGCTCTTTCTGAGAAAAAGCAAGCACGGAGGACGAGAATCGCTTTTGCCCTGCTTAGCGTTCCGGGCGGCGGGTAGTACCAGGCAGAGAATTCCCGGCTAGCAGCTTCCCTGTGGCGGGGAAGTGCAAACGTACAAGTTTTCGGCCGAAAACGCGTTTTCCGGCGAAAACGCACACCACGGCTCTTTCTGAGGAAAAGCAAGCACGGAGGACGAGAATCGCTTTTGCCCTGCGTAGCGCTCCGGGCAGCGGGTAGAACCAGGCAGAGAATTCCCGGCTAGCAGCTTCCCTGTGGCGGGGAAGTGCAAACGTACACGTTTTCGGCCGAAAACGCGTTTTGCGATGACAACGCACACCACGGCTCTTTCTGAGAAAAAGCAAGCACGGAGGACGAGAATCGCTTTTGCCCTGCGTAGCGTTCCGGGCAGCGGGTAGAACCAGGCAAAGAATTCCCGGCTAGCAGCTTCCCTGTGTCGATGAAGTGCAAACGTACACGTTTTCGGCCTAAAAAGCGTTTTCCGGCGAAAACGCACACCACGGCTCTTTCTGAGAAAAAGCAAGCACGGGGGACGAGAACCGCTTTTGCCCTGCGTATCGTTCCGGGCAGCGGGTAGAAGCAGGCAGAGAATTCCCGGCTAGCAGCTTCCCTGTGGCGGGGAAGTGCAATCGTACACGTTTTCGGCCGAAAACGCGTTTTCCGGCGAAAACGCACACCACGGCTCTTTCTGAGAAAGAGCAAGCATGGAGGATGAGAACCGCTTTTGCCCTGCGTAGCGTTCCGGGCAGCGGGTAGAACCAGGCAGAGAATTCCCGGCTAGCAGCTTCCCTGTGGCAGGGAAGTGCAAACGTACACATTTTCGGCCGAAAACGCTTTTTCCGGCGAAAACACACACCACGGCTCTTTCTGAGGAAAAGCAAGCACGGAGGACGAGAATCGCTTTTGCCCTGCGTAGCGTTCCGGGCAGCGGGTAGAACCAGGCAGAGAATTCCCGGCTAGCAGCTTCCCTGTTGCGGTGAAGTGCAAACGTACACTTTTTCGGCCGAAAACGCGTTTTCCGGCGAAAACGCACACCACGGCTCTTTCTGAGAAAAAGCAAGCACGGAGGACGAGAATCGCTTTTGCCCTGCGTAGCGTTCCGGGCAGCTTGTAGAACCAGGCAGAGAATTCCTGGCTAGCAGCTTCCCTGTGTCGATGAAGTGCAAACGTACACGTTTTCGGCCGAAAACGCGTTTTCCGGCAAAAACGCACACCACGGCTCTTTCTGAGAAAAAGCAAGCACGGAGGACAAGAATCGCTTTTGCCCTGCGTAGCGTTCCGGGCAGCGGGTAGATCCAGGCAGAGAATTCCCGGCTAGCAGCTTCCCTGTGGCGGGGAAGTGCAAACGTACACGTTTTCGGCCGAAAACGCGTTTTCCGGAGAAAATGCACACCACAGCTCTTTCTGAGAAAAAGCAAGCACGGAGGACGAGAACCGCTTTTGCCCTGCGTAGCGTTCCGGGCAGCGGGTAGAACCAGGCAGAGAATTCCCGGCTAGCAGCTTCCCTGTGGCAGGGAACTGCAAACGTACACGTTTTCGGCCGAAAACGCTTTTTCCAGCGAAAACGCACACCACGGCTCTTTCTGAGAAAAAGCAAGCACGGAGGACGAGAATCGCTTTTGCCCTGCGTAGCGTTCCGGGCAGCGGGTAGAACCAGGCAGAGAATTCCCAGCTAGCAGCTTCCCTGTGTCGTTGAAGTGCAAACGTACACGTTTTCGGCCAAAAACGCGTTTTCCGGCGAAAAAGAACACCACGGCTCTTTCTGAGAAAAAACAAGCACGGAGGACGAGAATCGCTTTTGCCCTGCGTAGCGTACCGGGCAGCGGGTAGAACCAGGCAGAGAATTCCCGGCTAGCAGCTTCCCTGTGGCAGGGAAGTGCAAACGTACACGTTTTCGGCCGAAAACGCGTTTTCCGGCGAAAAAGCACACCACGGCTCTTTCTGAGGAAAAGCAAGCACGGAGGACGAGAATCGCTTTTGCCCTGCGTAGCCTTCCGGGCAGCGGGTAGAACCAGGCAGAGAATTCCCGGCTAGCAGCTTCCCTGTGGCGGGGAAGTGCAAACGTACACGTTTTCGGCCGAAAACGCGTTTTCCGGCGAAAACGCACACCACGGCTCTTTCTGAGAAAAAGCAAGCACGGAGGACGAGAACCGCTTTTGCCCTGCATAGCGTTCCGGACAGCGGGTAGAACCAGGCAGAGAATTCCCGGCTAGCAGCTTCCCTGTGGCGGGGAAGTGCAAACGTACACGTTTTCGGCCGAAAACTCGTTTTCCGGCGAACAAGAACACCACGGCTCTTTCTTAGAAAAAACAAGCACGGAGGACGAGAATCGCTTTTGCCCTGCTTAGCGTACAGGGCAGCGCGTAGAACCAGGCAGAGAATTACCGGCTAGCAGCTTCCCTGTGGCGGGGAAGTGCAAACGTACACGTTTTTGGCCGAAAACGCGTTTTCCGGCGTAACCGCACACTACGGCTCTTTCTGAGAAAAAGCAAGCACGGAGGACGAGAACCGCTTTTGCCCTGCTTAGTGTTCCGGGCAGCGGGTAGAACCAGGCAGAGAATTCCCGGCTAGCAGCTTCCCTGTGGCGGGGAAGTGCAAACGTACACGTTTTCGGCCGAAAACTCGTTTTCCGGCGAACAAGAACACCACGGCTCTTTCTTAGAAAAAACAAGCACGGAGGACGAGAATCGCTTTTGCCCTGCTTACCGTACAGGGCAGCGCGTAGAACCAGGCAGAGAATTCTAGGCTAGCAGTTTCCCTGTGGCGGGGAAGTGCAAACGTACACGTTTTTGGCCGAAAACGCGTTTTCCGGCGTAACCGCACACTACGGCTCTTTCTGAGAAAAAGCAAGCACGGAGGACGAGAACCGCGTTTGCCCTGCTTAGTGTTCCGGGCAGCGGGTAGAACCAGGCAGAGAATTCCCGGCTAGCAGCTTCCCTGTGGCGGGGAAGTGCAAACGTACACCTTTTCGGCCGAAAACGCGTTTTCCAGCGAAAACGCACACCACGGCTCTTTCTGAGAAAAAGCAAGCACGGAGGACGAGAATCGCTTTTGCCCTGTGTAGCGTTCCGGGCAGCGGGTAGAACCAGGCAGAGAATTCCCGGCTAGCAGCTTCCCTGTGTCGTTGAAGTGTAAACGTACACGTTTTCGGCCGAAAAAGCGTTTTCCCGCGAAAACGCACACCATGGCTCTTTCTGAGAAAAAGCAAGCACGGAGGACGAAAATCGCTTTTACCCTGCGTAACGTTCCGGGCAGCGGGTAGAACCAGTCAGAGAATACCCGGCTAGCAGCTTCCCTGTGGCGAGGAAGTGCAAACGTACACGTTTTCGGCCGAAAACTCGTTTTCCGGCGAAAACGCACACCACGGCTCTTTCTGAGAAAAAGCAAGCACGGAGGACGAGAATCGCTTTTGCCCTGCATAGCGTTCCGGGCAGCGGGTAGAACCAGGCAGAGAATTCCCGGCTAGAAGGTTCCCTGTGGCAGGGAAGTGCAAACGTACACGTTTTCGGCCGAAAACGCATTTTCCAGCGAAAACGGACACCACGGCTCTTTCTGAGAAAAAGCAAGCACGGAGGACGAGAACCGCTTTTGCCCTGCATAGCGTTCTGGGCAGCATGTAGAACCAGGCAGAGAATTCCCGGCTAGCAGCTTCCCTGTGTCGTGAAGTGCAAACGTACACGTTTTCGGCCGAAAAATCGTTTTCCGGCGAAAACGCACACCACGGCTCTTTCTGAGAAAAAGCAAGCACGGAGGACGAGAATCGCTTTTGCTCTGCGTAGCGTTCAGGGCAGCGGGTAGAACCAGGCAGACAATTCACGACTATCAGCTTCCCTGTGGCGGGGAAGTGCAAATGTACATGTTTTCGGCGCAAAACGCGTTTTCCTGGAAAACGCACACCACGGCTCTTTCTGAGAAAAAGCAAGCACGGAGGACGAGAATCGCTTTTGCCCTGCTTAGCGTTCCGGGCAGCGGGTAGAACCAGGCAGAGAATTCCCGGCTAGCAGCTTCCCTGTGGCGGGGAAGTGCAAACGTACACGTTTTCGGCCGAAAAAGCGTATTCCGGCGAAAACGCACACCACGGCTCTTCTGAAAAAAGCAAGCATGGAGGACGAGAATCGCTTTTGCCCTGCGTAGCGTTCCGGGCAGTGGGTAGAACCAGGCAGAGAATTCACGGCTAGCAGCTTCCCTGTGGCGGGGAAGTGCAAACGTACACGTTTTCGGCCGAAAACGCGTTTTGCGACGAAAACACACACCACGGCTCTTTCTGAGAAAAAGCAAGCACGGAGGACGAGAATCGCTTTTGCCCTGCGTAGCGTTCCGGGCAGCGGGTAGAACCAGGCAAAGAATTCCCGGCTAGCAGCTTCCCTGTGTCGATGAAGTGCAAACGTACACGTTTTCGGCCTAAAAAGCGTTTTCCGGCGAAAACGCACACCACGGCTCTTTCTGAGAAAAAGCAAGCACGGGGGACGAGAACCGCTTTTGCCCTGCGTAGCGTTCCGGGCAGCGGGTAGAAGCAGGCAGAGAATTCCCGGCTAGCAGCTTCCCTGTGGCGGGGAAGTGCAATCGTACACGTTTTCGGCCGAAAACGCGTTTTCCGGCGAAAACGCACACCACGGCTCTTTCTGAGAAAGAGCAAGCATGGAGGATGAGAACCGACTTTGCCCTGCGTAGCGTTCCGGGCAGCGGGTAGAACCAGGCAGAGAATTCCCGGCTAGCAGCTTCCCTGTGGCAGGGAAGTGCAAACGTACACATTTTCAGCCGAAAAAGCGTTTTCCGGCGAAAACGCACACCACGGCTCTTTCTGAGAAAAAGCAAGCACGGGGGACGAGAACCGCTTTTGCCCTGCGTATCGTTCCGGGCAGCGGGTAGAAGCAGGCAGAGAATTCCCGGCTAGCAGCTTCCCTGTGGCGGGGAAGTGCAATCGTACACGTTTTCGGCCGAAAACGCGTTTTCCGGCGAAAACGCACACCACGGCTCTTTCTGAGAAAGAGCAAGCATGGAGGATGAGAACCGCTTTTGCCCTGCGTAGCGTTCCGGGCAGCGGGTAGAACCAGGCAGAGAATTCCCGGCTAGCAGCTTCCCTGTGGCAGGGAAGTGCAAACGTACACGTTTTCGGCCGAAAACGCTTTTTCCGGCGAAAACACACACCACGGCTCTTTCTGAGGAAAAGCAAGCACGGAGGACGAGAATCGCTTTTGCCCTGCGTAGCGTTCCGGGCAGCGGGTAGAACCAGGCAGAGAATTCCCGGCTAGCAGCTTCCCTGTGGCAGGGAACTGCAAACGTACACGTTTTCGGCCGAAAACGCGTTTTCCGGCGAAAACGCACACCACGGCTCTTTCTGAGAAAAAGCAAGCACGGAGGACGAGAACCGCTTTTGCCCTGCATAGCGTTCCGGACAGCGGGTAGAACCAGGCAGAGAATTCCCGGCTAGCAGCTTCCCTGTGGCGGGGAAGTGCAAACGTACACGTTTTCGGCCGAAAACTCGTTTTCCGGCGAACAAGAACACCACGGCTCTTTCTTAGAAAAAACAAGCACGGAGGACGAGAATCGCTTTTGCCCTGCTTAGCGTACAGGGCAGCGCGTAGAACCAGGCAGAGAATTACCGGCTAGCAGCTTCCCTGTGGCGGGGAAGTGCAAACGTACACGTTTTTGGCCGAAAACGCGTTTTCCGGCGTAACCGCACACTACGGCTCTTTCTGAGAAAAAGCAAGCACGGAGGACGAGAACCGCGTTTGCCCTGCTTAGTGTTCCGGGCAGCGGGTAGAACCAGGCAGAGAATTCCCGGCTAGCAGCTTCCCTGTGGCGGGGAAGTGCAAACGTACACCTTTTCGGCCGAAAACGCGTTTTCCAGCGAAAACGCACACCACGGCTCTTTCTGAGAAAAAGCAAGCACGGAGGACGAGAATCGCTTTTGCCCTGTGTAGCGTTCCGGGCAGCGGGTAGAACCAGGCAGAGAATTCCCGGCTAGCAGCTTCCCTGTGTCGTTGAAGTGTAAACGTACACGTTTTCGGCCGAAAAAGCGTTTTCCCGCGAAAACGCACACCATGGCTCTTTCTAAGAAAAAGCAAGCACGGAGGACGAAAATCGCTTTTACCCTGCGTAACGTTCCGGGCAGCGGGTAGAACCAGGCAGAGAATACCCGGCTAGCAGCTTCCCTGTGGCGAGGAAGTGCAAACGTACACGTTTTCGGCCGAAAACTCGTTTTCCGGCGAAAACGCACACCACGGCTCTTTCTGAGAAAAAGCAAGCACGGAGGACGAGAATCGCTTTTGCCCTGCATATCGTTCCGGACAGCGGGTAGTACCAGGCAGAGAATTCCCAGCTAGCAGCTTCCCTGTGGCGGGGAAGTGCAAACGTACACGTTTTCGGCCGAAAACTCGTTTTCCGGTGAAAAAGCACACCACGGCTCTTTCTTAGAAAAAACAAGCACGGAGGACGAGAATCGCTTTTGCCCTGCGTTGCGTACCGGGCAGCGGGTAGAACCAGGCAGAGAATTCCCGGCTAGCAGCTTCCCTGTGGCGGGGAAGTGCAAACGTACACGTTTTCGGCCGAAAACGCGTTTTCCGGCGAAAACGCACACCACGGCTCTTTCTGAGAAAAAGCAAGCACGGAGGACGAGAACCGCTTTTGCCCTGCGTAGCGTTCCGGGCAGCGGGTAGAACCAGGCAGAGAATTCCCGGCTAGCAGCTTCCCTGTGGCGGGGAAGTGCAAACGTACACGTTTTCGGCCGAAAACGCGTTTTCCGGCGAAAACGCACACCACGGCTCTTTCTGAGAAAAAGCAAGCACGGAGGACGAGATTCGCTTTTGTCCTGCGTAGCGTTCCAGGCAGCGGGTAGAACCAGGCAGAGAATTCCCGGCTAGCAGCTTCCCTGTGGCGGGGAAGTGCAAACGTACACGTTTTCGGCTGAAAAAGTGTTTTCCGGCGAAAACGCACACCACGGCTCTTTCTGAGAAAAAGCAAGCACGGAGGACGAGAATCGCTTTTGCCCTGCGTAGCGTTCCGGGCAGCGGGTAGAACCAGGCAGAGAATTCCCAGCTAGCAGCTTCCCTGTGGCGGGGAAGTGCAAACGTACACGTTTTCGGCCGAAAACGCGTTTTCCGGCGAAAACGCACACCACGGCTCTTTCTGAGAAAAAGCAAGCACGGAGGATGAGAACCGCTTTTGCCCTGCGTAGCGTTCCGGGCAGCGGGTAGAACCAGGCAGAGAATTCCCGGCTAGCAGCTTCCCTGTGGCGGGGAAGTGCAAACGTACACGTTTTCGGCCGAAAACGCGTTTTCCGGCGAAAAAGCACACCACGGCTCTTTCTGAGGAAAAGCAAGCACGGAGGACGAGAATCGCTTTTGCCCTGCGTAGCCTTCCGGGCAGCGGGTAGAACCAGGCAGAGAATTCCCGGCTAGTAGATTCCCTGTGCCGTGGAAGTGCAAACGTACACGTTTTCGGCCGAAAACGCGTTTTCCGGCGAAAACGCACACCACGGCTCTTTCTGAGAAAAAGCAAGCACGGAGGACGAGAATCGCTTTTGCCCTGCATAGCGTTCCGGACAGCGGGTAGAACCAGGCAGAGAATTCCCGGCTAGCAGCTTCCCTGTGGCGGGGAAGTGCAAACGTACACGTTTTCGGCCGAAAACTCGTTTTCCGGCGAACAAGAACACCACGGCTCTTTCTTAGAAAAAACAAGCACGGAGGACGAGAATCGCTTTTGCCCTGCTTAGCGTACAGGGCAGCGCGTAGAACCAGGCAGAGAATTCCCGGCTAGCAGCTTCCCTGTGTCGTTGAAGTGTAAACGTACACGTTTTCGGCCGAAAAAGTGTTTTCCCGCGAAAACGCACACCACGGCTCTTTCTGAGAAAAAGCAAGCACGGAGGACGAAAATCGCTTTTACCCTGCGTAACGTTCCGGGCAGCGGGTAGAACCAGGCAGAGAATACCCGGCTAGCAGCTTCCCTGTGGCGAGGAAGTGCAAACGTACACGTTTTCGGCCGAAAACTCATTTTCCGGCGAAAACACACACCACGGCTCTTTCTGAGAAAAAGCAAGCACGGAGGACGAGAATCGCTTTTGCCCTGCGTAGCGTTCCGGGCAGCGGGTAGAACCAGGCAGAGAATTCCCGGCTAGCAGCTTCCCTGTGGCGGGGAAGTGCAAACGTACACGTTTTCGGCCGAAAACGCGTTTTCCGGCGAAAAAGCACACGACGGCTCTTTCTGAGGAAAAGCAAGCACGGAGGACGAGAATCGCTTTTGCCCTGCGTAGCCTTCCGGGCAGCGGGTAGAACCAGGCAGAGAATTCCCGGCTAGTAGCTTCCCTGTGCCGGGGAAGTGCAAACGTACACGTTTTCGGCCGAAAACGCGTTTTCCGGCGAAAACGCACACCACGGCTCTTTCTGAGAAAAAGCAAGCACGGAGGACGAGAATCGCTTTTGCCCTGCATAGCGTTCCGGACAGCGGGTAGAACCAGGCAGAGAATTCCCGGCTAGCAGCTTCCCTGTGGCGGGGAAGTGCAAACGTACACCTTTTCGGCCGAAAACGCGTTTTCCGGCGTAACCGCACACTACGGCTCTTTCTGAGAAAAAGCAAGCACGGAGGACGAGAACCGCTTTTGCCCTGCTTAGTGTTCCGGGCAGCGGGTAGAACCAGGCAGAGAATTCCCGGCTAGCAGCTTCCCTGTGGCGGGGAAGTGCAAACGTACACGTTTTCGGCCGAAAACTCGTTTTCCGGCGAACAAGAACACCACGGCTCTTTCTTAGAAAAAACAAGCACGGAGGACGAGAATCGCTTTTGCCCTGCTTACCGTACAGGGCAGCGCGTAGAACCAGGCAGAGAATTCTAGGCTAGCAGTTTCCCTGTGGCGGGGAAGTGCAAACGTACACGTTTTTGGCCGAAAACGCGTTTTCCGGCGTAACCGCACACTACGGCTCTTTCTGAGAAAAAGCAAGCACGGAGGACGAGAACCGCGTTTGCCCTGCTTAGTGTTCCGGGCAGCGGGTAGAACCAGGCAGAGAATTCCCGGCTAGCAGCTTCCCTGTGGCGAGGAAGTGCAAACGTACACGTTTTTGGCCGAAAACTCGTTTTCCGGCGAAAACGCACACCACGGCTCTTTCTGAGAAAAAGCAAGCACGGAGGACGAGAATCGCTTTTGCCCTGCATATCGTTCCGGACAGCGGGTAGTACCAGGCAGAGAATTCCCAGCTAGCAGCTTCCCTGTGGCGGGGAAGTGCAAACGTACACGTTTTCGGCCGAAAACTCGTTTTCCGGTGAAAAAGCACACCACGGCTCTTTCTTAGAAAAAACAAGCACGGAGGACGAGAATCGCTTTTGCCCTGCGTTGCGTACCGGGCAGCGGGTAGAACCAGGCAGAGAATTCCCGGCTAGCAGCTTCCCTGTGGCGGGGAAGTGCAAACGTACACGTTTTCGGCCGAAAACGCGTTTTCCGGCGAAAACGCACACCACGGCTCTTTCTGAGAAAAAGCAAGCACGGAGGACGAGAACCGCTTTTGCCCTGCGTAGCGTTCCGGGCAGCGGGTAGAACCAGGCAGAGAATTCCCGGCTAGCAGCTTCCCTGTGGCGGGGAAGTGCAAACGTACACGTTTTCGGCCGAAAACGCGTTTTCCGGCGAAAACGCACACCACGGCTCTTTCTGAGAAAAAGCAAGCACGGAGGACGAGATTCGCTTTTGTCCTGCGTAGCGTTCTAGGCAGCGGGTAGAACCAGGCAGAGAATTCCCGGCTAGCAGCTTCCCTGTGGCGGGGAAGTGCAAACGTACACGTTTTCGGCTGAAAAAGTGTTTTCCGGCGAAAACGCACACCACGGCTCTTTCTGAGAAAAAGCAAGCACGGAGGACGAGAATCGCTTTTGCCCTGCGTAGCGTTCCGGGCAGCGGGTAGAACCAGGCAGAGAATTCCCAGCTAGCAGCTTCCCTGTGGCGGGGAAGTGCAAACGTACACGTTTTCGGCCGAAAACGCGTTTTCCGGCGAAAACGCACACCACGGCTCTTTCTGAGAAAAAGCAAGCACGGAGGATGAGAACCGCTTTTGCCCTGCGTAGCGTTCCGGGCAGCGGGTAGAACCAGGCAGAGAATTCCCGGCTAGCAGCTTCCCTGTGGCGGGGAAGTGCAAACGTACACGTTTTCGGCCGAAAACGCGTTTTCCGGCGAAAAAGCACACCACGGCTCTTTCTGAGGAAAAGCAAGCACGGAGGACGAGAATCGCTTTTGCCCTGCGTAGCCTTCCGGGCAGCGGGTAGAACCAGGCAGAGAATTCCCGGCTAGTAGATTCCCTGTGCCGTGGAAGTGCAAACGTACACGTTTTCGGCCGAAAACGCGTTTTCCGGCGAAAACGCACACCACGGCTCTTTCTGAGAAAAAGCAAGCACGGAGGACGAGAATCGCTTTTGCCCTGCATAGCGTTCCGGACAGCGGGTAGAACCAGGCAGAGAATTCCCGGCTAGCAGCTTCCCTGTGGCGGGGAAGTGCAAACGTACACGTTTTCGGCCGAAAACTCGTTTTCCGGCGAACAAGAACACCACGGCTCTTTCTTAGAAAAAACAAGCACGGAGGACGAGAATCGCTTTTGCCCTGCTTAGCGTACAGGGCAGCGCGTAGAACCAGGCAGAGAATTCCCGGCTAGCAGTTTCCCTGTGGCGGGGAAGTGCAAACGTACACCTTTTCGACCGAAAACGCGTTTTCCAGCGAAAACGCACACCACGGCTCTTTCTGAGAAAAAGCAAGCACGGAGGACGAGAATCGCTTTTGCCCTGCGTAGCGTTCCGGGCAGCGGGTAGAACCAGGCAGAGAATTCCCGGCTAGCAGCTTCCCTGTGTCGTTGAAGTGTAAACGTACACGTTTTCGGCCGAAAAAGTGTTTTCCCGCGAAAACGCACACCACGGCTCTTTCTGAGAAAAAGCAAGCACGGAGGACGAAAATCGCTTTTACCCTGCGTAACGTTCCGGGCAGCGGGTAGAACCAGGCAGAGAATACCCGGCTAGCAGCTTCCCTGTGGCGAGGAAGTGCAAACGTACACGTTTTCGGCCGAAAACTCATTTTCCGGCGAAAACACACACCACGGCTCTTTCTGAGAAAAAGCAAGCACGGAGGACGAGAATCGCTTTTGCCCTGCGTAGCGTTCCGGGCAGCGGGTAGAACCAGGCAGAGAATTCCCGGCTAGCAGCTTCCCTGTGGCGGGGAAGTGCAAACGTACACGTTTTCGGCCGAAAACGCGTTTTCCGGCGAAAAAGCACACGACGGCTCTTTCTGAGGAAAAGCAAGCACGGAGGACGAGAATCGCTTTTGCCCTGCGTAGCCTTCCAGGCAGCGGGTAGAACCAGGCAGAGAATTCCCGGCTAGTAGCTTCCCTGTGCCGGGGAAGTGCAAACGTACACGTTTTCGGCCGAAAACGCGTTTTCCGGCGAAAACGCACACCACGGCTCTTTCTGAGAAAAAGCAAGCACGGAGGACGAGAATCGCTTTTGCCCTGCATAGCGTTCCGGACAGCGGGTAGAACCAGGCAGAGAATTCCCGGCTAGCAGCTTCCCTGTGGCGGGGAAGTGCAAACGTACACCTTTTCGGCCGAAAACGCGTTTTCCAGCGAAAACGCACACCACGGCTCTTTCTGAGAAAAAGCAAGCACGGAGGACGAGAATCGCTTTTGCCCTGCGTAGCGTTCCGGGCAGCGGGTAGAACCAGGCAGAGAATACCCGGCTAGCAGCTTCCCTGTGGCGGGGAAGTGCAAACGTACACGTTTTCGGCCGAAAACTCGTTTTCCGGCGAAAACGCACACCACGGCTCTTTCTGAGAAAAAGCAAGCACGGAGTACGAGAATCGCTTTTGCCCTGCGTAGCGTTCCGGGCAGCGGGTAGAACCAGGCAGAGAATTCCCGGCTAGCAGCTTCCCTGTGGCGGGGAATTGCAATCGTACACGTTTTCGGCCGAAAACGCGTTTTCCGGCGAAAACGCACACCACGGCTCTTTCTGAGAAAAAGCAAGCACGGAGGTCGAGAATCGCTTTTGCCCTGCGTAGCGTTCAGGGCAGTGAGTAAAACCAGGCAGAGAAATCCCGGCTAGCAGCTTCCCTGTGGCGGGGAAGTGCAAACGTACACGTTTGCAGCCGAAAACGCGTTTTCGTGCAAAAACGCACACCAAGGCTCTTTCTGAGAAAAAGCAAGCACGGAGGACGAGAACCGCTTTTGCCCTGTCGCGGTCGAGACGGTCATGCGACAATTGACAAGTAATTAAGAAGCAAAAGAAGTGGAATCGTTTATTGCTCTTTTACATCCTTTTTTATATCTTCTACAACTACTGCAAGCTCTAACATAATTGGCTAAGCCCATAGCAACGGTACACCCATAGCAACGGTACATGATTAGATAGCTTTCTTAAAGTTTTTACTTCTGAACATGACTCACGCAGTTCCTTATCTATGTTCAACAGTTTCACGTTTCTTGTTGCAGATGTTCACTATCCTTGCTCCTTATCTGTGGTATGCTCTCCCTCATGCAGACTTCTCACGGGTACGGGATGATCTGGCCGAGGTCAAATTCCTTCTGCTCTGCCAGGCGTTCAGCAGACCCGCTGCCTACCCCGACAATTCCCCCTTTTTGTATTCGTGCTACAAATATTGCATGAGCAGCCTTCTACAGGGCCCTTTGCAGAAGACTGATGATACATGGCAACATTAGGAGCACAGTTATGACGACTAACAGGATCATTCCAGTAGTTCTGATTAAAGAGATTAGCCAACCCGATAACCCCCATCCTTTAAACAACTTTGTTAGCCAGTCAAGACCATCATCTTCTGTTAAGCGATGCACTCCATCTTTCAGCTGCTGAATACTGTTGAAAATAGATTCAGAATGATCAGACAAGTTCATACAACACATCCCTTCAAATTCGTCACAACCATGTCCTTGTGCTAAAAGCAAAAAGTCAATCGCAGCCCTGTTCTGTAAAGTAGCATGCCTAACACTATCAACATCAGTTAAAAGACCACTTAAAGCTATAGAGGTAGCATTTGTTTGCTTGCTAAGCCAACAGCCTAATTTATTCAAAGTTCTTAAAGCATGTGCAACACCAACAATCGGGGCTAAGAGAGCAGTTGCTATGATTTCGCCTGAATTCCAAAATTCAACATTATCGTTGCACTGACTGCCAAATGAATGAACAGCTCTCCGGGCCCGGTTATTCTTCCGAGTCATGTTTACAAGCTGTGACAAACTTGGTGTCAGCAGGGTAAGGCGACCAAGACTACAAGGTCCGCCGTGCAGTGCTGATGGGATACCACCCCAAGCTCTGTCTTTTGCACTTTTTCAGGGGCAATAATCAATCCATACTGTTGCAATGATTCTCTAGTCAAATTTTCCATGTCACACAACAGCTCCTCGCTGTTTGATGCCAACAAAATGTCATCCATATAATGATAACAATAACTGGTGGGAAATTTCTCCCGTACAGGTGACAATGCTTGTGCCACAAACCATTGGCATATTGTTGGAGAATTTTTCATGCCCTGCGGCAACACCTTCCAGTGGTATCTTTGTACAGGTTCTGCATGATTAACAGAAGGAACAGAGAATGCAAATTTTTCTTTGTCCTGAGAAGCTAATGGTATTGTAAAAAAACAGTCTTTCAGATCTATAACTATGATTTCCCAGTTGTGAGGGATCATGGCAAGTGAGGGCATACCTGGCTGCAGAGCCCCCATTGTGGCCATAACAGCATTAACTTGCCGCAGGTCATGTAAAAACCTCCATTTACCTGATTTCTTTTTGATTACAAATACAGGAGTGTTCCAAGGGCTCTGAGAGGGTTCAATGTGTCCAGCAACCAACTGTTCTTGTACCAATTCTTGCAGGGCCTTTAACTTTTCAATTGGCAGGGGCCACTGATCTACCCACACAGGGTCAGTTGTTAACCAGGTTAATTCCAGTGTAGGTCGTTTAACGCCCTGCAGAACAGTGACCCCTGTTAAAAATCCGTAGTAATCTTTACCCCCCATTGTGACAAGCAATCCCGCCCCCATAAATTGAGAGGGGTAGCTGTCACATACGGTTTGACAGTTGCCTGTTAGCCCTCAGGATTGGTAACAAGAATTGGCGTGGTTGCCGTTCTAGCTCGTGTGGACCCTCCCAGCCCTAGTACCCCTGCTCCTGCATCTTCCGTTGGCCAGGTCGGTGGCCACAGGTAATCGGCAATGATAGTCACATCAGCTCCAGTATCCAGGAGCCCAGCAAGCCTTACTGTGGTCGGCGATCGGTCACGATTTGATAGTGTACACACCATGTGTGGTCGGGATGATGACAAAGTCTGTGACCAGCAGATCTGCGGAGGTCCTGTAGATCCGAAGCTGCCGTCTCCACGCAGGCGCTGTTCTGCTTTTGAAACACAACTCAAAAATGGAACAAGTTGAGCAATGCGAGTACCTTTTGGTATTGTTATTGGTGGAAAAAGAGTTGAAACCATGGCACAAATCTGTCCTGTAAAATCTGCATCAATAACTCCAACATGTACTATGAGTCCATTTAAAGTGCTACTGGATCTTCCAATTAACAATGCACTTAGTCCTTGCCCTATGGGCCCAACAGCCTCGAGTGGTACTTTAACGATCTCTTTAGTAGTTATTGTTACTGTGTCGGAGGTGGATACATCCAGCCCTGTGGAGCCTGCTGTGGCTGCCGACAGGCGTTCACAGAGAGGGGCTGTGGTGTCAGGGTATTTGCTGTCTGAGCGCGCCCTCTCGCGCTCTTCCTTCGGTTTCCCGAGATTGCATGCCCCTGTGCATGAAACTTTGATCGACACAGTTTAGCATAATGACCAAGTCTGCCACATCGGTTACAAATTATGACTGATTGAGATCGTTTCTCAGTAGCTTTATTTGGGCAAAATGCCTTAATATGCCCATCTTTTCCACACGTATGGCAGTGCCTTATTTTCATGGCAGTAGCCAATGCTGCCATCTTATGTTCTATGGTGCCGACTTTTGAACATGCTGTTATCATTTCTGGCACCGACGGATCTCCAGGGAGAGTTTGAATGATCTTTTGACAGTCCTCATTAGCATTATCTTTCGCTAATTGTTTACACATCATTTCTCGCAAAGTGTCATCCTCTACCTGTTTTTCTAAGGCTGCAGAAATTTTCTCCACAAACTGTAAAAATGGCTCTCTGGGTCCCTGACGAATGGTAATATATTTTGGTTTAGGAGTAGCCATCTCCATGGTTTTTTTCAAGGCTTCCAATCCTACTCTCTGTGTTTGCTCAAGCACAATCTGTGGCCAGGTTGCTTGCAACTGTGGGTTGCTAAAAGGACCCTCTCCCATTAATGCCTCTTCACCGACACCTAATCTGGGATCTGCTTGTGGCAGGCGCTGGTTAGTCATTGCAGTGGTTCTGGCCAGCTGCCTCCAATTATGAAAAAATACCTGCAGGTGAACAGGCTGAAATAGTACTTGTGCCAGATGGGTAATATCATAAGGACATAGCAAATCCGTGCTGATTATACGGATCAGTTGCATCACCTCTGGTGAATTTATTCCAAATTTCTGTGCCTTATTTTGGAGATCTTGCACGACTTTCCAACTAATCGGGTTATGATCATCATGCTGATTAGTACCAGGAGCAGCTTTAAAAACAGGGAAAGCCTGCGTTTGTAGTTGAACTGAACGGGAGGAGGACATGAGGGAAGAACCAGGAGTGATTCGCTCTACTAAGTCCCAGTTACCACTCTCAGCTGCATATTTACGAACACCCTCCCAAAACTGCTCTGGGGATCTAGGAAGGACAGTCACAGTGGCTGGAGGAAGTGTCCATGGCGAAGCTTTTTGTTCTGTCTGTTTATCAGCCAGATTCAATGCTCGCAAACTGTCAGTAAGTTCTTTAGTGCCAGATTCATCACCCTCAGAGTCTCTGTCAGACTCACTACATACTGCTGGCTCCTCCGGGGGAGCTGATGGTGTCACGTTTATCGTATCAGAATCCTGCAAGGGGGAAGCCCCTCCAGGGTCTTCCTGTATCGGCACAGGGGGAGGTGGACGAGAATGCCCCCTGCTTTTTCCTGTCAATGGTTTTCGACACGCTACTGCAGACGGTGTGGGATCACCATAACTGAGACTAGGACCAAAAGAACTAGAGGCAGGAGTGGATTCTTTCTTTCCTTCAGCATCATGTTCCTTTTTCCACTCCTTCAGCGTCTCAGCACGCGCCATGTAGTTGCTAGCTCACACGCCTCTTTCTGTCCTTTTGAAACTTCATCCCACAGCTTTTCGCCTATTCTCTGCCACACAGTCACACTAAATGCAGTGGTTACGTTACCTTCAAAGCCTTGCGTCTTACTCCATATCAACATTTTCTTCAGGCTTTGTTCTGGGGTTTTAACCCCTTTTCTTTTTAAAAGGGCTTTCCAGGCAGACAAAATTGTCTCCTCCTCTTTAGTTAATTGCTGCCCCATATTATATCTTAATAAGTTTTCCCCGGTGGCTCACCTTGTACGAAGGTGTCAAAATGTCAGGTCCGGACCAGGCAGAATCTCCTCTGCTCTCAGCTTCACCGGTCTCCGTCTCCGCTGCACCTCGCCCTGCAGCTCATAAAAAATCCCCTGTGTTCCACTTGTATCATATCACGTCGGAGTCACCAATTGTCGCGGTCGAGACGGTCATGCGACAATTGACAAGTAATTAAGAAGCAAAAGAAGTGGAATCGTTTATTGCTCTTTTACATCCTTTTTTATATCTTCTACAACTACTGCAAGCTCTAACATAATTGGCTAAGCCCATAGCAACGGTACACCCATAGCAACGGTACAGGATTAGATAGCTTTCTTAAAGTTTTTACTTCTGAACATGATTCACGCAGTTCCTTATCTATGTTCAACAGTTTCACGTTTCTTGTTGCAGATGTTCACTATCCTTGCTCCTTATCTGTGGTATGCTCTCCCTCATGCAGACTTCTCACGGGTACGGGATGATCTGGCCGAGGTCAAATTCCTTCTGCTCTGCAAGGCGTTCAGCAGACCCGCTGTCTACCCCGACATTGCCCTGCGTAGCGTTCCGGGCAGCGGGTAGAACCAGGCAGAGAATTCCCGGCTAGCAGATTTCCTGTGACTGGGAAGTACAAACATACACTTTTTCGGCCGAAAACGCGTTTTCGGGCGAAAACGCACACCAAGGCTCTTTCTGAGAAAAAGCAAGCACGGGGAACGGGGATCGTTTCGCCCTGCGTAGGGTTCCACGCAGCGCGTAAAATCAGGCCGAGAATTCCCGGCTAGCAGCTTCCCTGTGGCGGGGAAGTGCTAACGTACACGTTTTCGGCCGAAAACTCGTTTTCAGGCGAAAACGCACACCAAGGCTCTTTCTGAGAAAAAGCAAGCACGGAGGAAGAGAATCTCTTTTGCCCTGCATAGCGTTCTGGGCAGCGGGTAAAACCAGGCAGAGAATTCTCGGCTAGCAGCTTCCCTGTGGATTGGAAGAGCAAATGTACACGTTTTCGGACGAAAACGCGTTTTCGCCCGAAAACGCACACAAAGGCTCTTTCTGAGAATAAGCAAGCACGGAGGACGAGAGTCACTTTTGCCCTGCGTAGCGTTCTGTGCACCGGGAAAAACCAGGCCGATAATTCCCGGCTAGCAGTTTCCCTGTGGCTGGGAAGTGCAAACGTACCCGTTAAAGGCCGAAAAAGCATTTTCGAGCGAAAAAGCACACCACGGCTCTTTCTGAGAAAAAGCAAGCACGGAGGACGAGAATCGCTTTTGCCCTGCGTAGCGTTCCGGGCAGCGGGTAGAACCAGGCAGAGAATTCCCGGCTAGCAGCTTCCCTGTGGCGGGGAAGTGCAAACGTACACGTTTTCGGCCGAAAACGCGTTTTCCGGCGAAAACGCACACCACGGCTCTTTCTGAGAAAAAGCAAGCACGGAGGACGAGAATCGCTTTTGCCCTGCGTAGCGTTCCGGGCAGCGGGTAGAACCAGGCAGAGAATTCCCGGCTAGCAGATTTCCTGTGACTGGGAAGTACAAACATACACTTTTTCAGCCGAAAACGCGTTTTCGGGCGAAAACGCACACCAAGGCTCTTTCTGAGAAAAAGCAAGCACGGTGAACGGGGATCGTTTCGCCCTGCGTAGGGTTCCACGCAGCGCGTAAAATCAGGCCGAGAATTCCCGGCTAGCAGCTTCCCTGTGGTGGGGAAGTGCAAACGTACACGTTTTCGGCCGAAAACTCTTTTTCAGGCGAAAACGCACACCAAGGCTCTTTCTGAGAAAAAGCAAGCACGGAGGAAGAGAACCTCTTTTGCCCTGCGTAGCGTTCTGGGCAGTGGGTAAAACCAGGCAGAGAATTCTCGGCTAGCACCTTCCCTGTGGCTGGGAAGTGAAAATGTACACGTTTTCAGCCAAAAACAAGTTTTCGGGAGAAAAAGAGCACCAAGGCTCTTTCTGAGAAAAAGCAAGCACGGAGGATGAGAATCGCTTTTGACCTGCGTACCGTTCCGGGCAGCGGGTAGAACTAGGCATAGAATATCCGGCTAGCAGCTTACCTGTGGCTGGGACGTGCAAACATACACACTTTTCCAAAAACGCGTTTTCGTGCGAAAATACACACCAAGGCTCTTTCTGAGAAAAAGCAAGCACCGAGGACGAGAATCGCTTTTGCCCTTCGTATCATTCAGGGCAGCGGGTAAAACCAGGCAGAGAATTCTCGGCTACCATTTTCCCTGTGGATTGGAAGAGCAAATGTACACGTTTTCGGCCGAAAACGCGTTTTCGCCCGAAAACGCACACAAAGGCTCTTTCTGAGATAAAGCAAGCACGGAGGACGAGAGTCGCTTTTGCCCTGCATAGCGTTCTGTGCACCGGGAAAAACCAGGCCGATAATTCCCGGCTAGCAGTTTCCCTGTGGCTGGGAAGTGCAAACGTACACGTTAAAGGCCGAAAAAGCATTTTCGAGCGAAAAAGCACACCACGGCTCTTTCTGAGAAAAAGCAAGCACGGAGGACGAGAATAGCTTTTGCCCTGCGTAGCGTTCCGGGCAGCGTGTAAAACCAGGCAGAGAATTCCCGGCTAGCAGCTTCCCTGTGGCTGGGAAGTGCAAACAAACACGTTTTCGGCCGAAAACGTGTTTTCGGGCAAAAACGCAAACCAAGGCTCTTTCTGAGAAAAAGCAAGCACGGTGGACGAGAATCGCTTTTGCCCTGCATCGCGTTCCAGGCAGCAGGTAAAACCAGGCAGAGAATTCCCGGCTACCATCTTCTCTCTTCCTGCGTGGCGCATAAGGACATGTTTTCTGCCGGAAACACTTTTGCAGGCGAAGTTTCGTTTTCTCGCTGTGAAGCACACCAAGGCTCATTCTGAGCCAAAGCAAGCACGGAGGACAAGCATCCCTTTTGCCCTGCATAGCTTTCCAGGCAGCAGGTAAATTTTTGCATAGAATTTCGAGGTACCAACTTCTCTGTGTCTGGCATGTTGTAATTTTTCACCTTTTTACGGGAAATCTTTTGTTTTTAAAAAAAAAAAAAAAATACCAAGACTGATTCTGAGTCAAAGCAAGCACAGAGCACGAGAATCGCTGTTGCCTTCTCTAGCTTGCCGGGCCGTTGCGGTATCCATGCAGATAATTCCCGGCCAGCAGCTTCTCTGTACCACGGAAGTGGAATTGTTCACATTTTTTGGGGAAATTGTGTTTTCTCTCCAAAAGGCACACCAAGGCTCATTCTGTGCCAAAGCAAGCACGCAGCACAAGAATCCTTTTGCCCTGCATATCTTTCTTATCACTTGGAAAGCAGAGAATTCCCCACTATCAACTTCTCAGTGCTTCGGAAGTGGAGGTATTCGCATTTACCGCGAAAGTGTGTATAAAGTGCTGGGCAGGGAATGTGTGTTTTGGGTAGTGAGTGTGGGGAGTAGGAAGTTATTTCAGGAAGTAGACATTAAGTCTAGGTGTTGGGAAATGAGTGTTGTGCATTGGGAAATATGTTTGGAGTTGGGTATGTATGTACGGTGTTGCAAGTGTGTATGCTGTGTGGGAAGTGAATGTAGCTGGTGCTAAGTGAGTGTGGGGAGTCGGAAGTGTTTGCAGGGCCGTGGAAGTCAGTGTAGGGCATTTTGAAGTGTGTGTGTGATGTGGGAATTGAGTGTATGTTTTGGGGTGTGATTGTAGGGTGTGGGAAGTGAAAGTACCGGTGTCGGAATTTTGTGTGGGTATGGGAAGTGACTATTGGGTGTGGGAATTGATTATAGGGGTATGGAAAATGACTGTATGTGGTGGGATGTGTCTGTAGGTGGTGGGAAGTGAGTGTTGGTTGGGCGAAGTGTTTTGGAGAGTGGCGAGTGTGTTTGTAGTGTGGGAAGTTTGTGTGGGTTCTGGGATGTTAATGTGGGGAGAGGGAAGTATGTGTAGGGGTTGGGAAGTGAGTGTCAGGTGGTGGGAAGTGAGTGTAGTGGAGTGGAAGGTAAGTGTGGGTTTGGGAATAGAGTGTGAGTGGTGGGAAGTGAGTGTAGGTGGATGGGAAGTGAGATTAGGAGGGTGGGGAGTGAGTGTTTGGGGGTGGGAAGTGAGTGAGGGGCGTAGAATATTAGCGTGGGTGTGGGAATAGACTGTGGGGTGTGGGAAGTGAGTGAATTTGTATAGAAAGTGTGTGTAGGTGGGTGGGAAGTGATTTTGTGGTGTGGAAGTTAGTGTGGTTGGAGGGAAGTGTGTATAGGTGTTGGGAAGTGTTTGTAGGGTGTGAGAAGTGAATGTGGGAGTGTGGAAATGAGTGTGAGTGACTGGAAGTGAGGATCAGGTGAGGGAAGTGAGTATAGGTTGGTGGAAACCAAGTGTAGGGGATGGGAAGTGTGTGTAGAGGGTGAGAAGTGTGTGTTGGGGTGTGGGAAATGAGTGAAGTGGGGTGGGAATTAAATATGCTTTTGGGAAGTGAGTGTGGCTGCTGGAAAGTTTGTGTAGGTGGGTCGGAAGTATGAAGTGTTTCTGGGGTGTGGGATGTGAGTGTAGAGTTTGGTAATTGAGTGCAGGCAGGTGGGAAACAACTGTTTGGGGTGAGAATTGATTGTAGGCTGTAGGAAGTGAGTGTAGGGTGGTGGAAAACTAGTGTATGGAGTGGTAATTGAGTGTCGATGGTGGGAAAATAGTATAGGTGTGTGGTAGGTGAGTGTTGGGTATTGAGCAGTGCCTGTTGGGCAGTGGGAAGTGAGTGTGGGTAGTGGAAAGTGATTTTAAGTGGTGGGAAATGAGTGTAGGGTGGTGTGAAGTTGGGAAGTGTTGTGGGATTTGCGAAGTGTGTTTGTGGTTTGGAAAGCTAGTGGGGAGGTGGTATGTGAATGTGGGTAGAGGGAAGTGAGTGTAGGGTTTGGGAAGTGAGCGTAGGGTGTGGGAAGTGAGTGTAGCGGAGTGGGAGGTTAGTGTGGGTTTAGATATTGAATGTGGGTGGTGGAAAGTGAGTGTAGGGGGGTGGGAAATGAGTGTTTTGTTGTGGGAATTGAGTGTCAGGCGTGTAATGTGAGTGTGGAGGGAGGGACTTGAGTGTGAGAGGTAGGAAGTGTTTCTGGGCTGTGAGAAGAGATTTTAGAGGGCGGGAATTGAGTGTAGGGGATGGGAAGTGTGTATAAGTTTGTCTTGTTGGAAGTGAGTGAGGGTGGTGGGAATTGAGTGTAGGATGGTGAGAAATAAGTGTAGGTGGTTGGAAGTGGGTGTTGGTAGGTGGGATGTGAGTGTGGGTCGTGGGTAGTGAGTGTAGGAGTTGCGAAGTAAGTGTAGGTAGTGGGAAGTATAGTTTGGGGAGGAAGCAAGTGCATGCTTCGGGAATTGTGTGAGGGGTGTGTGAGGTAAGTGTAGGGGGTGGGAAGTGAGTGTTCTGTGTGGTAAGTGAGTGGAGGTAGGTGGGAACTGAGTGTGAATAGTGGGAAGTAATTTGGGGGTGCTACGTGAGTGTGGAAGGTGGGAGTGATTGTGGTGTGAGGGAGATAAGTGCTGCGTTTGTAAAGTGAGTGTAGGGTGTTGGGAAGGAAGTGTAGGGGGGTGAGAAGTGAAATTGTGCTGTGGGAAGTGAGCGTGTGGCGGGGAAATGAGTGTAGAGGTGAGGGAAGTGAGATTAGGTGTGTGGAAAGTGAGTGTAGGCAGTGGGAAGTGAATATTTGAGGGTGGAAAGTGAATGTGGGGAGTGGGAAGGGAGTGTGTGGGGTGGGAAGTGAATGTAGGTGGTGGGAAGTTCGTGTTGTGGGTGGTAAGTGAGTTTCGGTGGGTTGGAAGTGAGTCTAGGCGTGTGGGAAGTGACTGTGGAGGGTTTTAACTAAGTGTTGGGGGATGAGAAATTAGTGTATGTGGGTGGGAAGTGAATGTGGGGCATGGGAATTGAGTGTTGGGGGGTGGGTGTGAGTGTGGGAGGTGGGAAGTGATTGTGCGGTGTAGGAATTTAGTCTAGGTGCAGGGAAGTGAGTGTAGGGGGAAGGAAGTGATTGTAGTCATCTGGGAAGTGAGTGTGGGGAGTGGGAAGTAACTTTAGGGGTGTGGAAATTTTTAGGTGGTGGGAAATGACTGCTGGATGTGGGGAGTGTAGGGGTTGGGAAGAGAGTGTAGGGGGCTTGGAATTGAGGGCAGGGGGGTGGGAAGTTAATTTATGGTGTGGTGTGTTGGTTTAAGCCCTGCTGGGACAGGAGAGCAAGTTGCTGTTGCCCCTCCCCCACCCGCAGCCGGTCGGGCTGGAAGTGAGGCACAAACAGGGGTTAAAATAAGAAATTTAATACAACAGTGTGATAAAACAATCTGAACAACAACAGTGGCAATGATAACAACAATAGACAGCAATAACAGTGAACAAGACAAATGAGAGACGGAGAAATACTGCAAAACAGTCACGGAACAAAGCCAGCGCGTGGGGTCCCGCCACCAAAAAGGCAAAGAGAAAGTAAAATCAAAGTTTCCCACCCCTGGACCTGATGTCAGCATGGTATGAATAACCCGTCTGGAGATCCCTTCCCCCTCTCTCTCTGCTGGGGAAACCTAACCGTATCCTAGTTGAACCAGGACATAATCCACCCCTTTATTCTATACCATCTGTGTCATGTCCAGCTGCCATTTAGCAGTTAACAATAACAAAACAATAATTTACAAAGGCACAGCATAATTTACAAAGGCACAGCATAATTTACAGCATGATCTCACCCAGAATCAAGTCCCCCTGTGGTACACATCGGACCACTCCATTGTCCTGCATCACCCTCCAGGTACACCCACGTCCTTGGGCAAAAGAAATGCTGTGGAAGGGTTTGCCTTTACCTTTGCGTGGCACAGGACTAACACAGACCATTTTTCCCAATACATTCCTCATGCGCACCACAGGGACTTTATCCCCATTTACAGCACGTGGAGGTTTTGAATGAGCCGGGCCAGCTCGACTGGCAGATCCTCTTGTGTTGACTAGCCAGGTGGCCTTTGCTAGATGCATGTCCCAGTCTTTGAAGGTCCCACCTCCCAGTGCTTTCAATGTGGGTTTTAACAGTCCATTGTAGCGCTCGATCTTCCCAGAGGCTGGTACGTGGTAGGCGATATGGTAGACCCACTTGATGCCATGTTCTTCTGCCCAGGCATTCATGAGGTTGTTTTGGAAGTGGGTCCCGTTGTCTGACTCAATTCTCTCTGGGGTGCTGTGTCGCCACAGGACTTGGGTTTCAAGGCCCAGGATGATGTTTCAGGCGGTGGAGTAGGGTGCTGGGTAAGCTTCCGGCCATCCCGTGGTTGCTTCCACTATTGTGAGCACGTGGCGCTTCCTTTGGCGGGTCTGTGGCAGTGTGATGTAGTCGATCTGCCAGGCCTCTCCGTATCTATATTTCAGGAATCGCTCTCCATTTCGCTGGGGTTTCACCCACTTGGCTTGTTTGGTTGCAGCACACTTCTCACATCCGTGGATGATCTCTGCAATGGTGTTAATAGTGAGGTCCACCCCTCGATCTCGAGCCCACCTGTATGTTGCATCTCTACCTTGGTGGCCCGAGGTCTCGTGGGCCCACCAGGCTATGAACAGTTCACCTTTGCGCTGCCAGTCCAAGTCCACCTGAGCCACTCTAATCTTAGCAGCTTCGTCTGCCTGCTGGTTGTGTCGATGTTCATCAATGGCTCGACTCTTGGGTACATGGGCATCCACATGGCGCACCTTCACAACGAGGTTTTCCACACAGGCTGCAAAGTCCTGCCATACTTCAGAAGCCCCGACGGTTTTATCCTTATGTTGCCAGTTGCTCTGTTTCCATTGCTGCAACCATTTCCATAGGGTGTTTGCCACCGCCCACGGGTCAGTGCAGAGGTAGAGCCTCGGGTCACTTTTCCAGCTCAGCAATATCCAAAGAAAGCTGGAAGGCTTTCACCTCTGTGAACTGGCTCAATTCACCCTGTCCCTCTGTCCCTCAGAAGATTCAGTGACCCGTCGTGTGGGACTCCATACAGCAGCCTTCCATCGTCGATATTTTCCCACAATATGACAAGACCCATCAGTGAACAGGGCATATCACTTCTCCTCATCCGGTAGCTCGTTATATGGTGGGAACTCCTTAGCATGTGTCACCTCCTACTCTGCTGACATCCTAGAATCTTTGCTCTCTGGCCAGTTCGTAATCACCTCTAGTATGCCTGGGTGGCTGGGGTTCCCTATTCGAGCCCGTTGTGTTACCAATGCAACCCATTTACTCCACGTGGCATCTGTTGCATGATGCGCGGAGGAAGCCTTTCTTTTGAACACCCACCCCAGCGCAGGCAGTCGGGGTGCCAGGAGGAGCTGTGTTTCAGTGCCGACCACTTCTGAGGCAGACCGAACTCGTTCATATGCTACCAGTAACACCTTCTCAGTTGGTGTGAAATTAGCTTCAGAAAATTTGTATCCCCGGCTCCACAAGTGTGGAGGTAGGCCTCGGGTTTCCCCAGGTGCTCTCTGCCAGAGGCTCCAGGTAGAGCCATTCTCCCCGGCTGAAGTGTAGGGCATGTTCTTAACATCCTGCCCTTCCCGGACTGGCCCGAGGGCTACTGCTTGGGCAATCTCCCGCTTAATTTTATTCAAAGGATTGTTGTTGCTTAGGGCCCCATTCAAAATCGTTCTTCTTACGGGTTACATGGTAGAGAGGGCTCACAATCAGGCTGTAGTTCGGGATGTGCATTCTCCAGAACCCCACAGCGCCCAGGAAAGACTGAGTCTCCTTTTTAGAGGTTGCTGGGGCCATGGCTGTCATCTTGTTTATCACCTCCATTGGGATGTGGCAACGCTCATCTTGCCATTTTATTCCTAGGAACTGAATTTCCCTTGCAGGCCCCTTAACTTTCCTTTTCTTAATGGCAAAGCCGGCCTTCAGGATTTCAATTATCTTCCTCCCTTTATCAAAGACTTCCTCGGCTGTGTCCCCCCATACAATGATGTCATCAATATACTGCAGGTGTTCTGGAGCCCCACCTTGCTCCAGTGCAGTATGGACCAGTCCATGGCAAATGGTGGAGCTGTGGTTCCACCCCTGGGGCAATCGATTCCAGGTTTACTGGATGCCTCTCCAAGTGAACACGAACTGTGGCCTGCACTCTGGCGCTATCGAAATGGAGAAGAATACGTTAGCAATGTCAGCCGTGGCGTACCACTTGGCTGCCTTCGACTCCAGTTCATACTGGAGCTCTAGCATGGCCGGCACTGCAGCACTCATTGCTGGAGTAACTTCATTCAGGCCAAGGTAGTCCACAGTTAGCCTCCATTCGCCATTAGGCTTTCCCACTGGCCATATAGGGCTGTTGAAGTGTGAGTGAGTTTTGCTGATCACCTTCTGGCTTTCTAGTTGACGCATCAGCTGATGGATGGGGGCCAGGGAATCTCGATTGGTGCGGTACTGCCGCCGGTGCACCTTCCTGGTAGCAATCAGCACTCGCTGCTCCTCAACCTTAAGCCACCCCACCACTGAGGGATCCTCTGAGAGGCCGGGTAAGGTGGACAACTGTTCAACCTCCTCCAGGGCAGCTACACCAAAAGCCCACCAGTACCCTTTTGGGTCTTTGAAGTACCCTCTCCTGAGATAGTCTATGCCCAGGATGCACAGGGCATCTGGGCCAGTCACAATGGGGTGCTTATGCCAGTCCTTCCCAGTCAGGCTCACTTCAACTTCCAGTAAGGTAGCTGTTGGGATCCCCCTGTCACTCCGGAGATGCAGATGGATTCAACCCCACTGTAGCTCGATGGCATCAGGGTGCACTGTGCATCAGTGTCCACCAAAGCCTTATACTCTTGTGGGTCTGACGTGCCAGGCCATCGGATCCACACTGTCCAGTAAATCCAATTATCCCTTTCCTTCACCTGGCTGGAGGCAGGGCCCCTCTAATCCTGCTCATCATCACTCACTTCTGGCAAGAATGATTTACTGGTCCCCTCAAGAGGGTCAGACATAACGTTCACCATTCTGTTCTGCCTGGGGGATTTCTGACTGTACACTGGAGCTGCGCTCCTCTTGGAGGACACATCTTTTGTGATGGTCTTCCCTTTCAGCTGCTCTACTCGTGCAGCTAGGGCGGCAGTGGGCTGTCCATCCCACCTCCTCATGTTTTCTCCATGGTCGTGGAGGAAAAAACAACAGGGTGCCTCATGGTGTGTGCCTTCTACTGCCTTTCTCTTGGGTGGGGAAACGTTTACTTCTAATGGCTGAGACATCATCCCATGCAGGTGGAATGTACATGTCCTCTTCCACTCTCTGGACCCTCTGAGACTGTTCCTCCACAGCTGAGACACGGGAATGTTGAGATGAAGGGAGATTTCCCTCATATTGCCAGAGCTTGCCAACCACTCCATCCACTGTTAGAGTGTGGATGTCTGTCCACCAGGATACTATTGCCAATGCTTTCGAGTGAGCTTCTGGTGCACTTTTCACGAATTTTCTCCACATCAGGTGTGTGCAAGGGGCCTGATCTGGGTCCATGGGTTACTGCTCATCATTCAGATCACCATAGATCATCTCAAACACAGCCAGTTCCCTGAGATTCTGAATGCATTTCTCAATGCTGGTCCATTTGCCTAGCTGACATAGGATATCATCCTTGTAGGGGTACCTTTCCCTTACACTGAGCAGGAGTCGCTACCAAAGGCTGAGGGTTTCTGTTCTGAGCCTGCTTCCCTATTTCCGAATCAATGCCAGCCTCCTTGGCCAAAGATCTCAGCTGCTTGGCCTCTCTCTCCTCCATCTCATAAGCACTGGCTCCATTGTCCCAGCATCGGACAAACCAGGTGCAAATCTGCTCGCCTCCAGGCAGCCGAAATCTCTCCGCATATCTCGCAGCTCAGTTGGGGATAGAGATCAGATGATCACCACTGGCCCTTCCTCCTGTTCCTGTGCAGGGCCTGGCTCATCCCCATCCCCCACTTTGCGAACTGACTTTCTGGTATATTTTGTTTTCTGTATCAGGGCAACTGATACCAGCACTGGCTGGTGCTCTGGCTCACCTGCTGTGCTGGTCGAGGCGACTGAGACTGGCTCTGCCTGTCCCCCCGGCCCAGATACTGTACCAGGTACTTCACTCTCAGATCCTGTAGCCTTTTCTCCCCCTTGAGGGCAGTGAGTGGTGTTAAAAAAAGACACAGTAGGCATGGGCAAGTCCCCAACACATTGCAGCGATTTGTGTCTCCTGGGTTTTTCCAGCTTGGTAACACACCCTTTCTAAGCACTCCATCAGCTTCTCAGGGCTCTGCATTTGTTCAGGAGTGAAATTCCAAAGCATTGGAGATGCCCACCGACTCAGGCCTTTGCCCATCTTTTCCCACACCCCTTGCCACTCACTATTATCTGACCTTGGGGCAGGTTTCCGGGCACTGCTACTGTTAGAGAAAAACGACATGGCCAAAACCAAAATCAGGCAGACATTCAGAAAGCATTGTGCCACAATCACACTGGCCTGCAGGATCCAAGAATAATTGAAACTCCCCAAAGCCGAGAGGTTCTCTTCCCATGGCTCACCCATAGAGGGGGTGAGACCCCTAACTAAAGCCCAAACAGCAAACAGGTACCGGCCCACCCTCCCCCACAGCGATACAAAGGCAGCATAAGCATTCAATAGCCCGTATAACAACATAAGACCCTTTATACATTTTCCACCGATAACGAACGCCACCACTGGGATCATACACTGGATATAATGAGTAATCCAGCCCCACCACACAAACAACTGGGCCAGCATTGCAAACATTTTCTTATCAAACAAATACAACTATAAACAGAAAAATTACACCCAACAGATTGCTCTATCACACTCTGGTCAGGGTCTGTCCCTTTTTATTCTTATTTTAGCCCCACTTTGGTGCGCCAATTAAGTCTGTGTTGGTTTAAGCCCTGCCGGGACCGGAGAGCAAGTTGCTGTTGCCCCTCCCCCACCCGCAGCCGGTCGGGCTGGAAGTGAGGCACAAACCGGGGTTAAAATAAGAAATTTAATACAACAGTGTGATAAAACAATCTGAACAACAACAGTGGCAATGATAACAACAATAGACAGCAATAACACTGAACAAGACAAATGATATACAGAGAAATACCACAATATGGTCACAGAACAAAGCCGACGCGTGGGATCCCGCCACCAAAAAGGCAAAGAGAAAGTAAAATCAAAGTTTTCTGCCCCTGGACCTGACGTCAGCATCGTATGAATAACCCGTCTGGAGATCCCTTCCCCCTCTCTCTCTGCTGGGGAAACTTAATCCTATCCTAGTTGAACCAGGACATGTGGAAAGTGAGTGTGGGGGGTTGCAAGTGAATGTGGTGAGTGGGAAGTGGGTGTAGGGAGTGGGGATTGTGTGTATGTTTTGAGAAGTGTGTGTAGGGCGTGGGAAATGAGTATCAGTGTGGAAATCGAGTGTAGGTTGTTTGGAAGTGAGTGTAGGTTGGTTGGAAATGATTGTAGATTGTGCTCAGTGAATGTAGGGCCTGTGGAAATGAGTATTGGCTTGGGAAGTGATTATAGGTTGTGGGAAGTGATTGTAGGGGTGTTGAAAGTGAGTGTAGGGCTGGGATGTGTATGTAGGTGGTGGGAAGTGAGTGTAAGGGGATGGAAGTGAGTGTAGGAGGGTGGAACGTAAGTTGGGGGGTGGGAATTGTGCTTGGGGGTGGGAGGTGTGTATAGGGGATTGGTAAATGATTGTAGGGGTTGGGAAGTGAGTGTGGACTGTGGGAAGTGAGTGAAGGTTTTGGGAATTCAGTGTCGGAGATGGAAACTGAGTGGGAAGTCAGTCTAGCTGAGTGAGAAGTGAGTGTGGTGGGTCCGAAGTGAGTTTGTGGTGTGGCAACTGAGTGTGGGGTCTGGGAATTTATTGTGGGATGTGGGTAGTAAGTGTAGGGTGTCGGAAGTGTATATAGGGAATTGTATATTATTGTGGGGGATTGGGAAATGAGTGTAGTGTGTTGGAAGTCAGTGTAGGGGAGTGGGAAGTCAGTGTAGGGGTTTGAGACGTTAGTGTAGGGAATGGGAGTTGAGTGTTGGGTGGTGGGAAATGAGTGTAGATTGTGGAAAGTGTGTGTTAGTGGTGGAAAGGAAATGTAAGGTGTGGGAAGTGATTGTAGGGTGGTGGGAATTGAGTGCAGGATGGTGAGAAATAAGTGTTAAGGTGTTGGAAGTGAGTGTTGGTTGTTGAGATATGAGTGTGTGGCATGGGTAGTGATTGTAGCCATTGGGAAGTAAATGTAGGTAGTGGTAAGTATAGTTTGGGGGGAGGAAGCGAGTGTAAGGTTGAGGAATTGGGTGTGTGAAGTGAGTGTAGGGTGTGAGAAGTGACTGTTGTGCATGATAAGTGAGTGTAGGTTGGTGGGGAGTGAAGGAGGGTGATTGGTGGGAAGTGATTTGAGAGGTGCAACATGAGTGTGAGAGGTGGGAAGTGATTGTGCTGTGTGGGAGATTAGTGTAGGGGGTTGGGACTAAGTGTAAGAGTTGGGAAGTTACTGTAGGGTGTTGGGAAGGGAGTGTAGGGAGGTGAGAAGTAAATTTGTGTTTTGGGAAGTGTGTGTGGTGGGGTGAAAAGTGAGTGTGGAGGTGTGGGAAATGAATGTGGGATGGTGGAAAAGAGTGGGGGATGAGAAGTGAGTAAAGGGAGAGGGAAGTGAGAATAGGGGTGTGGAAAGTGAGTGTAGGCAGTGGGAAGAGAATATTTGAGGGCGGAAAGTGAGTGTAGGGAGTGGTAAGTGAGTGTGTAGGGTGGGAAGTGAATGTAGGTGGTGGGAAGTGATTGTGGGGGTTTTAACTGTTAGGGTGTGAGAAGTTAGTGTAGGTGGGTGGGAAGTGAATGTGGGTCATGGGAATTAAGTGTTGGGGAGTGGGGTTTAGTGTGGGAGGTGAGAAGTGATTGTCGGGTGTGGGAAGTTAGTGTAGATGCAGGGAAGTGAGTGTAGGGGGTAGGAAGTGATTGTAGTTGTGAGGGAAGAGAGTGTGGGGGTTGAGAAGTGAGTGTAGGGGTGTGGGAATTTGTGGTGTGGGAAATGCGTGGGGGGGTTAGAAGTGAGTGTGGTGGGTGAGAATGAGTGTAGGGAGTGGTAATTCTCTGTATGTTTTGAGAAGTGTATGTAGGGGTGGGAAATGAGTGTCAAAGTATGGGAACTGACTGCAGCGCATTTGGAAGTGAGTGTAGGGGTTGGGGAATGATTGTAGGGTGTGGTCAGTGAATGTAGGGTTGTGGGAAGTGAGTGTTGGTGTGGGAAGTGAGTATAGGGTGTGGGAAGTAATTATAGGGGTGTGGAAATTGAGTGTAGGGGGTGGGATGTGTGTGTAGGTGGTGGGAAGGGAATGTAGGGGGATGGAAATTGAGTGTAGGGAGTGGGAATTTTGTGTAGGTTTTGGGAAGTGTGTGTAGGTGGTAGGAAATGAGTGTCAGAGTGTGGGAATTGAGTGTAGAGGGTTGGAAGTGCGTGTAGGAGGGTGGGACGTAAGTTGGAGAGTGGGAATTGCGTATAGGGGGTGGCAAATGAGTTTAGGGGGTGGGAAGTGACTGTGGGTGTGGGAATTGAGTGTCGGGGATGGGAACTGACTTGGAAGTCAGTCTAGCTGAGTGAGAAGTCAGTCTGCTAGGTGGGAATTGATTGTGGAGTGCGGGTAGTGACTGTAGAGGTTGGGAACTGAGTGTAGGGTGGTGGATAGTGAGTGTGGCGTGTGGAAAGTTTGTACAGGTGGTTGTAACAGTGTAGGGGAGTGGGAAGTCAGTGTAAGGGGTTGAGACAGTGTAAGTAATGCGTGTTGAGTCTTCGGGTGTGGGAAATTAGTGTAGATTGTGGGAAGTGAGTTTTAGCAGTGGAAAGTAAGTGTAAAGTGTGGGAAGTGAGTGCAGGGTGGTGGGAATTGAGTGTAAGATGGTGAGAAATAAGTGTTGGGGAGTTGGTAGTGAGTGTTGGTGGGTGGGATGTGACTGTGGGGCGTGAATGTAGGAGTTGGGAAGTAAGTATAGTTAGTGGGAAGTATAGTTTGGGGGCAGAAGCGAGTGTAAGTGTTGGGAATTGAGTGTGGTGGTTGTGAAGTGAGCGTACGGGGTGGGAAGTTAGTGTTGTGGGTGGTAAGTGAGTGTAGGTTGGTGGGAAGCAAGTGTAGGGGGGTGGGTATAGAATGTGGGTCGTGTGAAGTTTTTTTGGGGGTGCTACATGAGTGTGGGAGATAGGAAGCAATTGTGGTGTGGGGGAGATTAGTGTATGGTATGGGAATTGGATGTAGGGGTTGGGGAGTGTAGGTGGTTGGGAAGTGAGCATAGAGGGGTGAGAAAGGAGTGTAGGTGGGTGAGAAATGAACTTGTGTTGTGGGAAATGAGTGTAGATGTGTGAGCAATGAATGTGGGATGGTGGAAATGAGTGTGGGGAATGGGGAGTAAAGGGAGAGGGAAATGAGCGTAGGGTGGAAAGTGAGTGTAGGTGGTGGGAAGGGAATATTTGAGGGTGGAATATGAGTGTGGGAAGTGGGAAGTGAATGTGGGTGGTGGGAAGTGAATGTAGGTGGTGGGATGTGTGTGTTGTGGGTGGTATATGAGTTTAGGTGGGTGGGAAGTGAGTCTAGGCGTGTGGGAAGTGATTGTGGGGGGCGTAAGTGTTGGGGTGTGAGAAGTGAGTGTAGGTTGGTGGGAAGTGAATGTGGGGCATGGGAATTGAGTGTTGGGGAGTGGGGGTGAGTGTGGGAGGTGGGAAGGGATTGTGGGGTGGGGGAAGTTAGTATAGGTACAGGGAAGTGAGTGTAGAGGGTAGAAAGTTATATTGGTTGTGTGGGAAGACAGTGTGGACGTTGTGAAGTAAGTTTGGGTGTGTGGGAAGTGTGTGTAGGGGGTGGGAAGTGAGTGTAGGGGAGTGGGAAGTTAATATGTGGTGTGGGAAGTTAGTGTGGAGATTTGGAAGTTAGTTTTGTGGGTGGAAAATGAGTGTAGGGAGTTGGAATTTTGTGTATGTTTTAAGAAGTATATGTAGGGGGTGGGAAATGAGTGTCAGAGTGTGGGAAATGAGTGTCAGAGTGTGGGAATTGAGTGTAGGGGTTTGGAAGTGAGTGTAGTGGGTGGGAAGTGAATGTTGCGGGGTGGAAAATGAGTGTAGGAGGTGGGAAGTGTGTCTTGAGGGTTACATATGATTGCAGGTGTGTGGGGTGTGTGTGTTGTTGGGGTGGGAAATATGTGTAGGTGTGGTGTTTTGACTTTGGCTAAATGCCAGTTCTCCACCAAGTCGCTCTATCACTTCCCCGTCCCTTTCCCCTTGTTTTCTCAACAGGGCGAATAGGGGAAAGAGAATAATATAGACCAACTCTTGTGGGCAAAACAAAAGCAGTTTTTATATAAGCAAAGCGAAGCAAAAGTCTGAGTGGAAGTAAAAAAAATATATATATATATATATATATATATATTCTCTACTTCCCATGGAGAGGCGATGTTGGACCTTCTCAGGAAGCAGGGCTCCAATACATATAGTGGTTGCCACGAAGGACCAAGGGTGACCCCACTCCCTTACTCCTTTCTCCCAGCTTTATACTGAGCAGACATCACATGGTATGGAATATCCCTTTGATCAGGTCGGGTCAGCTCTCCTGGTTGTGTCCCCTCCCGAGATCTTGCCCACCTTGTCCCACTGTGGGGGGAAATGTCATAAAGAGCCTTGGTGTTGTGTAAACACTACTCAGCAATAGCCACAACACCAGTGTGCTATCAACACCCTGCCACTTCCCAGCATAAAACACAGCACCGTGAGGGCTGCTACAGGGGAAAACCAATTCCAGCTCAGCCAGACCCAGTGCAGTAGGTGTGTGGGAAGTGTGTGTTGGTAGTGGGAAATGAGTGTTGGTGACTGGGAGATGAGTGTAGGAGGTGGGGAAGTGAGTCTAGGTGTGTGGGAAGTGAGTTTTTTATGTAGGAAATGAGTGTGGGGATTGGGAAGTACGTGTAGGGGTTGGGATTTGAGTGCAGGAGGGTGTGAAGTGAGTGTGGGGTGTGGGAAGAGAATGTAAGCACTTGGAAGTGTTTGTAGGTGTGTGGGACATGAGTGTAGTGGGTGTGAAGTGTGTTTACAGTGTGAGAAGTGAGTGTAAGTGGGTGGGAAATGAGTGTAGGGTCTGGGAAGTGATTATTGAGGGTGGGAATTTAGTGTAGGGTGGTGGGAAATGAATATAGGGAGGTGGGAAGTGAGTTTAATTTCATGGGAAATGAGTGTTGGGGGTTAGGAAGAGACTGTGGGTGTTGGGAAGTGAGTTTAGGGGATGGGAAGCGAGTATAGGGTGCTGGGCAGTGAGTGTGGAGTGTGGGTAGTGGGCAGTGAGTGTTGGGAGTGGGAAGTACGTGTAGGTTTTTGGAAGTGTGTGTAGTGGGTCAGAAATGAGTGTCAGAGTGTGTGAATTCAATGTAGGGGGTTTGGATGTTAGTGTAGGTGGGTGGGAAATGAGTGTTATAGGGGTGGGAAATATGTGTAGGTGTGTGGGAAGTCAGTTTTGGTAGTGGAAAGTGAGGGCTTGGGACTGGGAAGTGAGTGTGCGCTGTGGGAAGTGAGTGTCGAGAGTGGGGACTCAGTGTTGCAGAGTGGGAAGTAACTATAGGAGGTGGGAAATGTGTGTCGGGGGTTGGGAATTGAGTGTAGGGGGTTTGGATGTGAGTGTCAGTGGATGGGAAGTGAGTTTAGGGGTTGGGAAGTGAGTGTAGGTGGTGGGAATTGGGTGTTGATGGTGGGAAAATATTATAAAGGCATGGGAAGTCAGTCTTGAGTTGTGAAGTGAGTGTAGGGTGTGGAAATTGAGTGTAGGGTATGAGAACTGAGTGTTGAGGCATGAAAAGTCAGTCTAGCGGAGTGAGAAGTGAGTGTGGTGGGTGGGAAGTGAGTGTGTGGTGTGGGAAGTGAGTCCTGGGGGTGGGAATTGATACTGGGGTGTGGGTAGTGAGAGTAGGGTGTGGGAAGTGTGTATATGGGGTTGTAAGTTAGTATAGGGGAGTGGGATATGAATGTAGGGAGTTGGAAGTCAGTGTAGGGGAGTGAGAAGTCAGTGTAGGGGGTTGGGACGTTAGTGTAGGGAATGGGTGTTGAGTTTTAGGGGGTGGGAAATTAGTGCAGATTGTGGGAAGTGAGTGTTAGGGGTGGAAAGTAAGTGTTAGGTGGTGGGAATTGAGTGTAGAATGGTGAGAAGTAAGTGTTGGGGGGTTGGAAGTGAGTGTTGGGTGGGATGTGAGTGTGGGTCGTGTGTAGTGAGTGTAGGAGTTAGAAAGTAACTGTAGGTAGTGGGAAGTATAGTTTGGGGGGAGGAAGTGAGTGTAGGGTTTGGGAATTGAGTGTGGAGTGTGTGAAGTGAGTACAGGGGTGGGAAAGTGAGTGTTGTGGGTGGTAAGAGTGTGGGGTGGTGGGAAGTGAGTGTGGTTGGTGGGAAGTGATTTGGGGGGTGCTATGTGAGTGTGGGAGGTAGGAAGTGATTGTGGTGGGGGGGAGATTAGTGTAGGGGGTGGGAACTGAGTGTAAGGGTTGGGAAGTTAGTGTAGGGTTTTGGGAAGGTACTGTAGGAGGGTAAGAAGTGAATTTGTGTTGAGGAAAGTGAGTGTGGGGTGATGTAAGTGAGTGTAGGGGGATGGGACGTGAGTGTAGGGGTTGAATAGTGGGTGTAGGGGGTTGGGAAGTGAATTTGCAGTTTGGGAATAGATTATAGAGGGCTGGGCAATGAGTGTGGTTTGTGGGAAGTGAGTGGGGGACTGGGGACTGAGTGCAGAGAGTAGGAAGTAAGTCTAGGGGGTGGCAAGTGAGTGTTGTGCTGTGGGAAAAGAGTGTGGGTGGATATGAGTGTACAGACTTGTAAGTGAGCATGCAGTGTGGGAAGTGTGTTTAGCTGAAAGGAATTGAGTGTGAGGAGTTGGAAGTGAGTGTAGGGCGGTGGGAAGTGAGTGTAGAAGGTTTGGAAATGAGTGTAGCATGTGGGGAGTGTAGGTAGCGGAAAGTAAGTTGGGGGGAAGTGTGTGTAGGGAGGTGGGAAGTGACTGTAGGGTAAGATAAGTGAGTGAGGGTTGATTGGAAGGGAGTGTAGGAGGTGGGAAGTGAGTGTTGTGTGTGGTAAGTGAGTGTAGGGGGTGGGAAGTGAGTTTGTGATGGGGGAAGCAAGTGTGTGTGTGTAGGGGGTTAGGACGTTAGTGTTGGGAATGGATGTTGAGGTTTGGGGGGTGGGAAATTAGTGTAGATTGTGGGAAGTGAGTGTTAGGGGTGGGAAGTAAGTGTTAGGTGGCAGGAATTGAGTGTAGGATGGTGAGAAATAAGTGTTGGGGGGTTGGAAGTGAGTGTTGGTGGGTGGGATGTGAGTGTGGGGCATGGGTAGCGAATGTAGGAGTTGGGAAGTAAGTGTAGCTAGTGTGAAGTATAGTTTGGGGGGAGAACAAGAGTGTAGGGTTCTGGGATTGAGTGTGGGGCATGTGAGGTCAGTGTAGGGGGTGGTTAAGTGAGTGTATGTTCGTGGGAAGTGAGTATAGGCAGGTGGGAATTGAGTGTGGGTCGTGGGAAGTGATTTGGGGGCTGCTACATGATTGTAGGAGGTGGGAAGTGATTGTGGTGTGGGGGAGATTAGATTAGGGAGTGGGAATTGAGTGTAGGGTTTGGGAAGTGAGTGTAGGGGGTTGGGAAGAAAGTGTAGGAAGGCGAGATGTGAATTTGCATTGTGGGAAGTGAGTTTGGAAGATGGGAAGTGAGTGTAGAGGTGTGGCAAATGAATTTGGCATGGTGGGAATGAGTGTGTGGGATGGGAAGTGAGTAAAGGGAGAGGGAAGTGAGCGTAAGTGGTTGAAAGTGAGTGTAGTTGGTGGGAAGTGAATATGTGAGGGTGGAAAGTGAGTGTGGGGAGTGAGAAGTGAGTGTGGGAGGTGGGAAGTGAATGTAGGTGGTGGGAAGTGCGTGTTGTGATTTCATAAATGAGTTTTGGTGGGTGGGAACTGAGTCTAGGCATGTGCGAAGTGATTGTGGGGGGTTTTAACTGTTGGGGCATAAGAAGTTAGTGTAGGTGGGAGGGAAGTGAATGTGGGGCATGGGAATTGAGTGTTGGGGAGTGAGGGTGAGTGTGAGAGGGGGGAAGGGATTGTGGGGTGGGGGAAGTTAGTGTAGGTACTGGGAATTGAGTGTAGGGGGTAGGGAGTGATTGTAGTGGTGTGGGAAGAGAGTATGGGGGGTTGGCAGTAAGTTTTTGGGTGTGGGAAGTAAGCATAGGTGGTCGAAAGTGACTGTTGGATATGGGGATTGTAAGGGGTGGGAAGTGAGTGTAGGGGGTGGGAAGTGATTGTACGGGGGTGGGAATTTAATATGTCGTGTGGGAATTGAGTGTGGGGAGTTGAAAGTGAGTGTTGAGGGTGGGATGTGAGTGTGCATGATGGGAAGTGATTGCAGGATGTGGGAGGTGATTTTAGGTTGTGGTAAGTGAATGTAGGGGGGTTGGAAGTGAGTGTGATTGTGGGAAGTGAGTGAAGGGGTGTGGAAAGTGCTAGAAATGGGTGGGCAGTGTGTGTAGGGTGTGGGACGTAAGTGTAGGGTGGTGGAAAATGAGTGTAGGGAGTGGGAATTGAGTGTTGATGGTAGGAAAATAGTATAGGACTGTGATAAGTGATTGTTGGGGTTTGGAAGTGACTGTTGGGCGGTGGGAAGGAGTGTGGGTAGTGGGATTTGACTGTAAGTGGTGGTAAACTAGTGTAGGGCGGTGGGAAGTGTTGTGGGGTGTGGGAAGTGTGTTTGTGTGTGGGAAGTTTGTGTGTGGGGTGGGATGTGAATGTGGGGAGAGGGAGAGTGTAAGGGTTGGGAAGTGAGTATAGGATGTGGAAAGTGAGTGCCAGGGGATGGGAAGTGAGTGTATCAGTGTGGGAGGTGAGTGTGGATTTGGGAATTGAGTGTGGGTGGTGGGAAGAGTGTGTAGGTGCATGGGATTTGAGATTAGAGGGGTGGGAAGTGAGTGTTTGAGTGTGGGAAGTGAGTGTAGGAGGGTGGGAATTGTGTGTCGAGGAGTGGAAATGATTTTTTGGATGTGGGATGTGAGTGTGGGCCGTGGAATATGAATGTGGGGGGTGGGAACTGTTTCTAGGCTGTGGGAAGTGAGTGTAGAATGTGGGTATTGAGTGTAGGGGGTGAGAACTGAGTGTAGGTCGGTGGGAAGTAAGTATGAGTTTGGGAAGTGATTGTGGCTGGTGGTAAGTTTGTGTAGGTGGGTGGGAATGAGTGCAGGGGGGTGGGAAGTGAGTGTTTGGGCATGAGAAATTAGTGTGGGGGCGTGGGAAATGAGTGTGGGGATTAAGAACTGAATGTGGGATATGGGAAATGTTTGTGGTGTGGAAATTGAGTGTAGAGGGTGGGAAGTGAGTGTAGGGGGTGCAAAGTGACTGTCAGAGGTGGTAAGTTCCTTTAGGGTGAGGGATGTGAGTTTTGGGGATTTGAATTGAGTGTAGGAGTTTCGAAGTGAGTAGGGGCTTGTTAAGTGAGTGTGGGATGAGGGAATTGTGTGCGGGCAGTGGGAAACGTGTGTGAGGGGGTGGTAAGTGAGTGTGGTGGATAGGAGGTGAGTGTAGAGTGGTGGGAAGTGAATGTTGTGGGATGTGAAGTGAGTTTAGGTGGTGGGAAGTGAGTTTAGGTAGTGGGAGGTCAGTGTCGTGGGGTTGGAAGTGAGTGTAGGGTGGTGGGAAGTGAGTGTTGGAGGTGGTAAGTGTGTTTAGGGTGAGGAATGTGAGTTTGGGGATTTAAATTGAGTGTAGGAGTTTAGAAGTGAGTGTAGGATGAGGGAAGTGTAGGTTGTTAAGTGAGTATGGGGTGAGGGAAATGTGTGTGTGGACAGTGGGAAATGTGTGTGAGGGTGTGGTAAATGAGTGTGGTGCATGGGAAGTGAGTGTAGGGGATTGGGAAGTGAGTGTAGGGGGATGGGAAATGACTGTAGGAGGGTGGGAAGTAAGGTGGGGTGGGAATTGAGCATGGGGGTGTGAAGTGTGTAGAGGTGGGTGGGAAATGAGCGTAGGCTGTGGGAATTGAGTGTAGGGGATGGGAAGTGAGTGTTGGGGCTTGGGAAGTCGGTGTAGTGGAGTGAGAAGTGAGTGTGCTGGGTGGGAAGTGAATGTGTGGTGTGGAAAGTGAGTGTGGGGGGTGGGAATTGTGGCGCGTGTGTAGTGAGTGTAGGAGGTTGGGAACTGAGTGTAGGGTAGTGGGTAGTGATTGTAGGGTGTGCAAAGTGTGTATAAGGGGGTGTAAGTGTAGGGGAGTGGGAAATGCGTGTAGGAGGTAGGAAGTCAGTGTAGGGGAGTGGGCCATTAGTGTAGGGAATGGGAGTTGAGTTTTAGGGGGTAGGAAAGTGAGTCTAGATTGTGGAAAGTGAGTGTTAGGGGTGGGAAATAAGTGTAAGGTGTGGGGAGTGAGAGTAGGGTGGTGGGAATTGAGTGTAGGATGGTGAGAAATAAGTGTTGGGGCGTTGGAAGTGAGTGTTGTTGGGTGGGATATAAGTGTGGGGCGTGGGTAGTGAGTGTAGGAGTTGTGAAATGAGTGTAGGTAGTGGGAAGTATAATTTAGGGGGGAAGTGAGTGTAGGAGCTGGGAATTGAGTGTGGGGGGTTTGGGGAAGTGAGTGTAGGAGGGTGGGAAGTGACTGTACGTGATGGGAATTGATTTTTGTGATTGGTAAGTGAGTGTAAGGTTGTGGGAAGTGAGTATAGGGGTGTGGGAACTGACTGTGGTTGGTGGGAAGTGATTTGGGGGCTGCTACTTGAGTGTGGGAGGTGGGAAGTGATTGTGGTCTGTGGGAGATTAGTGTAGGTTTTGGGAATTGAGTGTAGGGGTTGGGGAGTGAGTGTAGGGGGTTGGAAAGGGAGTATATGGGGGTGAGAAGTGAATTTGTGTTCAGGGAAGTGAGTGTGGGGGGTGGGAAGTGAGTGTAGAGGTGTGGGAAATGAATGTGGGATGGTGGGAATGAGTGTGTGGGATGGGAAGTGAGTAAAGGTAGAGGGAAGTTAGAGTAGGGGAGTGGAAAGTGAGTGTAGGCAGTGGGAAGTGAATATTTGAGGGTGGAAAGTGAGTGTGGGGAGTGGGAAGTGAGTGTGTGGGGTGGGAATTAAATGTAGTTGTGGGAAATTCGTTTTGTGGGTGGTGAGTTTCAGTGGGTGGGAAGTGAGTCTAGGCGTGTGGGAAGTGATTGTGGGGGGGTTTAACTAAGTGTTGGGGCATGAGAAGTTAGTGTATGTGGGTGGGAATTGAATGTGTGGCATGGGAACTGAGTGTTGGGGGGTGGGTGTGAGTGTGGGAGGTGGGAAGTGATCGTGGGGTATGGGAATTTAGTGTAGGTGCAGGGAAGTGAGTGTAGGGGGAAGGAAGTGATTGTAGTGGTGTGGGAAAAGAGTGTGGGGGCTGTGAAGTAACTTTAGGAGTGTGTGAAGTGAGTGTAGGTAGTGTGTGTCCCGATCTGATATCAGGGAGGGTTCTTAAACAATCCCAAGAGCAAGATTCAGACACAAAGGAGGTCAGATGACGTACAACCCTATGAACTTTAGTTTCTATAATAACTGATAAGAGCGATTGGACATAGGGAAAGAAAGGAAAAAGTCAGAATCACTAAGCAAGAGAACAATAGAGATGCAGCTAATTACCACCACCACCACCAGGGATCCAGCGATGCTCCGTCGGCTTGTTCCTGGTGCAGTGATGATGTTCCGTGCTCCTGGCTCCATTGAAGCCTCAGGCATCCATTAATAAATGATCAGCAACAAGCAACTCTCAACAAGCAGCAAGCATCTTCTGAGAGGCATACACAGTCTGTCTTTTTATAGTCCCCATCCCCGCAATTCAGTCCGCCCATTTCTACGGGGCTTGATGTACTATGTGCCGCCCTGTGGTCCTGCACGTGCACATGCCCAGGTGTTCATGGTGGTCGTGCCGGAGAAGTGTCGACCTGCGATGCCTTCAGCCTCTGCACGTCTTCCTCGCTGTGGCTTTTCGTGCGTAGGTGCAGCTTGAAGGGCTCTGCCAAGGTCTAGTCTCGGGCGGATGTCGTTGGTTCATTGGTAACTTTTTGTCTCCTTCAAAGCATACTCCTTCACAGCAACAGGATGCTGAGTCCAAGAAGTGGTATTCGTGAAGCAGCAATGTTGAGACCAGCAAGAGTCCGAAGAGTCCCTTACGGCCTGAAGTGAGAGTACGCTGTTGTAAGTGAGTGTAGGAGGGTGGGAAGTGAGTTTGTGATGGGGGAAGTGAGTGTGGGGGTTGTGTGTAGGGGGTTGGGACGTTAGTGTAGGAAATGAGAATTGAGTTTTGGGGGGTGGGAAATGAGTGTAGATTGTGGTAAGTGAGTGTTAGGGGTGGAAAGTAAGAGTAAGCTGTGGGAAGTGAGTGTAGGGTGGGAGAATTGAGTGCAAGATGGTGAGGAATAAGTGTTGGGTGGCTGTAAGTGAGTGTTGGGTGGGATGTGAGTGTGGGGCGTGGGTAGTGAGTGTAGAGTTGTGGGAAATGAACGTGGAATGGTGGAAAGGAGTGTGGGGGATAGGAAGTGAGTGAAGGGAGAAATAAGTGAGAGTACGTGGTTGAAAGTGAATGTAGTTGGTGGGAAGTGAATATGTGAGGGTGGAAAGGGAGTGTGGGGAGTAGGAAGAGAGTATGTGGGATTGGAAGAGAATGTAGGTGGTGGGAATTTCGTCTTGTGGGTTGTGAGTTTTGGTGGGTGGGAAGTGAGTATAGGCATCTTGGAAGTGATTGTGGGAGGTTATAACTAGGTTTTGGGGCGTGAGAATTTAGTATAGGTGGGTGGGAAGTGAATGTGGGGCATGGGAATTGAGTTTTGGGGAGTGGGTGTGAGTATGGGAGGTGGGAAGTGATTGTGCGGTGTCGGAAGTTAGCGTAGGTGCAGGGAAATGAGTGTAGGGGGTAGGAAGTGATTGTAGTCATGTGGGAAGAGAGTGTGGGAGGTGGGAAGTAAGTTTAGGGGTGTGGGAAGTGAGTTTAGGTGGTGGGAATTGAATGTTGAATGTAGGAAATTTAAGGGGTTGGAAGTGAGTGTGGTGTGTGGAAAGTGAGGGTAGGCAGTGGGAATTGTGTGTATGTTTTGAGAAGTTTGTGTAGGGGGTGGGAAATGAGTGTCAGAGTGTGGGAATCGAGTGTAGGGGGTTGGAAGTAAGTGTAGGAGGGGGGACGTATGTTGGGGGGGTGGGAAGTGTTTATAGGGGGATAGGAAATGATCGTAGGGGGTGGGAAGTAATTGTGGGGGTAAGAAGTGAGTGTAGGGGGTAAGAAGTGAGTGTAGGGTGTGGGAATTGAGTGTCAGGGATGGGAACTGAGCAGGAAGTCAGTCTAGCTGAGTGAGAAGTGAGTGTGGGGTGTAGGTAGTGAGTGTAGTTTTGGGGAACTGAGTGTAGGGTGGTGGGTAGTGAGTGTGGGGAGTGGGAAGTTTGTATAGGGGTTATAAGTTAGGGTAGGGCAGTGGGAAATGAGTGTAGGTGGTTGGAAGTCAGTGTAGGGGAGTGGGAAGTCAGTGTAGGGGGTTGCGATGTTAGTGTTGGGAAAGGATATTGAGTTTTGGGGGGTGGAAAATTAGTGTAAATTGTGATAAGTGAGTGTTAGGGGTGGGAAATAAGTGTTAGGTGGTGGGAATTGAGTGTAGGGTGGTGGGAATTGAATGTAGGATGGTGAGAATAAGTGTTGGGGGGGTGGAAGTGAGTGTTTGTAGGTGGGATGTGAGTGTGGGGCGTGGGTAGTGAATGTAGGAATTGGGAAGTAAGTGTAGGTAGTGTGAAGTATAGTTTGTGGGGGAACACAAGTGTAAGGTTTTGGAATTGAGTGTGGGGCATGTGAGGTGAGTGTAGGGGTGAGAATTGAGTGTGGGTCGCGGGAAGTGATTTGGGGGCTGCTACGTGAGTGTGGGAGGTGGGAAGTGATTGTGGTGGTGGGGGGATTAGATTAGGGGGTGGGAATTGAGTGTAGGGTTTGGGAAGTGAGTGTAGGGTGTTAGGAAAGAAGTCTAAGGAGGTGAGAAGTGAATTTGTGATGTGGGAAGTGAGTGTGGGGAGTGGGAAGTGAGTGTGTGGGGTGGGAATTTAATGTAGGTGGTGGAAAATTCGTGTTGTGGGTGGTAACTGAGTTTCAGTGGATGGGAAGAGAGTCTAGGCATTGGGAAGTGATTGTGGGGGGGTTAACTAGGTTTTGGGGCGTGAGAAAGTATAGGTGGGAGGGAAGTGAATGTGTGGCATGGGAATTGTGTTTTGGGGAGTGGGGGTGAGTGTAGGAGGTGGGAAGTGATTGTGGGGTGTGGGAATTTAGTGTAGGTGCAGGGAAGTGAGTGTAGGGGGTAGGAAGTGATTGTAGTGGAAGAGAGTGTGGGGAGTGGGAAGTAATTTTAGGGATGTGGGAAGTGAGTGTAGGGGTGGGAATTGAGTGTGGGTCGTGGGAAGTGATTTGGGGGCTGCTACATGAGTGTGGGAGGTGGGAAGTCATTGTTGCGAGTGGGAGATTAGTATAGGTGGTAAGAACTGAATGTCTGGGTTGGGAAGTGAGTGTAGGGTGTTGGTAAGTAAATTTGGGGGGTGAGAAGTGAATTTGTGTTGTGGAAGTGAGTGTGGGGGGTGGGATGTTAGTGTACTGTTGTGGGAAGTGAATGCGGGAGGGCTGAAATGAGTGTGGGTGATGGGGAGTGAGTAAAGGGGGAGAGAAGTGAGAGTAGGGTTGTAGAAAGTGATTGTAGGGAGTGGGAAGTGTGTGTAGAGGGTGGGAAATAATTATAGGGGTGTGGGAAATGATGGTAGGGGGTTGGAAGTGAGTGTAGGAGAGTGGGAAGTTAATGTAGGGTGTGGGAAGTTAGTTTTGTGGGGTTGGAAATGAATGTGGAGATTGAGAATTGAGTGTCATTAGTGGGAAGAGAGTGGGGTGTCAGAAGTGAGTGTAGCGGGGTGGTAAGTGAGTGTAGCGGGGTGGTAAGAGTGTAGGGGGGTGGGAAGTGAGTTTGGGTGTGGGAAGTGAGTGTGGGAGGTGGGAAGTTAGTGTGGGGGCTGCAAAGTTGGTGTAGGGGCTGGTAAGTGAGTGGTGGGTGGTGGGAAGCGAGGGTAGGGTGGTAGGAAGTGAGTTTGTGGTGTGGTGAGTGTGGAGTGAGGGAAGTTAGTATGAGATGTGGGAAGTGAGTGTAGCAGAGTGGGAGGTGAGTGTGGGTTTGGGAATTGAGTGCAGGTTGTGGGAAGTGAGTGTAGATGGGTGGGAGGTGAGATTGGAGGGGAGAAAGTGAATGTTTGGCGATGAGAAATGAGTGTAGGAGGGTCGGAAAAGAGAGTTTGAGGGTGGGAAGGGAGTGAGGGGCATGGAATATGATTGTGGGGCGTGGGAATTGAGTGTGGGAGCTAGAAAGTGTTTCTGTGGTTTGGGAAGTTAGTGTAGAGGGTGGGATGTAACTATAGGGGGGTAGAAAGTGTCTGAAGTGGTGTGGAAAGAGAGTTTGGGGCATAGGGAGTGAGTTTATTGGTGTGGGAAGTGAGTTGTAAGGGGTGAGAAGTGATTGTTGGATGTGGGGACTCTAGTGGGTGGAAAGTGAGTGTAGGGGGTAGGAAGTGAGTGTAGGGGGGTGGGAAGTGGGTTTGTGGTTGTACAGGTTTAACCCCTGCCAGAATCGGAGAGCACGTTGCCGTTGCCCCTCCCCCACCCGCGGCCGGTCGGGCTGGAAGTTAGGCACAGACCCGGGCTAAAGTAACAAGGAATTTAATACAACAGAGTGATAGAACAATCTGAACAACAACAGTAGCAATGATAATAACAATAAACAGCAATAACAGTGAACAAGACAAAAGATATACAGAGAAATACCGCTAAATGGTCAAGGAGCAAGCCCGCCGCGTGTATGGCAACCCCCAAAACCAGAAGAGAAAGTAAAAAGGCTCCACCCCTGGACCTGACGTCAGCCTGGTATGAATAACCCGGCTGAAAATCCCTTCCCCCTCTCTCTCTGCTGGGGAAAAACTTGACTCTATCCTAGCTGAACCAGGACAGTGGTGTGGGAAGTGAGTGTGGGGGATGGGAAGTTGGTGTGGTTGGGGGAAGTGCGTGTAGAGTGTTGGAATTGTAGGTTCTAAGAAGTGAGTGTAGGGGAGTGGGAAGTGAGTGTAGTGTGGTAGAAATTGAGCGTAGTTGTGTGGGGATAGGGCGTGGGGGGTGGGAGCTGAGTTTAGGGGGTGTGAAGTGAGTGTTGGATGGTGGGAAGTGAGTGTGGGGAGTGGGAAGTGAGTATGGCAGTGGGGAATTGACTTTAGGCCTTTGGGAAGTGAGTGTAGGGGTGCAGGAATTGAGTGTGGGTGGTTGTCATGGTCCACTCGGTGGACTTGTGATGGTTCGTTTGCTACCATCTCGAAAGTGCAAAATTAAGGTGACCAACACCAAAGGAATAGCAGTAATAAAACAGTGAAACTTTATTGTGTTGCCTGTGAAGAGGCACAGGATAGTTAGAGATGGGTGAAAGGAGAAAGGTAAAGTTTTAGAGAGAGGAGAGAGAGAGGTTATAGCTACCACCGCTGACCTCACTATGTCCTAATGGTCCCGGGTCCAGCTGATGCTGCGTTTTCGATTGTCATGGTCCTTGGTAGGGAAGCTTCCAATTTTCGTTGTCATCCTTTTATGCTCAGTAACACACCTTGCTCCACCTCTGCCTCAGGGGTCTCCACCCTTCTTGAGTGAGGCCATCACACATGCGCAGGGGGGAGCATCCGAGGCGTGGTCAGTCTTGGAGGTGTGTAGCCTTCCACCAGGAAGTGAGTTTTGGTATTGAAATCATGAACCTTAGACAAACTTTGCTTCATGATAATATTCATTCATCAATGTTACGGCAACAGTTGAGATCCATCTTTTTTGACAGTGGCTATGTGATTATCTCTAACAGTTCTGGCTAGGCCCAGGTACCAAAGAATAACACAGCACTCTTTGTACTGCACAGCTCAGGCACCAAAGAACAGTACTGCACTCCCTGCACCACACTGTTCAGTACTCAGGAGAACAGCACAGCACTCGCTGTGCCACACAGTTCTGCATTCTGGAGCCATTGTACCACGTTCCACTCCAGGGATCGGCAAGGCCAAGCAGGCTGTTGTCCGTACCTCACTGTCCATGTCCCTGATGACAATGTTGAGACAATGCTAATCTTCTGACCGACTCTTACAGTGGTGGACGTGTGTAGAGGGGTGGAAAACGAGTGTTGAGGGTGTGAAGTGAATGGAGGGGGTAGGAAGTGAGTGAGGTGGTGTGGGAAGAGAGTGTTGGGGGTTTAATATGAGTACGAGTTGTGGGAAGTGAGTGTAGGTGGTGGGAAGTGAGTGTAGTGGGATGGGAAGTGAGTTTGTGGTGTGAGAAGTATGTTTGAGGGAAGTGAGTGTAGGGGTTGAGAAGTGAGTGTCGGGAGTGGGTATTGAGTCTAGGGGGTTTGGAAATGAGTGTAGGGGGCTGAGAAGTGAGTGTTGCGAGGTGGGAAGTGAGTGTATGTTGGTAGGAAGTGAGCGTGGTGGTGTTGTAATGGGGGGGGGGGGGGGGGGGGAAGCGACTTTAGCGGGGTTGGAACTGAGTGTAGGGAGTGAGAAGTCCGTGTTGGAGGGTGGGAAGTGATCATGGGGAGTGGGAAGTGATCGTGGCAGGGCAGATTTGAGTTTAGGGGGGTGGGAAGTGAGTGTAGGGGGGAGGGAAATTAGTGTGGGGAGTAGGAAGTGAGTGTAGGGGTGTGGAAATTGAGTGTTGGGGGGTGTGAAGTTAATGTTGGGGCTGGGACATGAGTGTAGATGGTGGGAACTGAGTGTAGGGGGTAGAAAGTGCGTATAGGCGGCTGGGCAGTGAGTGTGGGGTGTGTAACGTGAGTGTGGGTAGTAAGTAGTGAGTGTCATGAATGGGAAGTAAGTGTAGGGGTTGGTAAGTGAGTGTAGGGGGGGTAGGAAGTGAGCGTGTTGGTGTGGGGCGAGAGTGTGGGGGTGGGAAGTGAGTTTAGGAGGGTGGGAATAGAGTGTAGGGTGTTGAAAGTGAGTTTTGCAGGATGGGATATGAGTGTTGGAGGCAGGGAAGTAAGTGTGGGGATTGGGAACTGAGTGTGGTGGGGGGAATTGAGTTTAGGGAGGTGTGAAGCGAGTGCAGGGGAGTAGGAAGTGAGTGAAATGGTGTGGGAAGTGTGTGTAGGGGGTGGGAACAGAGTTTAGGGGCATGGGAAGTGAGTGTAGGGGGTGGGAAGTGACTGTTGGATGTGGGGACTGTAGTGTGTAGGAAGGGAGTGAAGGGTGTAGTCAGTGAGTGTAGGGCAGTGTTAAGTGAGTTTGTGGTGTGGGAAGTGAGTGTGGGGGGTAGGAAGTGAGGGTGCTTGGGGGAGTTGTGTGTAGTGGTTTCTAATTGAGTATAGGTTTTGAGAAGTGAGTGTAGGGTGCTGGGAAGTGAGTATTGGGGGTTGGGAATTGAGCATAGGTTGTTTGGAAGTGAGTGTAGGGGAGTGGGAAGTGAGTGTTGCTAAGTGGGAATTGAATGTAGGAGGTGGGAAGTTAGTGTAGGAGTATGGAAAGGAAGTGTGGTACGGCTGGGAAGTGAATTTATAGGACTTGGAAATTATTGTGAGGGGTGGGAAGAGAGTGTAAAGTGTGGGAAGTGAGTGTAGTGGTGTGGGATGATAGTGGGGGGGTGGGAACTGAGTGTAGGTGGTGGGAAATTAGTGTTGGAGGGTGGAAAGAGAGTGTGGGGAGTAGGAAGAGAGTGTGGCAGGGGGGAACTGAGTTTAGGAGGGTGGGAAGTCAGTGTAGGGGGTGGGAAGTGACTGTTGGATGCGGGGACTGTAGGGGGTGGAAAGTGATTGTAGGGTTAGGAAGTGATTGTAGAGGGGTGGGAAGTGAAATTGTGGTGTGGGAAGTGAGTGTGGGAGTGGGACGTGAGTGGGGGGGAAGTGAGTGTAGCGGTTTGGAATTGAGTATAGGTTTTGGGAAGTGAGTGTATGGGTGTGGGAAGTGAGTGTCAGGGGGTGGGAATTGAGTGTAGGTGGTTTGGAATTGAGTGTAGGTGGTTTGGAACTGAGTGTAGGGGGCTGGGAAGTGAGTGTTATGGGGTGGGAATTGAGCGTTGGAAGTGGGAAATGCGTGTATTTGCGTGGGAAGTGAGTATAGGTGGATAGGAAGTGATGTTTTGGTGTAGTAAGTAAGAGCATAGGGGGCTGGAAGCAAGTGTAGGGTGTTGGAAAGTGAGCGTAGGGGGTGGGGGGTGTTTGTAGGGGGTGGGAAGTGAGTGTAGGGGCGTGGGAAATGAGTATAGGAGTGGGAAGTGAGTGTTGAGTGTTGCAAATGTATGTAGGGGCTTGGGTAGTAAGTGTTGGGATTTGGGAATTTTGTGGAGGGCGTGGAAAATATATGTAGGTAAGTGGGAAGTGAGTGTTGGGAGTGGGAAATGAGTGGCGGTGGGAAGTGATTGTGGGGAGTGGGAAGTGAGTTTCGAGGTTGAAGACATTGTTGGGGCATGGGAAGTGAATGTAGGAGGTGGGAAATAAGTGTCGGTGGGTGGGAAGTGAGATTGTGGTTTGGTGAGTATAGGGGGTGGGAAGTGAGTGTAGGTGTGTTGAAAGTGAGTGTAGGGGGTGAGAAGTGAGTGTAGGGGGTTGGGAAATGAATGCAGGAGTGGGAATTGAGTGTTGAGGGTGGGAAATTACTGTAGGGGGGTGGAGAGTATTGGGGATGGAAGTGAGTGCTGGGAGGTGGGAAGTGAGTGTGGGGAGTGAGAAGTGAGTATGGGGTGTGGGAAGTGAGTGTAGGAGGTGTGAAGTGAGTGTAGGGTGGTGGGAATTGAGTTTGTGGTGGTAAGTGAGTGTGTGTGTGTGTGAATTTAGTGTGGTGTTGCAGTAGGGGTAGAGTCCGGGTAACACTTGTACACACCAATATGATTTACAAACTTGTTCCAACTTTATTAGGCAACTGGCCAGTATATATAACATAAACGTAGTACATGCGACATTCAAGCATGCGATAACAACTCATGATTGGTCCCCGAGTTCAGTTCACACGCCACAACTGACTCCTCATTGGCACAGCTTAAGCATCCCAAGAGGCAACATTGTCTAAGGGCACTCCCCCTTGTGGCTGGAGCATCCCATTCTACATGTTGCTAACACTTGTTTACTAAGGGTTTTGCCTTATATGGTTTGAAAGGTGACTTCAAGGATAACTGCAGTTCAGCAAGCCAGTCAGGACTGTCCAACTTGTCTAGTAATACTGTATGACCATTTTCCTTCATAAATTTCCCTACAGAGTGGGATGTGAGAAGTGAGTGTAGGGCATAGGAAGTGAGTGTTGGGTGTGGGAAGTCAGCGCAGGGGAGGTGGGAAGTGCGTGTAGGGTGTGGGAAGTGAGTGTTGGTGGGTGGGAATTGATTGTGGGAGGTGGGAACTAATTGAGTGTTGTGGGAAGAGAGTGTATTGGTTGGGAAGTGAGTGTAGGGGGTGGCAAGTGAGTGTAGGTGTGTGGGAAGTGAGTGTAGGGGGATGGGAAGTGATTTTGTGGTGTGGGAAATTACTGTAGGGGGTGGGAAGTGAGAATAGGGGGTTGGGACATCAGTTTTAGGGAGTGGGAAGTAAGTGTGTGATGTGGGAAGTGAGTGTGGGGTGTGGGAATTAAATGCAGGTGGGTGGGAAGTGAGTGTTGGGGGTGGGAAGTGAGTGTAGGTTGTGGAAAGTGAATGTGGGTGGCAGGAAGAGATTGTGGGGTGTAGGAAGTGAGTATAGAGACATCAGAAGAGTGTAGGAGCATGAGAAGAGAGTGTGGGTGGTGGGAAGTGAGTTTAGAGAGGTGGTGTCACGTCCTGCTCTGACGAGGGGGACAAGTGACTCAGATTCGCAAATCCCCAATTGGAGCGGACAACAAGTCTCCAAGTTCAAGCATTTATTAACTACCTACAATGCACTAATTGAACACATGATAATTGGCCAAGTACAGAGCAAGTTGTGGCGAGCAATATAATATGCTTTGCATTTCTTAATAGAAAAAGGAAAAGAGGGAGATAGAGGGAATGGGGGAATACAGATCACCGGTCTGGGTTCCTGCGCTGATCCCGCCGGCGAGGGTTCCAGGAGGCGGCCGTCTTCTTCGCTGGCATTCGTCTTCTTCGCTTCACTGCTTTCTCCAGACGGTCGGGGGGGGGCAGGGAGAGGGGCAGAGAGAGAGAGAGCCCTTTCTTCCCCCCTTTGATTTATACCCATTTTCCTTGGGTCTGTCCCCTAGGTCAACCCACAGACCTATGTATCCCATGTACAGGGAGGGGTAAGGTGTTTCATGGGATGATGTCATTAGCATGATCATGACAGCCCTCGTTAGCATATTGAGGGGTGTCAACTTTAATATGCATTTTGTGGATAATGAAGCAAAGTTCATTCACAGGACACATGGCCCTTGAAATTTGCCCAGGTGCCCCAGGGCAGAGCCGTCCTGTCTCCACAGGGCTCTCTCCCCCAGCTACATCAGGCAGCGTTATCAGCTTTGGCCTCCACAGAATGCACCCTGTGACTCAGAGTTTTGTCTTGCGAGTGTTTGAGGCATTTCTCCAATCAGCCTCAACTTTTGCTTTCCCAGGTTGTTTGTCTTAGTTTCTCACAGGCCTGGTTTCTCGTCTCTCACAGGTGGAAAGTGTGTATAGGGGTGATAAGTAATTGCTAGAGGGTGGGAAGTGAGTGTGGGGAGTGAGAAGTGAGTGTGGGGTGTGGGAAGTGAGTGTGGGGTGTGGGAAGTGTGTGTTGTGGCTGGTAATTAAGTATAGGGGCTGGGAAGCAAGTGTAGGAGGATTGGAAGTGAGTGTAGAGCATGGAACTCAGTTTTGGGGGATGGGAAGTCAATGTAGGGAAGGTGGGAAGTGAATATGGGGCATGGGAAGTGAGTTTTGGGGGGTGGGAACTGAGTGTGGGAGGTGAGAAGTGATTGTATGTTGTAGGTAGTGAGTGTATGGTTTGGGAAGTTAGTGTAGGGGTGGCAACTGATGGTAGGTGGTCAGAAGAGATTGTAGGGGGGTGGGAATTGAGTTTGTGGTGTGGGAAGTGAGTGTAGCAGCTATGAAGTGAGTGTACAGTGTGGGAAATGAATGTAGGGAATGGGGAAGTCAGTGTGGTGGTGGGAAGTGATTATAGGGTGTGAGAGTTTAGGAGTGTGGAAAGTGAGTAGGGTGGGAAGTAAGTTTATGGAGTGGGAAGTGAGTGTTGGTGGCTGGGAAGTGAGTGTAGGGAGGTGATAATTGAGATTAAGGGGTGGGAAATGAGTGTGCATGTGGGAAGTGAGTGCAGAGTGGTTGTGAGTGTTGCAGGGTGGGAAGTGAGTGTTGCGAGGTGAGATGTGAGTGTGGTGCGTGGGAAGAGTGTAGGAGGTAGGAAATGCGTGAATGTGTGTAGGAGGTTTGAAGTAAGTTTGGATGGGTGAAGTGTGTGTAGGGGGTGGGAAGTGCATGTAGGGGGATTGGAAGCGAGTGTAGGGGGTGGAAGTAAGTGTTGGGGTTGGGAAGTGAGTGTAGTGGGGTTGGAAGTGAATGTAGATGGTGGGAAGTTTTGTGGGCAGTGAGAAGTGTGTGTCGGTTTGGGGAAGTGAGTGTGGGGTGTGGGAAGTAAAGGTAGCAGGGTAGGAATTGAGTGTTGGGGGTTGGAAGTTAGTGTAGCGTGCTGGGAACTGAGTGTATTGGGTGGAAAGTGACTGGGGGGGAAGTGGACATAGGAGCGTGGTAATTGAATGTAGGGTTTGAATATGAGTGTGGGATATCGGAATTGAGTGTGGGGTGTGGTAAGTGAGTGTAGCATTTGGGAAGTGTGTGTAGGGGAAGGGAAGAGATTGTTGGGGTAGGAAGTGAGTATAGGGGTTAGGAAGTGACTGTTGGGGTGTTGGAAGTCAGTGAGGAGGGTGAGAAGTGAGTGTTGGGGAGTGTGAAATGAATGTATGGGAGAGAGAAGTGAGTGTTGTATGGTGGGAAGCGAGTGTGCAGAGTGGGAAGTTAGTGTGAGGGGTGATAAGTCCATATGGGGTGTAGGACGTGAGTGTAAGTGTGTGGGAAGTGAGGTTAGGGGATGGGAAGTGAGTGGATGGGCTGGGAAGAAAGGTTGTGGCATGGTAAGAGATTGTTGGAGTTGGGAAGTGATTTTAGGGGGTGGGAACTGAGTGTAGAGGTGTGGGAAATACGTGTGTGATGTAAGAACTGAGTGTGGGGAGTGGGAATTAAATGCGGATGGGTGGGAAGTGAGTTTGCAGAGTGGGAAGTGAGTGTAGGTTGTGGGAAGTGAGTGTGGGTGGTAGGAAGAGAGTGGGTTGTAGGAAGTGAGTGTAGGGGTTTGGATTGGAATGCAGGGGGGTGGAAAGTGAGTTTGAGGTGTGACAATTGAGTGTAGGGTCTGGGAAGTGTGTGTAGGGCTCTGGGAAATTAATGTAGGGGGTGTGAAGTGTGTTTAGGGTTTGGGAAATGAGTGTAGGTGTTTGCGAAATGAGTGTAAAGGATGGGAAGTAAGTTCTGAGGGTGGGAAGTTTGTCTAGGGTGGTGGGAAGAGAGTGTGGGCAGTGTGAAGTAATTGTAACGGATGAGAAGAGAGTGTTGGAAGGTGGGAAGTGATTGTGGGGAGTGGGAAGTGAGTGTGGGTGTTGGGAAGAGAGTGTAGGGGGTGGGAACTGAGTCTGTTGTGTGGTAATAAAGTGTAGGGGGGTGGGAAATTAGTGTGGAGGGTGGGAAGTGAGTCTGGAGTAGCGAGGTGAGTGTAGGAGTGATTAGCAGAAAAAGACTCTACAACTCGAATAGAGTTATACAGCAGGTATGTTTCCTCTGGCGTCGGGGCGCAAGGGGATTTCTCCACAAAGCTTGCACACCCACCGCACATTTTATCAAAAACTTATAGAGTGTGATATCCATATTAATTGGATTATATAAGTCAAATATACACATGCATGAGTAAGGCTGGGTTAGTTAGAAAGGCTGATGTCAACAGTTTGTGTCATCTTTGCACCTGCGCATTGCCTTCTAGTGGTCATCTTCGGGGGTCTTTGGGAGGAAGGCTCATAGTCTTTCTCACCCTGTTTTGTCCCCGGAGCATAAGCAGATTCTCTTGGCCAATTTATTGAATAACAAGAGTGTTTTTCAGACGGTTTACTTTCTATCTTATCTAAGAGAACCAATAGAACTTCTACCATTCGTATATGGCTATCTTTATTCATTAGCAACATTCCAACTAGTTAGAGTCACCTGTTACTCAAGGACAAAAGCATACTATTTTGCTGAACATTGTCATCCTTGGTAGATTTTCAGAGTGAACTGCTTTGTTTTGATGAACAGTAGTCCTTGGTAAAATTCCACAAAACAGTCTGGGCAAGCAGGATTCTTAGCAATATTTTTAAAAATACTACAACATGCTATAAGTAATGTCCTGGTTCAGCTAGGATAGGGTTAAGTTTTCCCCAGCAGAGAGGGGGAAGGGATCTCCAGAGGGTTATTCATACCTTGCTAATGTCAGGTCCAGGCACGGGAGCGCGGGAATTTTTCCTTTGTGGCTTTGGTGAGGGGCAGCATCGCGAGCAAGCTGTCTGTAGCCATTACGGCATTTCCCTGTATATCTTTTGTCTTGCTTACTGTTATTGCTGTTTACTGTTGTTATCATTGCTACTGTTGTTGTTAAGATTGTTTATCCCACTGTTGTATTAAATTTCTTCTTATTTTACCCCGGGGTTTGTGCCTCACTGCCAGCCTGACCGGCTGAGGGTGGGGGAGGGGCAACGGCAACATGGTCTCCAGTCCCAGCAGGGCTTAAACCACCACAGCCTTTTTGGCGCACCAATGTGGGTCACATGAGGATTAAAATAAGAATCAAAAAGGGACAGACCCTGACCAGAGTCTGTTAGACTAATCTGTTGGGTGTAATTTCAGTGAGTCAGTGGTCACCTCCAATGCTTTGGAATTTCACTCCTGAGCAAATGCAGAGCCCTGAGAAGCTGATGGAGTGCTTAGAAAGGGTGTGTTACCAAGCTGGAAAAACCCAGGAGACACAAATCGCTGCAATGTGTTGGGGACTTGCCCATGCCTACTGTGTCCTTTTTAATACCACTCACTGCCCTCAAGGGGGAGAAAAGGCTACAGGATCCGAGAGTGAAGTACCTGGTACAGTATCTGGGCCGGGGGGACAGGCAGAGCCAGTATCAGTCACCTCCATCAGCACAGCGGCGGAGCCAGAGAGCCAGCCAGTGCCGGTATCAGTTGCCCTGATACAGAAAACAAAATATACCAGAAAGTCAGCTCGCAAAGTGGGGGATGGAGATAAGCCAGGCCCTGCACAGGAACAGGAGGAAGGCCCAGTGGTGATCATCCGATCTCTATCCCTGACTGAGCTGCAAGATATGTGGAGAGATTTCGACCGCCTGAAGGGGAGCAGATTTGCACCTGGTTGGTCCGATGCTGGGACAATGGAGCCAGTGCTTTTGAAATGGAGGGGAGAGAGGCCAAGCAGCTGGGGTCTTTGGCCAAGGATGCTGGCATTGATAGGGAAATAGGGAAACAGACTCAAACCCTCAGCATTTGGAGGCGACTCCTGCTCAGTGTAAGGGAGAGGCACCCCTACAAGGATGATATACTATGTCAGCTAAGCAAATGGACCAGCATTGAGAAAGTGTCCTGGTTCAGCTAGGATAGGGTTAAGCTTCCCAACAGAGAGAGAGGGGGAAGGGATCTCCAGCCGGGTTATTCATACCATGCTGGCGTCAGATCCAGGGGCGGAACCTTTTTCACCTTGCTCTTTGGTGGGCTCAGTGGCGGGAATCCTTTGTCCGTAAACCAGCTACCGGTATTTCTCTGTATATCTTTTGTCTTGTTCACTGTTATTGCTGTTTATTGTTATTATCATTGCTACTGTTGTTGTTCAGATTGTTCTATCACTCTGTTTTATTAAACTCTGTTACTTTAGCCCGGGTCTGTGCCTAACTTCCAGCCCTACCGGCCGCGGATGGGGGAGGGGCAACGACAATGTGCTCTCCGATCCTGGCAGGAATTAAACCTGCACAGAAAGGCATTCAGAATGTCAGGGAACTGGCTGTGTTTGAGATGATCTATGATGATCTCAATGATGAGCAATCACCCATGGACCCAGATCAGGCCCCTTGCACACACCTCATGTGGAGAAAGTTCGTGAAAAGTGCACCAGAAGCACACTCGAAGGCATTGACAACAGTGTCCTGGTGGACAGACACCCACACTCTAACAGTGGATGGAGTGGTTGGCAAGCTCTGGCAATATGAGGGAAATCTCCCTTCATCTCAACATTCCTGGGTCTCACCTGTGGAGGAAGTGTCTCAGAGCGTCCAGAGAGTGGAAGAGGAAATGTCCTACATTCCACCTGCACGGGCCTATGTCTCAGCCATTAGAAGTAAACGTTTCCCCAACCAAGAGAAAGGCAGTAGAAGGTACACACCACAAGGCACCCTGTTGTTTTTCCTCCGCAACCACGGAGAAAACATGAGGAGGTGGGATGGACAGCACACTGCCGCCCTAGCTGCACGAGTAGAGCAGCTGAAAGGAAAGACCATCACAAAAGGGGAGTCCTCCAAGAAGAGTGCAGCTCCAGTGTCCAGTCAGAAATCCCTCAGACAGAATAGAATGGTGAACGTTATGTCTGACCCTCTTGAGGGGACCAGTAAATCACTCTTACAAGAAGTGAGTGATGCTGAGCAGGATTAGAGGGGCCCTGCCTCCAGCCAGGTGGAGGAAAGGGATAATCGGATTACTGGACGGTGTGGTTCCGATGGCCTGGCACATCAGACCCACAAGAATATAAGGCTTTGGTGGACAATGGCGCACAGTGCACCCTGATGCCATCGAGCTACAGTGGGGTTGAATCCATCTGCATCTCTGGAGTGACAGGGGGATCCCAACAGCTGACCCTATTGGAAGTTGACGTGGGCCTGACTGGGAAGGACTGGCATAAGCACCCCATTGTGACTGGCCCAGATGCCCCGTGCATCCTGGGCATAGACTGTCTCAGGAGAGGGTACTTCAGAGACCCATAAGGGTACCGGTGGGCTTTTGGTGTAGCTGCCCTGGAGGAGGTTGAACTGTTGTCCACCTTACCCGGCCTCTCAGAGGATCCCTCAGTGGTGGGGTGGCTTAAGGTTGAGGAGCAGCGAGTGCCAATTGCTACAAGGATGGTGCAGCAACAGCAGTACCGCACCAACTGAGATTCCCTGGTCCCCATCCATCAGCTGATCCGCCAACTAGAAAACCAGAAGGTGATCAGCAAAACTCACTCACCCTTCAACAGCCCTATATGGGCAGTGAGAAAACCTAATGGCGAATGGAGGCTAACTGTGGACTATCGTGGCCTGAATGAAGTTACGCCAGCAATGAGTGCTGCCGTGCTGGACATGTTAGAGCTCCAGTATGAACTGGAGTCAAAGGCAGCCAAGTGGTACGCCACAACTGACATTGCTAACGCGTTCTTCTCCATTCCGATAGCTCCAGAGTGCAGGCCACATTTTGTGTTCACTTGGAGAGGCATCCAGTACACCTGGAATCGATTGCCCCAGGGGTGGAACCATAGCTCCACCATTTGCCATGGACTGGTCCATACTGCACTGGACTGGTCCGTACTGCACTGGAGAAAGGTGGGGCTCCAGAACACCTGCAGTACATTGATGACATCATTGTATGGGGGAACACAGCCAAGAACGTCTTTGAGAAAGGGAAGAAGATAACTGAAATCCTCCTGAAGGCTGACTTTACCGTTACACAAAAAAAATTTTAGGGGCCTGCAAGGGAAATTCAATTCCTAGGGATAAAATGGCAAGATGGGTGTCACCACATCCCAATGGAGTTGATAAACAAGATCACAGCCAGGGCCCCAACAACCTCTAAAAAGGAGACTCAGTCTTTCCTGGGTGCTGTGGGGTTCTGGAAGATGCACTTCCCGAACTACAGCCTGATTGTGAGCCCTCTCTACCAGGCAACCCGAAAGAATGATTTTGAATGGGGCCCTAAGCAACAACAATCCTTTGAACAAATTAAGAGGGAGATTGCCCAAGCAGTAGCCCTCGGGCCAGTCTGGGAAGAGCAGGAGGTTAAGAACATGCCCTACACTGCAGCTGGGGAGAATGACCCTACCTGGAGCCTCTGGCAGAGAGCACCTGGGGAAACCCGAGGCCGACCTCCAGGCTTTTGGAGCCGGGGATACAAAGGTTCTGAAGCTAATTATACACCAACTGAAAAGGAGATACTGGCAGCGTACGAAGGAGTTCGGGCTGCCTCAGAAGTGGTCGGCACTGAAACACAGCACCTCCTGGCACCCCGACTGCCGGTGCTGGGGTGGATGTTCAAAGGAAAGGCTTCCTCCACGCATCATGCAACAGATGCCACGTGGAGTAAATGGGTTGCGTTGATAACACAATGGGCTCGCATAGGGAACCCCAGCCACCCAGGAATACTAGAGGTGATTACGAACTGGCCAGAGAGCAAAGATTCCGGGATGTCACCAGAACAGGAGGTGACACGTGCTAAGGAGGCCCCACCATATAACGAGCTGCCGGATGAGGAAAAGCGATATGCCCTGTTCACTGATGGGTCTTGTCACACTGTGGGAAAACATCAAAGATGGAAGGCTGCTGTGTGGAGTCCCACATGACGGGTCACTGAATCTTCTGAGGGACAGGATGAAACGAGCCAGTTCACAGAGGTGAAAGCCATCCAGCTGGCTTTGGATATTGCTGAGCAGGAAAAGTAGCGAAGGCTCTACCTCTACACTGATTCGTGGGCGATGGTAAATGCCCTATGGAAATGGTGCAGCAATGGAAACAGAGCAACTGCAAACGTAAAGGTAAAACCGTCTGTGCTGCTGAAGTATGGCAGGATATTGCAGCCCATGTGGAATACCTCGTTGTGAAGGTGTGCCATGTGGATGCCCATGTACCCAAGAGTCGGGCCACTGATGAACATCGACACAACCAGCAGGCAGACCAAGCTGCTCAGATTAGAGTGGCTCAGGTGGACTTGGACTGGCAGCGCAAAGGTGAACTGTTCATAGCCTGGTGGGCCCACGAGACCTCGGGCCACCAAGGTAGAGATGCAACATACAGGTGGGCTCGAGATCAAGGGATGGACCTCACTATTAACACCATTGCAGAGATCATCCACGGATGTGAGACGTGTGCTGCAACCAAACATGCCAAGTGGGTGAAACCCCAGCGAAATGGAGAGCGATTCCTGAAATATAGATACGGAGAGGCCTGGCAGATCGACTACATCACACTGCCACAGACCCGCCACAGGAAGCACCACATACATGCAATGGTGGAAGTAACCACTGGATGGCTGGAAACTTACCCAGTGCCCCATGCCACTGCCTGGAACACCATTCTGGGCCTTGAAACCCAAGTCCTGTCATGACACGGCACCCCAGAGAGAATTGAGTCAGACAACGGGACTCACTTCCGAAACAACCTCATGAATGCCTGGGCAGAAGAACATGGCATCGAGTGGGTCTACCATATCCCCTACCATGCAGCAGCCTCTGGGAAGATCGAGAGCTACAATGGACTGTTAAAACCCACACTGAAAGCACTGGGAGGTGGGACCTTCAAAGACTGGGACATGCATCTAGCAAATGCCACCTGGCTAGTCAACACAAGAGGATCTGCCAGTCGAGCTGGCCCAGCTTAGTCAAAACCTCCATGTGCTGTAGATGGGGATAAAGTCCCTGTGGTGCGCATGAGGAATATATTGGGAAAAATGGTCTGGTTTAGTCCTGCACCAGGCAGAGGTAAAGGCAAACCCATCCACGGGATTGCTTTTGCTCAAGGATCTGGGTGTACCTGGTGGGTAATGCTGGACTATGGAGAGGTCTGATGCGTACCACAGGGGGACTTGATTCTGGGTGAGAACATGCCGTGAATTATGCTGTGCCTTTGTAAATTGTTATTTTGTTATTGTTAACTGCTAAATGGCAGTTGGACATGACGCAGATGGTATAGAATAAAGGGGTGGATTATGTCGTGGTTCAGCTAGGATAGGGTTAATTTCCCCAACAGAGAGAGAGGGGGAAGGGATCTCCAGGCGGGTTATTCATACCATGCTGATGTCAGGTCCGGCATGGCAGCACGGGAATATTTTTACTTGTGGCTTTGGTTAAGGGGAGCACGCAGCGGGCTCTCTGTATCCATTGTGGTATTTCTCTGTATATCTTTTGTCTTGCTTACTGATATTGCTGTTTATTGTTGTTATCATTGCTACTGTTGTTGTTCAGATTGTTTATCACACTGTTGTATTAAAGATTTGTGCCTCAATTCCAGCCCAACCAGCTGAGGGTGGGGGAGGGGCAATGGCAACGTGGTCTCCGGTCCCGGCAGGGCCTGAACCTACACAACCAGCATCCAGATCCATAGTTGCTGGGGAGCCCCGGTTACAGCAAGGATTTGGAGAGTCTGTCCTGACAAGTGGGAAATCCTACGCCGTGCATTCACCCATAGGTGGTGAGGCATCCAAAGTCGCTGTGAGAGGGTCCAGCCTTGTATACCCAAGCGGAAATATCTGGTTTCAGTCTCATATTAGGTTCCTCCCAGAGCCTGGCCAGGGCTTAAGGAAGAAGCTGAAGGAGTTTCTCTGCTTATCTGATGGGATTATGTGCAAGGTCTGACAACATGTCTCGGTGACAAACACTTGCCTCCATGACTCTGTTATTCTATTCACATACAAAGGAAAGGAAAGATACATTCAATACATCCTCCATGCATATTTCATTAAGGATTACATTCTGAGTTAACAGTTTCAGTTCAGAGCCTGTTGCTCAGGTTTCAACACTTCCACCTTTTACATCAGGATAGGTGGTTTATTATAACTTAGTATAATACCTGTTAGCATAATGGTTATCAGTTATAAAACATACAGGATTCATCTGTAAGTCAGCTCTGGCTTGGGCCTATTGTCCAAGCCTTAGCACTTCAGGATACCCCTTAGGATGCTGGATAAATCCATCTAGTACTGATTTTATGTTTTATCCCATTATTATAAATAGCATCCCATGCTAGAAATCCTCGTGGCTTGACCAAGGTTACTGGTATTGTTCCTACAGATGGTATTTTTGCCACAACAGACTGTCGTGCTTTCATTGAGGACAGTGTGCTCATTGTTGAAGGTTTTTTCTGAAGAAGGTGTTAAGAAGGGTTGAGTAATTGGACTTCCATATGGACCATACCGATTATTTAACTGCTGTATAATTTCAGAAAGATGGCTGTCTCATTGTCCTTCATGTGGTTTAATATATTTTTTAGCAGTCCATTGGCTCGCTCAACTATTGTGGGTAATAAGGTGTATGAACCACTTTATTTCTTTTTGCTTTGCCCATTCTTGTACTTTTACTGGTAAAGTGTGAGCCATTGTCACTCTGGATAGAATCAGGGACACATAAAATTGAGAACCAGGAGGAAAGGCCTCAGATGGTATTCTGTCCATTAGCCTTTTGGCACGTGGTAGATGTATGGAGTCCAGATATTTTCTCTATGCCTGTTAAAATATATTTGTACCCAGCAGAGGATTTTAAAGGACCAATGTAATCAATTTTCCAAGTAGATCACAGATTTGTCCCTTCTGTAATGTGTAAAGGTGGTACTTTGGCAGGATGGTCCATCTGCAATTTTGATTTACAATGGAGGCACTCAGTGAGGATGGCTTCACATGTTTTTCCACTGAGGGGCCATCCCCAGCTTTGAGCTGAAAAGTAAAGTGCTTCTTGACCTGTGTGGCCTAATTGTTGATGTAACCATTCTCCTAATTGATACCATGTGGTTCAATGTCTATTTTCCTAACTTTTGTAATTCATCCACACTTTGGTTCCAATTTGTGGTTGGTTTATTGTCATTAGCATGAGCTTTTACCCATCCTATTTGGAATGGCATTTTTCTGTACATGGTTAATAGTAGTTGCCAGTCTGCGGTCCTCCAGATTGGAGATTTATTTATTTCCCAGTTTAGAGCTTCCCATTCACAAAGCCAGTGTGTGGCACCTGCCCAGGCAGCATAAGAGTCTACATGAATGGGTTTTGCTTCGTTTTGTGCTGCCAAAACAACTGGTCTTAACTCTCCTACTTGAGCACTGCCTTCACCCTCTTCAATAACTTGTTTGCCCGTTTTGATTTCTAATGCAACAGCTTTATATTGCCATTTACTATCCACTCTTTTTGCTGAGGTATTGGAAAATCAGACACCCTCTGTTGGTGAATCTTCAGTGAAGGGAGGTGCATCTAAAATTGGTGAAGGTTTGAATAGTTGTTGTAATGCTAGCTGGTCAGTGTTAACAGGCATTTGTAATTTAGAAACTTTTGTGTGTCCTTCAGTTAATTGCATTTCATCTGCCATGCCCAATAGATACGCATGCCATTTCCTGTAGATTTTTGTGCAGTTCCCTCTGGGGGAGCATTCCCTTTTAGGATTGTGTCTAACAAACTAAAGGGATCTCTGGTCTGAACAGCTTGTTCTTGATGTATTTTCTCAACTTGTTTAACTGCACGGACTAAAGACAAAAGACCCTTTTCCCACTCTGAGTATCTTTGTTCTGTCTCTTTAAATGCAGTTGAGCTAAACAGTAAAGGTCATTTTGGCCCGTCAGGGCTGGTTTGAAATGAGTTACAATAAGTACCATGTTCTGCAAAACCCCATTCTGCTATAATAGGGTCATGAGGATGAACAGGTCCTAGGGATTGATATGTTTTTAATTCCAGTATCAGAGTTTTAATTCCTTCTTCATGTTCTGAGTCCCATCTCAACGATATTCCTTTTCATAAAAGTGAATACAGTGGACGGGCAATGATGGATGTACTAAACTATTGTAACTAATTTGCTAAATTAAGCAAGGAGAGTACTGTAATAAACTGTTGTAACTAATTTGTTAGGTTGGGCAGGGCGGGTACGATACACTTGAATGATCTGTAAATGTTAAACCATAAAAATGTAAAGTGTGCCATTTGGATTGGAACAATGTAACTGTGTCTCAGAAACCCCACCTAGCATTGGGTACCATATAGAGCTGACATGTAACTGCTGTTTGAAGAAAAGCCCGGCAAAAAGATGAGATCATGAGGCTTTTAAAAGATCCAATAGGAGAAAAGCGCGCCAAGAGACCAAGGCTTCGAGACTTTCGAAAGACCCAATAGGAGGAGGACACGCACCCCAGCAACTCAAATGACCCAATGGAAAAGAGCAGGACAACTATCTGACAGGAGTAGATTGGTTAGAGACAATAGCACAAGAGTATAAAAAAACGCTGCTTTTTGGAATTCAGTGTGCGTGTGGCAGAGAAGCGGCTCTCCGTGCACACAGCGCTGCTTTGCCTATTGCTTCCCATCCTAAATCGATTGAATCCAAATAAAACTATATATATCTGTATAAAAATTGGCTTTGTCTGATTATAACATGGAGAATCCAGGTACATGTTTTCTCCAATGTCCTAAAGCACACATTAGCTGTTGTCATTGTTTTCTAGATTGGCAATTTCTGATTCTTCTATTTTATTTAGAGTATCTGGCGGGATTTCTGCACTTGCAGCAATCCACCAAGTGCCCAGGAATTTCACTTCTTTATTTGGTCCCTGACATTTTTCAGTTGGAATTTGTGCAGGTTTAACTCCTGCCAGGATCGGAGAGCACGTTGCCACTGCCCCTCCCCCACCCGCGGCCGGTCGGGCTGGAAGTTAGGCACAGACCCGGGCTAAAGTAACAAAGAATTTAATGCAACAGAGTGATAGAACAATCTGAACAACAACAGTAGCAATGATAATAACAATAAACAACAATAACAGTAAACAAGACAAAAGATATACAGAGAAATACCGGTACATGGTTTACGGACAAAGGATTCCCGCCACCGAGCCCGCCAAAGAGCAAGGTGAAAAAGGTTCCGCCCCTGGACCTGACGCCAGCATAGTATGAATAACACGGCTGGAGATCCCTTCCCCCTCTCTCTCTGCTGGGAAGCTTAAGCCTATCCTAGCTGAACCACGACATAATCCACCCCTTTATTCTATACCATCTGCGTCATGTCCAGCTGCCATTTAGCAGTTAACAATAACAAAGTAATAATTTAAAAAGGCACAGCATATTTTACAGCATGTTCTCACCCAGAATCAAGTCCTCCTGTGGTACGCATCAGACCTCTCCATAGTCCAGCATTACCCACCAGGTACACCCAGGTCCTTGAGCAAAAGCAATCCCGTGGATGGGTTTGCCTTTACCTCTGCCTGGTGCAGGACTAAACCAGACCATTTTTCCCAATATATTCCTCATGCGCACCACAGGGACTTTATCCCCATCTACAGCACGTGGAGGTTTCGACTGAGCCGGGCCAGCTCGACTGGCAGACCCTCTTGTGTTGACTAGCCAGGTGGCATTTGCTAGATGCATGTCCCAGTCTTTGAAGGTCCCACCTCCCAGTGCTTTCAATGTCGTTTTTAACAGTCCATTGTAGCGCTCGATCTTCCCAGAGGCTGGTGCGTGGTAGGGGATATGGTAGACCCACTCGATACCATGTTCTTCTGCCCAGGCATTCATGAGGTTGTTTCAGAAGTGGGTCCCATTGTCTGACTCAATTCTCTCTGGGGTGCCATGTCGCCACAGGACTTCGGTCTCAAGGCCCAGGATGGTGTTTCGGGCGGTGGCGTGGGGGGCTGGGTAAGTTTCCAGCCATCCAGTGTTTACTTCCACCATTGCAAGCATGTGGCGCTTCCTTTGGTGGGCCTCTGGCAGTGTGATGTAGTTGATCTGCCAGGCCTCTCAATATCTATATTTCAGACATCGCTCTCCATTCCGCTGGGGCTTCAACCGCTTGGCATGTTTGATTGCAGCACACGTCTCACATCCGTGGATGATCTCTTCAATGGTGTCAATAGTAAGGTCCACCCCTCAATCTCGAGACCGCCTGTATGTTGTATCTCTACCTTGGTGGCCCAAGGTCTCGTGGGCCCACCGGGCTATGAACAGTTCACCTTTGCCCTGCCAGTCCAAGTCCACCTGAGCCACTCTGATCTGAGCAGCTTGGTCTTCCTGCTGGTTGTGTCGATGTTCATCAGTGGCCCGACTCTTGGGTACATGGGCATCCACATGGCGCACCTTCACAACGAGGTTTTCCACACGGGCTGCAATGTCCTGCCATACTTCAGCAGCCCAGACGGTTTTACCCTTACATTGCCAGTTGCTCTGCTTCCATTGCTGCAACCATTTCCACAGGGTATTCACCACTGCCCACAAGTCACTGTAGAGGTAGAGCCTTGGCCACTTTTCCCACTCAGCAATATCCAAAGCCAGCTGAACAGCTTTCACCTCTGCAAATTGGCTGGATTCACCCTGTCCCTCAGCAGCTTCAGTGACCCGTCGTGTGGGACTCCATACAGCAGCCTTCCATCGTCAATGTTTTCCCACAATGTGACAAGACCCATCAGTGAACAGGGCATATCGCTTTTCCTCATCCGGCAGCTCGTTATATGGTGGGGCCTCCTTAGCACGTGTCACCTCCTGTTCTGGTGACATCCCGGAATCTTTGCTCTCTGGCCAGTTCGTAATCACCTCTAGTATTCCTGGGTGGCTGGGGTTCCCTATTCGAGCCCGTTGTGTTATCAACGCAACTCATTTATTCCACGTGGCATCGGTGGCATGATACGTGGAGGAGGCCTTTCCTTTCACCATCCACCCCAGCACCAGCAGTCGGGGTGCCAGGAGGAGCTGTGTTTCAGTGCCGACCACTTCTGAGGCAGCCCGAACTCCTTCGTACGCTGCCAGTATCTCCTTCTCAGTTGGTGTACAATTAGCTTCAGAACATTTGTATCCCCGGCTCCAAAAGCCTAGAGGTCGGCCGCGGGTTTCCCCAGGTGCTCTCTGCCAGAGGCTCCAGGTAGGGTCATGCTCCCCAGCTGCGGTGTAGGGCATGTTCTTAACATCCTGCTCTTCCCGGACTGGCCCGAGGGCTACTGCTTGGGCAATCTCTCGTTTAATCTGCTCAAAGGATTGTTGTTCCTCTGGGCCCCATTCAAAATCGTTCTTCTTATGGGTTACATGGTAGAGAGGGCTCACAATCAGGCTGTAGTTCGGGAAGTGCATTCTCCAAAACCCCACAGCGCCCAGGAAAGACTGAGTCTCCTTTTTAGAGGTTGCTGGGGCCATGGCTGTGATCTTGTTTATTACCTCCATTGGGATGTGGCAATGCCCATCTTGCCATTTTATCACTAGGAATTGAATTTCCCTTGCAGGACCCTTAACTTTCTTTTCCTTAATGGCAAAGCCGGCCTTCAGGAGGATCTCAATGATTTTCTTCCCTTTCTCAAAGACCTCCTCGGCTGTGTTCCCCCATACAATGATGTCATCAATATACTGCAGGTGTTGTGGGGCCCCATCTTTCTCCAGTGCAGTATTGACCAGTCCATGGCAAATGGTGGAGCTGTAGTCCCACCCCTGGGGCAATCGATTGCATTCGTTGCCATTGCTTGCATTGATTGCATTGATTGCAATGGTTGCCTCTCCAAGTGAACGCAAACTGTGGCCTGCACTCTGGCGCTATCGGAATGGAGAAGAACGTGTTAGCAAAGTCAGTCGTGGCGTACCACTTGGCTGCCTTTGACTCCAGTTCATACTGGAGCTCTAGCATGGCCGGCACTGCAGCACTCATTGCTGGCCTAACTTCATTCAGGCCACGGTAGTCCACAGTTAGCCTCCATTCGCCATTAGGCTTTCTCACTGGCCATATAGGGCTGTTGAAGGGTGAGTGAGTTTTTCTGATTACCTTCTGGCTTTCTAGTTGGCGGATCAGCTGATGGATGGGGACCAGGGAGTCTCGGTTGGTGCGGTACTGCCGCAGGTGCACCGTCCTGGTAGCAATCGGCACTCGCTGCTCCTCAACCTTAAGCCGCCCCACCACTGAGGGATCCTCTGAGAGGCCGGGTAAGGTGGACAACTGTTCAATCTCCTCCAGGGCAGCTACACCAACAGCCCACCGGTACCCTTTTGGGTCTCTGAAGTACCCTCTCCTGAGATAGTCTATGCCCAGGATGCACGGGGCATCTGGGCCAGTCACAATGGGGTGCTTATGATATTCCCTCCCAGTCAGGCTCACTTCAGCTTCCAATAGGGTCAGCTGTTGGGATCCCCCTGTCACTCCGGAGATGCAGATGGATTCAACCCCACTGTAGCTCGATGTCATCAGGGTGCGCTGTGCACCAGTGTCCACCAAAGCCTCATACTCTTGTGGGTCTGACATGCCAGGCCATCGGAACCACACCGTCCAGTAAATCCGATTATCCCTTTCCTCCACCTGGCTGGAGGCAGGGCCCCTCTAATCCTGCTCAGCATCACTCACTTCTTGAAAGAATGATTCACTGGTCCCCTCAAGAGGGTCAGACATAACGTTCACCATTCTATTCTGTCTGGGGGATTTCTGACTGTACACTGGAGCTGCACTCTTCTTGGAGGACTCCCCTTTTGTGATGGTCTTCCCTTTCAGCTGCTCTACTTGTGCAGCTAGGGCAGCAGTGGGCTGTCCATCCCACCTCCTCATGTTTACTCCATGGTCACGGAGGAAAACCACAGGGTGCCTCGTGGTGTGAGCCTTCTGCTGCCTTTCTCTTGGGTGGGGAAACGTTTACTTCTAATAGCCGAGACATTAGCCCGTGTAGGTGGAACGTAGGACATGTCCTCTTCCATTTTCTGGACCCTCTGAGACAGTTCCTCCACAGCTGTGACACGGGAATGGTGGGATGAAGGGAGATTTCCCTCATATTGCCGGAGCTTGCCAACCACTCTATCCACTGTTAGGGTCTGTGTGTCTGTCCACCAGGACACTATTGCCAATGCTTCTGAGTGTGCTTCTGGTGCGCTCTTCAGGAACTTTCTCCACATCAGGTGTCTGCAAGGGGCCTGATCTGGGTCCATGGGTGACTGCTCATCATTCAGATCACCATAGATCATCTCAAACACACCCAGTTCCCTGAGGTTCTGGATGCCTTTCTCAATGCTGGTCCATTTGCTTAGCTGACATAAGATATCATCCTTGTAGGGGTGCCTCTCCCTTACACTGAGCAGGAGTCGCCTCCAAAGGCTGAGGGTTTGAGTCTGTTTCCCTATTTCCCTATCAATGCCAGCATCCTTGGCCAAAGATCCCAGCTGCTTGGCCTCTCTCCCCTCCATCTCAAAAGCACTGGCTCCATTGTCCCAGCATCGGAGCAGCCAGGTGCAAATCTGCTCGCCTCCCAGGTGGCCAAAATCTCTCCGCATATCTCACAGATCAGTCAGGGATAGAGATCGGACGATCACCACTGGCCCTTCCTCCTGCTCCCGTGCTGGGCCTGGCTCGTCCCCTTCCCCCACTTTGCAAGCTGACTTTCTGGTGTATTTTGTTTTCTGTATCGAGACAACTGATACCAGCACTGGCTGGCTCTCTGGCTCAGTCTCTGTGCTGGTGGAGGTGACTGATACTGACTCTGCCTTTTCCCCTGGTCCAGCTGTACCTGTAATTTCACTCTCACATCCTGTGGCCTTTTCTCCCCCTTGAGGGCAGTGAGTGGTATTAAAAAGGACACAGTAGGCATGGGCAAGTCCCCAACACATTGCAGCAATTTGTGTCTCCTGGGTTTTGCCAGCTTGGTAGCACACCCTTTCTAAGCACTCCATCAGCTTATCAGGGCTCTGCATTTGTTCAGGAGTGAAATTCCAAAGCATTGGAGGTGACCACCGACTCAGGCCTTTGCCCATCTTTTCCCACACCTCTTGCCACTCACTACTATCTGACCTCGGGGCAGGTTTCCATGTACTGCTACTGTTAGAGAAGTGTCGCCTGGTCAAAACCAGAATCAGGCAGACATTCATTCATGTCACAATCACACTGGCCTTCAAGCTCCAAGGATAATTGAACTCCCAAAACCTGAGAGGATCTCTTCCCCTGGCTCACCCATAGAGGGGGTGAGACCCCTAACAAAAGCCCAGGCAGCAAACAGGTACTGGCCCGCCCCCACAAACAGCAGTACAAGCACATTGTAAGCAGTCAGTAGCCAGTATAGCAAAACAAACCCCTTTACACTTTTTCCACTGATAACAAACACCAGCACTGGGAACACACAGTGTATATAAGGATTAATGCAGCCCCACCACGCAAGCAAGTGGGCCAGCATTGCAAGCATTTTCTTATCAAACAGTACAAATACAAACAGAAGAAAAAATTGCACCCAACAGATTTCTCCAACACACTCTGGTCTGGGTCTATCTCATTTTGAACCTTATTTCAACCCTCTTGTGCCTCATGTTGATGTGTCAAAAAGGATGTGATAGCTTTAAGCCCTGCCAGGACCGGAGACCACATTGCCGTTGTCCCTCCCCCACCCTCGGACACAAGTGGGGCACAAACCCCTGGTTAAAATAAGAAGAAATTCAATACAACAGTGTAATAAACAATTTGAACAACAAATATAGCAATAATTACAACAACCGTAATAACAGTAAACAAGACAAAAGATATACAGAGAAATACCTCAATGGATACAGACAGCCCGCCACGTGCTCCCCGCAACCAAAACCAAAAATGAAGTGCTGCCTCGCCGGACCTGACGTCAGCATGGTATGAATAACCCAGCTGGAGATCCCTTCCCCCTCCTTGCTGGGGAAACTTAACCCTATCGTAGCTGAACCAGGACATTGACATTCAAAAACTGACCTAATTTTTCATCTTCTACTGAATATTTCAGCCTTTCCCTTGGAAGAGTTACTGTTTTGGAGGGAATTAATGCCATCTGAAATCCTTGTTCCTTTCCTATCTTTCTTGCTGTTCGGTTGGCTAAATTATTTCCAGCAATTTCTTTTATGTTCCCAATTTGGTGTGCTTTACAGTGCATGATTGATACTTGCTCTGGTTTTTGAACTGCTTGTAATAATTGTAAAATTTCATTTTGATGCTTAATATTTGATCCCTGAGAGGATAATAGTCCTCTTTCTTTCCACAAAGCTCCATGGACATGTACCACCCCAAAAGCATACTTTGAATCTGTCCAGATATTTACTTTCTTCCTTTCACTTAGCTCTAAGGTTCGAATCAAAGCAGTAAGTTCTGCTTTCTGAGCTGATGTGTTACTTGTCAATGCCTTTGCTTCTATAACTGTGGTGTCTGTTATTACCGCATATCCAGTGTATCAAACTCCTTGCTCTATAAAGCTGCTGCCATCTGTATACAATTCCCAATCTGGTCGCTCCAATGGTACATCCTTCAAATCTTCTCAACTGGAATAAACATATTCAATAGTAGCCAAACAGTCATGTTCCAGTTGTCCTTCTTCCTGTGTAGAACTTAAAAAGACTGCAGGATTTACCAGGTTAGTTGTTTTTAAAATCACATCATCTTGTTCAGTCAATACTACCTGGTATTTCATCATTCTGCTCAGAGAGAGCAAATGTCCCCCCTTTTGTTCTAAAACAGTTATTACCATGTGTGGGACATAGACTGTTATTGTTCTGACCAAAGTCAATTTCCGAGCTTCTTGTATAAGCATCGCTGTTGCAGCCACAGCTCGAAGGCAGTTTGGCCACCCTTTACTCACTGTGTTCAGTTGTTTGGAGAAATATCCGACAGGTTGTTTCCAGCTTCCCATCTTCTGAGTCAGCACACCTAGTGCCAGGCTTTGTCTTTCATGTACAAACAACTGAAAATCTTTGGTTAAATCAGGAAGTCCTGGAGCAGGTGCAGACATTAAAGCGTGTTTTAACTCTGTAAAAGCCTTTGGATGTTGTGGGCCCCATATGAGGGGAAAGTTCTTTTGGGCCTCGTACAATGGTTTAGCTGTTAGACCATAATTCATGATCCAAAGACGACACCACCCGGTCATTCCCAAAAACACTCTGAGTTCATGAATATTTTTCAGTTCAGGTATACCACAAATGGTTTCTTTGTGATCTTTTCCTAATTGTCATTGCCCTTTTGAAATCTAAAAGCCCAGATATATCACAGTCTGGCAGGCTATTTGGGCTTTCTTCCTAGATACCTTATACCCATTTAGTCCTAGAAAATTCAAAAGGTTTATTGTTACCTGTGTGCAGGTAAATCTTTCTTCTATAGCAATCAATATGTCATCCACATATTGTAAAAGTAAATGTCCAGGCCTTGGTTTTTCCTGTTTCCAGATTTCAAGCTCTTTTGCCAGTTGGTTTCCAAAGATTGTCAGGCTATTTTAAAATCCTTGGGGTAGTCTTGTCCATGTCAGCTGCATCTTTCATCCTGTTTGTGGATTTTCCCTCTCAAAAGCAAACAATTTTCTGCTTTCCTTTCCCAAAGGTATACAAAAGAAAGCATCTTCTAAATCAAACACTGTAAACCATTGATAAGTCTCCTTTAAAGCTGTTAACAGAGTATAAGGATTTGCTACTACAGGATATATGTCCTTGACTATTTGATTCACTGCTCTCAAGTTCTGCACTAACCTATAAGCACCTGATGGTTTTCTGACTGGTAAAATGGGAGTATTATACTCAGATTCACATTCTTCTAAAATTTTATACTCCAGAAATTTGTCAATTAGTTTCTTCAATTCCTGTCTAACTTCTGGTTTAAATGGATATTGCTTAATTTTTAGTGTCCCTGCACCCTCTTTTAAATCTATTCTCACAGGCTCTGCCAATTTTGATTTGCCAGGAATATCTGTTTCTCATACTGTAGGAATCACTGCAGAATCCACCTCTGGTGGAATTTCTTGCTCCTTCACCTTTTCTTGTATCATTAGAATTTCTGCTGGTTTTGACTCAGGTATTTTCAAGAAAAGTTCTCCTTCCCCAAAAACAATTTGTGCATTTAATTTAGACAACAAATCTCTTCCTAACAAGGGTATTGGACATTCTGGTACATACAAAAATTCATGTGTAATTATCTTATTTCCAAATTTTAAATCTACAGGTTGCAGGAATGGCCTGTTTTCCTCCTTCCCTTTTGCTCCTATTATGTTTGCTGGTTTTGTTCCAATTTTTCCTTTACAAGTATTTAATACCGAAAATGTTGCTCCCGTATCCACTAAAAATTTAATTTCTTTTTCTCCCAGCTTAATTACAACCAGAGGCTCATCTGGGTTCCCCTCCAGTCCCCTTCAGTCATCTAAAACCATCAATTTGGCTATTTCTTGCTGAGTGTCCTGGTTCAGCTAGGATAGAGTCAAGTTTTTCCCCAGCAGAGAGAGAGAGGGGGAAGGGATCTCCAGCCGGGTTATTCATACCATGCTGACGTCAGGTCCAGGGGCGGAGCCTTTTTACTTTCCCTTCTGGTTTTGGGGGTTGCCATACACGTGGCGGGCTTGCTCCTTGACCATTTAGCGGTATTTCTCTGTATATCTTTTGTCTTGTTCACTGTTATTGCTGTTCATTGTTATTATCATTGTTACTGTTGTTGTTCAGATTGTTCTATCACTCTGTTGTATTAAATTCCTTGTTACTTTAGCCCGGGTCTGTGCCTAACTTCCAGCCCGACCGGCCGCGGGTGGGGGAGGGGCAACGGCAATGTGCTCTCTGATTCCGGCAGGGGTTAAACCTGTACACTGAGCACTCCCATTTCTTGGGCAGTCTCTCTTCCAATGTCCTTCTCGTTTATAAAAGGCACACTGAAAGGGGGGGTATTAAAGTTTTGGTTACCATAGTTCATAAATCCTCCCACTAATTCCTCATCCTCTTCCCCTGCCTCTTCCTCTGCCTGCTGTCCCTGTCATTACAGCCAATAATCTATTTTCTCTGGTCTTCATTTCCTCTTTTCCCCCTGTTGTTATATACTTTCCATGCTGCTTCTAGCATTTTATTCAGACTCCTCGAATCCTCTCCTTAAATTTTCTGGAGTTTCTTTCTTATATCTGGTGCTGATTGTCCCATAAAAATCAAAGCCAATTGTATCTGAGCTGCCTCTGTTTCTACTCCCAAATCAGTGTATTTTCTGGCAGCTTCTTTCAGCCTCTCCAGAAACGCTGAGGGAGATTCATTCTTATCTTGTCTCACCTCATATAATTTAGACCAATTCAGGGATTTAGGCATGGCATGTTTAACTCCATATAAAATCCATTTCTGATACCGAAGTGGAAAAACAGGTGGAACATTAGAGCAGAATTTTCCATCTGGGGATTCACAGTGGGACCCAAATAATGTGGAGCACAGGGTATGACACTTTCCACTCAAAACAGCCACTTCTGTTTGTGATCTGCCAGTCTTCAATACCATTTGTTTTTCTGTATCACCTAACAAATTACCTAAAATCACTTGCAAATCACTCCAATCTGGATTTTGTGTTCTGATTATATTATCTACTGCTCTGCCAGTTCTCTCAGGATCCTCTCTATACACTCCTGCTGCCTGCTTCCAAGCCATCAAATCCGTCACTGAAAAAGGCACTTTCACATACACTGGCCCATCATTGCCAACTCCCTGCCGCGGGGGAGCTATTGTTTGTACCTGCTGCTGAGTTCTTTGAGAAACAGAGGTATGAATTACAACCTCAGATGGCCCTTCATCCACATCCTTTATTCCACTACTCTCAGGTTCCTCTGCCTGCTCTCTATATTCTTGCCCCCGATGCTGTTCTCTCTGTGGAGGGGATATATCTAATTCCAGCCCTTCATCTTTTTCAGCACAAGCAATTCTTTTCTTTAAACAATCTTTTCCAAGCTCACATGTTGAACAACACTTTTTCACCTTTTTATCGTCAGAAGTTATAGCCATTACTAAATTATCCCTACTAATCAACTTACATTCCTTCTGTCAATCCTTCCTCTGTCTTAAATAGAAAAATAAATCAACATATGGCACTTCATTTTCCTTCTCTTCTACAAAACATCATTAACTGCAAAATAGTATTATAATTCAGTGTCCCGTTTATGAGTCATTTTTCCTGATCATCCGAAGTATACAGACACCACCAATGATTACAATATTCAATCATCTCTTTTGCAAATCATCATGCAAATCTCCCCAATGTGCTAACAAACATCCTAATGGAGAAGTTTTCAGAACTTTGTCATTTGCACAAGATTACCCATACTTTTACTTTTAAACAAATGAGTCAGCTTAGATGCCATGGTTCAGTTACTTTGTAACATAATATACAATCACTCAGGCTTTTCGCTTTGTTCTTCTCTGGCTGCACCCCTCGCAGGATAACAGAACCGCAGATCTGAACTCCGCACTCGCTTTGTGCTCAATTGCATGTCTCACACTTACACATTCACACTCACACCTTTCCACAGTTACTACTATCTAAAAAGGTATGTCACACAATTCTTAATTCCTATAAAATATTATACAACAATTTTACAATATAACATATGTAAAAGTTCTAACTTCTTGTTAGAGGCACTACCTTTGAAAACTCTATAGCATACACGTTCTCCTGTTTCCCAATCTACAATTGTCCAACCCTGCAATAGCTTTCGCTTATGTCTTCTGGGCAGATGCCTCGGCTTCCAATACACGAGGATCCTCTAGCCCAACCCTGCACAGCTTTCGCCGCATCTGACCAGCAGGCTTATACAGTGGGACTCTAACCCACTGTGTGGGACTCTAACCCACTTTCTATGGGTTGGACTCTAACCCACTCCTACTGCTGGGACTCTAACCCACTCGAAGTGGGACTCTAACCCACTTATCCCCGTACAAAAAGAAGTGCCTTACCTAAATCCAGGGGATGTCGCAAAGAGCCTTATGGATCGGGGATCGATGGGCATCCCTGAGAAATCCTCGGTGCCGGCTGGAACTGATCAGGTCCCCGACTCCTCCGGTCTCTCTCAGCGAGGTCCCATCTGGGTCGCCAGAACCTGTCACCGAAAACCGGGATAAAAACATATTGACACCAATGTGATGTAGATAAACAGACACTTCTTTATTAACAGCCAGGTGTGCAGGGGAGTCGTCTCGCCAACAACACACACCAGGCATCAGAATCATACATCATATATAGAATTTACTCATTAAATATTCATACATAGACATATAATTTCGTGTAAATCATCAATATACCCTCCTCCTATTTCCAATTATGCGCAGTGAAAGCTAGAAATGTCTAGAAATGGGTCTGGGGTGTAATATGAGTAGGTGGTCCATGAGTCAGTGGTCGCAATCTCCCCCTGCTAGAATTACCTTTTGCTAAAGTTCACGGTTTCTTGGCAGGTACTTGCAAGTTGTTACCGTCACTTCCCTCAGTTCCCATTAATCCTAGACCTTGACAACTACTTGCATTCTTCTAGTCCTATGTATGTATCATAAATCAGTTTACAAATCATCTTGTGCTTTGTTACTTACGTCCTGTTTCCACTAGCTAATTATGACCACTCCCTTCAGCCTTAGTACAGGATTGTACAGGGGATTTTAAAGTAGCAGTCAGTTGCTGGTGCAAAATGCAATAAATGTGAACAAATTATTTTACTACACTATTTCTTATGCTTCTATATTTCTATTAAATTACACACAGTTATTTCTACTTATTGGTCAATCCGTAACATATGTATAGGCTTATTATGAATATGTAATGCTTTGTAGCATAAAGCTAAGACAAGGTGCCACGAGAGGTGCACACGTTTGTGGTGGAGCAATCCCCCGTGCACCTCAGCGCTGAATAAACATACCTACTTTATAACCTTAGAGGTTGTAGAGTCGTGTTTCCGCAAGTCAGTCCTGGGGTGAGAAGTGAATGTTGGGGGGTGGAAAGTGAGTGTAGTGTGGTGGAAACTGAATGTGGGTGGTGGGAAGTGAGTGTAGGGGGTGGGAAGAGAGTGTTGGAGGGTGGGAAGTGATTGTGGGGAGTGGGATGAGAGTGTGGGTCTTTGGAAGAGAGTGTAAGCGGTTGGAAGTGAGTGTGGTAGGTGGTAATTGAGTGTAGGGGGGTGGGAAATGAGTGTGGAGGTTGGGAAGTGAGTCTGGGGGAAGGGAAGTGAGTTTAGGGTGTGGGAAGTGAGTCTGGGATGTGGGAAGTGATTGTGGGGTGTGGGAATTTAGTGTAGGAGGGTGGGAAGTGAGTGTAGGTGTTGGAAACTGAGTGTTCATGGTGGGAACTGAGTGTGGGGGGGTGCGAAGTGAATGTTGAGGGGTGGGAAGTGAATTTGGGGTGTGGGAAGTGTTTGTGGGATGTGGGAAGTGAGTGTAGGGGGAAAGTGACTGTAGGAGGATGGGAAGTTATTGTGGGGCATGGAACTCAGTGTTGGGGGGTGGGAAGTCAATGTAGGGGAGGTGGGAAGTGAGTGTGGGGGAGGTGGGAAGTGAGTGTTGGGGGTGGGAATTGAGTGTGGGAGGTGGGAAGTGATTGTGTCTGGTGGGTAATGTGTGTATGTGTTGAGAAGTTACTGTTGGAGTTGGCAACTGAGTGTAGGCCGGTGGGAAGAGACTGTAGGGGGTGGGAATTGAGTGTTGTTGGAAGTGACTGTAGGGGGTGGAAAGTGAGTGTAGGGGGTGGAAAGTGTGTGTAGGGTGTGGGAAGTGAGTGTAGGGGGTGGGAAGTGAGTGTAGGGGGTGGGAAGTGAGTGTAAGGGGGTGAGAATTTAGAGTAGGGAATGGGAAGTGACTTTGTGACGTGGAAAGTGAATGTTGGGGATTTGAAGTGAGTGTGGTGGGTGGGAAGTGAGTGGTGGGTGGTGGGAAGTGAGTGTGGATTGTGGGAAGTGAGTGTAGCTGTGTGGGAATTGAGTGTGGGGGGTTGGAAGTTAGTGTAGTGTGGTAGGAAGTGAGTGTATGGGTAGGGAAGTGAGTGTGGGGTGTGGGAAGTGAGGGTAGGCTAAACGTAACACTAACCAAAAACATAATCTCTAATCCCTGACCCTAATCCTAATGCTAATGGCAAAACTAACCCTAAGACTAACCCTAACCCTGACCCTAAACCTAACCCTAACCTAACCCTTACCCTAAACCTAATCCTAACACTAACTGCATAACTAACACTAACTCTAACCCTAATGGCATCACTAAACCTAAACCTAATGCTAACAGTGTCTCTAAAGATAACCCTAACCCTAAAAGCTTCAGTGACCCCAACCCTAACGCTAACCCTAAACTTAACCCTCACCCTAAAACTAAACATAACCCTAACCCTAAATCTAAACCTAACTCTAACACTAAACCCTAACTCTAAATATAACCCTAAATCTAAACCTAACCCTAACCTGAACCCTAACTCTAAACCCTAACCCTAACTGTAACCTTAACCCTAACGCTAACCCTCCCCTAAACTTAACCCTAACTCTAAACCTAATCCTAACCCTTATGCTAACACCTTACTCTAACCCTAATGCTAACCCTAATCGCATTACTAACCCTAACCCTAAACCCAACCTCAACCCTAACCCTAATGTCATCACTAACCCTAACCCTAATGGCAAAACTAATCCCAACTCTAACGCTAACCCTAACACCTAAATTTAACCCTAAGCAACTAACACTATCTCTAACAATTATACTAACTGTAACCCTAACACTAACCATAAACCTAATCATATCCCTAACCCTAAGCAACTAAACCTAACCCTAACTCTAAACGTAACCCTAACCCTAATACTAAACCCTAACCCTAATCCTAAATTTAACCATAAACCTAACCCTCAACATAACCCCTAACCCTAACACTAAAACTAAAGCTTAACCTGAACACTAACCTTAATCCTAAACCTAATCCTAACCTACTTGTCATGGCCCTAATCCTAACCCTGATCCTAACACTAACCCTAATCATACCCTAACCCTAAAACCATAAACCTACCACTAACCCTAATCGTAACACTAACCAAAACTCTAGTCTCTAATCCCTGACCCTAATCCCAAACCTAACTCTAAAGGCATCACTAACCCTAACCTTAACCCTAATGGCTCACTAAACCTAAACCTAATCCTAATAGCGTCACTAAACCTAACCTAAACCTAACCCTAATCTTAACATTTACCCTAACCCTAACCCTAATGGCATCACTAAACCTAACCCTAACATTAATGGCCACACTAAACCTAACCCTAAACATAAGCGTAAACCTAAACATAACCCTGAATATAACCCTAACCCTAACCCTAATGGAGGCATTAACCCTAACCCTTACCTGACCCTAACCCTAACCCTAAGCCTAACCCTAACCCTAACCCTAAGGCTAAGTCTAACCCTAACCCTAAATATAAATCTAACCCTAACACTAACCCTAACCCGAATCCTAAACCCTAAATGCAACCCTAACTGTCACCCTAACCCTAACCCTAACTGTAACCCTAACCCTAATTCTTATCTTAGTCTTAAACCTAACTCTAAATCTAACCCTAACACTAAACCCTAACCCTAAACCTAATGTCGTCACTAACCATAACCCTAACCCTAATGGCAAACCTAACCCCAACTGTAGCAGGAACCCCTTTTTGCAGGACGAGGCCAGAGTCAAGACACACCAATATGGTTAACAGTCATGCTTCAAACTTTATTAGAAAGCAAGGCCTTATATAATCTTGTGCATGCCAAAAATAGCAGCAAGCGCAGCCAGTAGATAAGTTCCTGATTTTGTAATTCCAATGAGTCTCTTCTTTATCAGTTTCTTCCTTAACAAGCACATTTTTTTCTTCTGGCCTTCTTGTTTTTAGACATCATAAATCTTCTGACCCAAATGCTGATTGTACTTTTGCTTTGTCAGTGTGTGTGGAAAGTCCAGCAAGCCGGCATATGCACCCACAATTCCCCCCTTTCTTTTTATTAAAGCCTCCATGCTATTTTCCACACCAGACAGACATCTCATCAAAAGAGGAAGATAACATATCAATAATCCCACTATTATTATTGCTCTTGCTAACATTCTCAAAAGCTGTATAATCCACTTTGGCCACCCTAGACTTCCTAGAAACTCATCCAAAGGAGAGGAAACTTGCTGAATCTTATGCATATTATCTTGCAATTGCTGAAGCTGACTAAATATAGATTGAGAGTGATCAGAAAGATTCACACAGTACATACCCTCAAATTCTTCACATCCATGTCCTTGTGCCAGTAACAAAAATCTATAGCCGCTTTATTCTGCACAACAGCATGCCTTACACTATCTACAGCTGTCAACAATTTACTTATTATATTAGATGTTAAGTTAAATTGTTTTACACTCCAACAGGCTATTTTGTTCAAGGTGGATAGAGCTTTTGCAACCCCTACTCCTGGGGCTAAGAGAGATGCAGTGACAATCTCTCCAGGTCTCCACAATGCCACTTGATCTTGGCAATCTGGGGTGAGTTCATGATGTGCTATGGCCTGTTTTGATCTTTGATGTGTTGTGAAGTTAATATTTCTTATACTAGGGGCAAAAGAGTCAGCCTTCCCAGACAGCATGGACCTCTAATCACTCTGGCAGAGATCTCTTCCCATGCTCAATCCCCACGTATTAAAAAATACCTAGGTGTAACCTTTTAGCTGAACCATTATTCCATATTCCTCCTTCTTCAAGATGTAAACCCATCGTATAAGCGTCACCACAAAACCAAGTGTCCTTTACCAGTACTGCTGAAGGGGTCACGTTTTGCCATTCCAGCCAGACTGTCTGATTATACCAACCATGATTGCTAGTCAGATAGGCTTTTTGTCCACCAAACTGTATACATCCTCAGGCCTGATTTTGCATGCTATTCCTAGCTACTGTGGGAAGAGAGCCTCTCAGCTCTAACTCCTGTAAAGGAAGGGGGCTGTCTGATTAAGGTAATTCACCATATGCCCCTGTAACATAGACAAGCCTGCTTGTGGACAATCAGCCTCTGCCTGTACTGCGTTCTTATACAATGCCCAACACGTCCTGATGACGTTCTCTGTTCCCTTATTTATTCTTGCTGTATTTTTAACAAACCCTTTAAAGTCCTGAGCGCTAAAGTATGGCATACCAATCAAACAGGTCTGAGATGGGGTGGCAGCAGTTGCTAAGCCCAGGCAAAATGCCTGCTGTCCTGATTGATTTGCCCCGGTTACCCAGCAATACTTCCACAGGTCAACTGAACTAATTCCCCATATTCCCTGGCCAATTCCACCTAGTATGTCCAAAAGATACTAAACCCTGATTCTATTCTCTCCCGCTTTTCCAACATTGTTTCTGATATTGCCACTCAAGGTTAACCACCCTCCAACTTCTGGGGACAAATATACTGTTCCCACACTCTACAGATTCCACAATATTGTTTTCAATCACTCAATACAAGTGTTGAATATATTTACCAAACACATGTGGCACCATTTATGGCAAATGAGGCACAGACTCTTCTCGTTCACACAGCAATAACTTCTCACAGTTCAGTACTTTTCCACAGTTCAGTGTTGCAGCTTTCCCTGACACCTTGGCACAACTTAACAGTTCCTTATCTATCTTCTGAGGCCTGTTCTTCATCAAAGCCTAGTTGTTTGTCAGAGGCTCTGTAACGCTGACAGGCCAATGCCTCCTACATCTCTCCTTTCTTTGTTTTGCAGCGACACCTGCAAGACTTGTTTCAAGGCTTTATCAATTAAGGTTTAGGCAAACTTCAAAAGACACAGCATACTTAAAATAGTTTCACAGAAGGCTAAAAACAATACAGCAGTTATAATTGCTAGTTAATAAGAGCGGGCTAATTTCACTACCCATAATTAAGGGATATGTTTAAATACTACAAAAATAAACAGTAAGGAAAATATGGAGTAGCACACAGACTTAATGGGGTACTAACATTGAGATCCACAATTGCTGGAGAACCCTGGATGCAGCGAGAATTTAGAGTACCCTTCCTCACAAACTGGAAATCCTACACGATGCGTCCATCCGTAGGAGAAGCATCCAACATTGCTGCAAGCAGGTCCAGCCTCTGAATCAACAGGCCAAAATAACTGGCAATTTTCTTTGAGTGGAAACAGCTGATTTCATCCTCCTGTTGGGTTCCACCCAGAGCCTGGCCAGCACTCCAGGGGGAAAAACAAGGAAGTTTCTAATAAGGATAAACACTTGAGTTCTTAATTCTTAATATTGCTAAACAAACAAAGTTGAATACACACATTCTTATAGTATTTCATCCTTATTAATGACTACATTTGATCTAAACTACATCTTGCACAAGTGACTAGTAAGCCTATGTATTTCATTAAGGAGTTGCAATTATTGTTAGCATTTTCTCTTAAAAGAGTTGGCAACTGCAGTGTATTTTGTCCTGTTGCAGTAGCAAATATTACCCAGACATTCTGCTTAAATGATCAGTCGAAGAGAGAGCAAACTGTCGGCACAAGGGCATCCACAGCACCCACAGCTGGATCCTGAGTGCTGGCTGCCTGTCACGCCTCAGGTATGATACCTTGGGTATGGTTGCACACACCTTGCCAGTAACCCCCGGAGACCATGACCTGTGGAGACACAAGCATAACCTCTTCCCCAGGTTATTAAAGGAAATGGTCCTTCTCAGTTACTACTTTCTAGGTTTTTTGTTAACACTTGAGCCTTGCCCTGGATTTCTTGTTGATCTGGTATTTAGCATTTTGTGAGGTGTAGATTGATAGCCTCTGTCTCCCCCCTTTTTTTTTGTTGTTGTAATAGATGCTTTAGCTTGCCAGGCATATGGTCCACAACAGCCTGTCCGGTCAGTGAGTGGGGAATGCAGGTCAGATGCTTGACTCCCCACTGTATGGCAGAACGCAAACACTGCTACAGAAAAGGCATCAACAGACACATGTAGATATTTTAACGTTCCAAATGCAGTGAAGTGAGTGACTTCAGATTGCCATAATTCTAAAGAGGCAAGTCCCCGGTGGTTGACACCACTAGCAGTTGAAGAGACGGAATCCTTCTGGCATTCAGGGCAAGTAGCAATGATGTTTTTAGCCTGACGTCTTGACAAAGAAAACTGGTTTTGTATTGTCTTGGCGTTTTGGTGGAAAAAATGCATGTGAAAGCCGTGCTTGCTCGAAGACATTTGTATGAGTCATTATAACACGTGCATAGTTACCAGAACAATGATACACACAGGTTCCTGACCAGCAAGTACTAGTACTTTAATTTTTCTTTTCTGTAGTTCTTTAATAGCAGAAGAATGCAGTCCTTCCCAACATGGCTGATGTCCCAACTCATAGATTACAGAAGCAATGATCTTTCTCACCATGTCCATATCCCCTTGCGCCAAGGCCTTCTTGCCTCACATTTACCCACGGATCATCCCCAGCTAAGGGAGGACACAGGCCAGATTCTCTTTTAGGATTTACAGTGTCAGGGTCTAAAAGATTATCACAGTCTAGAGACCCAGCATATATATCTTACTCCCAGGGTTCAAAATACGCATCCTCGCCCTCTGTGTTTTCATTCTCTGTGTTAGCAGCCTGGCCGTGTTCATTATTTTGTCTTTTTATTACCTCAAAAAAAGTTCTCCATGTGCTCACTCAGTGACCTTTTTAAGATCACTAAGAGCAGTTTCTTCACCTCTCTTGGAGAGGATACTTAACAACAGTCTTCGTGATGCGTCTTTTTCCATCTTACTTCAAGATTTCCAGGCTCCAGCGTTTCATCCCGTGCCCTCCTGATTCCTCGCCTGCAAGCTCCCAGTATCGCCTTCAGCGATGCTTTGGAGTCTTCCGCATTTAAGCAATCCACATTTAAGTGATTTTCCACATTTAAGTGATCCACATTTAAGCGATATTCTGCATTTAAGCAATCCACATTTAAGCGATTTTAAGGGTCCTGTTTGGGTGCCACTTGTAGCAGGAACCCCTTTTTGCAGGACGAGGCCAGAGTCAAGACACACCAATATGTTAACAGTCATGCTCCAAACTTTATTAGAAAGCAAAGCCTTATACAATCTTGTGCATGCCAAAAATAGCAGCAAGCCCTTATATACTTGTTGCTACCTTGCGTTACTCTTGTGCATGCTTATTTCAAAAAATAACTCCCCTCGGTACTTTCCACAAACATTACTACCCACGTGCAGCCAGTAGATAAGTTCCTGCTTTTGTAATTCCAATGAGTCCCTTCTTTATCAGTTTCTTCCTTAACAAGCACATTTTTTTTCTTCTGGCTTTCTTGTTTTTAGACATCATAAATCTTCTGACCCAAACGCTGATTGTACTTTTGCTTTGTCAGTGTGTGTGGAAAGTCCAGCAAGCCGGCATACGCACCCACACCCAACTGTAACCCTAACCCTAAAACTAACCCTAACGTAACCCTAACCTAACGTAAACCTAACCCTAACGTAAACCTAACCCAAACCCTAACTTAACCCTAACCCTAATGGCGTAACTAAACCTAATCCTAAACCTAACCCTGAACCTAAACCTAACGTAAACTTAACCCTAATCTTAACATTTACCCTAATCCTAACATTAATGGCATCACTAAATCTAACCTTAAACATAAGCCTGACCCTAACCCTAACCCTAACCCTATACCTAACCATAACCCTAACCATAACCATAACCCTAAATCTAAACCTAAGCCTAACCCTAACACAAAACCCTAACTCTAACCCTAACCCTAACCCTAAACCCTAACTGTAAACCTAACCCTAATCCTTACCCTAAACTTAACCCTAATGCCAGGGTCTCTGTCTTCTCATGCAGGATCGGGAACGACACAACACCAATATGGTGATCAGATTGTTCATTGATTCTCTGATTCTGGTTACATTTATAGCACACTAAGTTCCGTACAGGCGTTTATCTGTCCTCTAATAGGCTGCATGCTATCTACACACGCTGTCCACACGCTTCTACAAGCATTTGCATTGGTTAATTGTGTTTATGTATACACAACCCAAAACTTGCCAAAACTTCCTATCTTATATCTTGCTTTGTTCAAACTGGTCTGCTTCTGCTGACCACAGATATTTCTTCTTTTTCTGACCACAGGTGTTCATTCTTTTTCTATCTGTACAGCTACTCCCTCTTTTGCTAACTTTGCCTTCAGCCTTGAATCCTCCTGTCTGCATTCACTCCCATCTAATGCAGCCCAGACTCCTACATCTCCCCCTCTTTTCTTACATATTTGCTCAACTAAACCTTGTGGCATCTGTTGCAAACATTGGAACATGCAAGGAAGAATCAACACCAGCATCAATAATTTTATTAATACCATCAGTGCTCCTTTAACCAACGTTTGCAACCAACCCCTTAATCCAAGGCCAGCATGCCAGTCTGAAAAAGGATCATGTCCCTCTGTAATATGCTTCATATTATCCTGCAGTTTTACCAATTGTTGGTGTATACTCGGTGAGTGGTCAGACAAATTAAAGCAACACATTCCCTCAAATTCTTGACATCCATGCTTGTGTGCCTACAATAAAAAAATCTATAGCAGCATGATTTTGCAAAGTAGCATGCCTAACACTGTTAACATCAGTAAGCAAAGCACTCAGCATTTGTGAAATTAAATTGCTTTTCACCCCAACATGCTAATCTATGTATATTTTTTGCTTTTATAGCAGCCATTCCTCCTGGTAATATAAAGGACATAACTATGCGAGTGGCTAATGAAGGCTGTACCTTGTCGTTGCAGGTGTCGTCAAAGTTTCGAATAGATCTGCGTGATCTTGCCTCATGTCCTTTACTGGCATTCAATAATTCCCTCATGTGAAGAGTAAACAATGTCAGCTGTCCTAGATAGCATGGACCACCAATAGGTCATATAGGAATACCAGGCCATGCCCTATCTCCACAAATCAAAAACACTCCTGGTGGGAGTTTAAAACCCCCCGTGGTTTTCACATCATCAGATCCTCCTGTTTTCAAATCAGTACAAAGAGAATACTCTGTTACCTTTTAATAACCTATAAACAAATTTTGGCATCCATTCTGTGCTAACCAAATAAGCTATAGGTCACCAAACCAAACCACTCCTGTGCCATTCATTGGCTGGAGTTGGGGAACCACATTACTACAGTACTGCATACTAGTAACATTAACATACTCAACAGGTGCAACGCTAGCCAACAAATCCAGTTCTTGCAAAGCGAAAGAAATTGATTGATTTAAATTCTCAATGACTGTCTTCTGTCAGGCTGTGCTACGCATAGAAGGCCAAACACAGGCTGTTATTTGGGCTGAAACAATCATTGTTTTGACTGCTAGTCAGATTCACACTCTGTTGTTTCCAATATCCGTCAAAATCAGTTTCATTTTCCCGCAACGCAATGCCAATTAAACAGGTTTGAAAAGGATCATCTGCTTGTTGCAGACTCAGACAAAATCCTTTATCCCAGATGTGTTTGCCCATGTTACCCAAATATTCGTTCTAGGCATAATGTCAAAAATTCCTTCACAAACTCTTACAAAACAAATTAAGATATATATCGCCCACATTTCCCATGCTTGATGTATTGCCATTGTTTTACCTCTTTTTCCAGTCATCCTTGTTCACCTGCCAACTGCAAATAAAGTTTATTCCAAATCCACAGCTCCTGTCTACTATCTTGTTCTTCTGCCTAATGCACTGCAAAGCTAAGCAGTTACAAAGTTCAAAGCCAATTTCTGCTAAAACCCTTTGCCTAAGATCTTCAATTAAGTCTAGGGCCCTAAAAAACTGCTGTTGCTCTCTAAGAATTCTAATCTGTCCTTCTGTATGCACAGCTAATGGCTAATATATGGACCTACCTATAAAATCAGACAACCAACCTGCTCCAGTATAAAAGATAATCTGGTCAGCACACAAGTGACATTTATACACACTTTCCCAATCCTGCGCACGCGTGACTCTCCAAGTTCCCCTGTCACACCATGTGCAATGTATAAAAACCCAGGGTCAACAACTCAGGCCATGGTCTATACAAGCTGTATCATGTTTGTCAAGCTGTTTTGGGGTGAGCAGCCATGTTCGAGCAGCCGCATAAAATGACTGCAGATTCAGTAGAAGACAAAGAGCTTCACTGTTTGCTGGATGCCATTAGCAACAGTATCAGGGCTAAATTCAGTCAATATTGATGCCTCTGAAGTGCTTCGGAACAGAGGGTTGGTGTCATCCTTCTTTGCGATGCATGGTTTCACCCACTTCACAGGGACCCACTTGGGTGAATAATTACCTGTAGAGACACAAGCATAACAACTTCCCCAAGTTAACAATTGCATAGGTCCCTCCCATAGCCCAAGCTGAGGAAAATACAATTGCACCTGAATTTTTTTAAAAGAATAATCATGTTTTTTAGTTTGCATATGTATTCACACAGGTGGTTCATCTTGCCCTCCACATATATTAAGCTAATTTAATACAAATAATGTTTTTGTCAGTATCTCATGGGGGGAACCCCCTGTCTCCCCCTGGTTTTTTTCAGAATAGTAAGGTGATGTTTCAATATGTGATGGGCATGCTCAACGATTGCTTGACCAGTAGAATTATATGGTACACTGTGGAGAAGCTGAATTTCCCAATGTTGTAAAAAAACAGCAGAGGAAACTGCTCAATATGTGGGACCATTAACAGTTTTGATTTTCTTTGGACACCCCATAACGACTATCACCTGCATCCAGTGTTGATGACCTGCTGCTGCTGAGGCAGAAGTATGAGCAGAAGCCCATAGAAATGAGGAGCAAGTGTCTACTGACACATGTAGGTAGTGAAGGCACCCAAAAGGTGGAAATTCAGTGATATCAGTTTGCCAAACTTCCCATGGCTGCAAGCCACATGGATTTGCACTGCCATCCTGCAACAGCATGAGAGTGGAACAGTCTGGACAAGCAGCCACTATCGCCCATGCTTGGACCTTAGGGATGTTAAATTGCTTGCGTAATACAGATGCAGACTGGTGAAAAAAGGTGTGAGAATTATAAGCTTTTTGAATAATGCCATCTTTGTTCCCTAAAGCAGGAACCAACTGATCAGCTCGAACATTGCCTTCCACAAGGCCTCCAGGGAGTCTAGTATGGCTCTTTATATGCATAATAAAAAAATGTTGCGTGCGATGATTAACAGTATTTCACAAGTCAAAAAAGGCCTGAAAAAGAGTGGGATTGTTTACATGTCCCAACAAGGCTCTTTCTATCCGCTGTACTACACCCACCACATATAAAGAGTCAGTCACTAAATTTAGATCTTGAGTGTTCCAGCGGTTAAGTACAGCAAGCACTGCCTTGAGCTCCAAAATCTGCATAGATGTATTGCAACTAAAGCGTTATGATTGCCATATGCCATTCTCTTTCCAAACAAATCCTGTTGTTTTGGTCTTGCTGCTGGTGTCAGTAAACACTGTTAAAGCTTGCAAAGGTTATTGACTAATGACAGGAGCAGCATTCATTGTTAAAGTAGTTTTAAACAGCGGATGCTTTGGATAATGGTTGTCAATTTGATAAGATTTGTTCAATACAGCCAACGAGAAGGGCATAGATGATTCACACATAGTTTGAATTAAGTCCAGTGCATACAGCACAATCCCTCGATCACGTTCCTTTCCAACAATAGATATTGCTCTCTGAACACCCTTTTGAATTACACTTGTTATTGCATCCACATGTGATGTTATTGTCTTATGTCTTCTGGCCGATAAAAATAACCATTCAGTAATTCTGAGGGGATTGTGTTGTTGTTCACACCATTGATACCTCTGGTTCTGTATTATAAACAAACAATTGCAATGCTTGAACAGGGTCAAGACAGGCTGCAGAATTAGCACTCAATTTCAGAGAAATGTTATCCAGAGCATGTTTAGCTGATACTGTTAAAGTTCTGGGTTCTTGAGGATTACAATCTCCTTGCAGCAACTCAAATAAAGGCTGTAAATCTGTGTTGGTAATGACACAAATATTGCGAATCCACTGGATATCTCCTACCAATTTTTGTACATCATTTAATGTTTCAACCTTCTGTACTGTTGATAACTTCTGAGGCCTAACAGTAGATTCAGTTAAAGTCATCCCTAGGTACTTCCATGGTTCAGTCTGCTGCACCTTTTCAGGGGCCACAATGAATCCCATTATACTTAAAGCCTCAGTCAGTTCCTGAATCAATTCTTCAGAAATGAGCATTTGTTGGCAAAGCAACAAATCATCCATATAATGATACAAAATACAGTCGGTATGATGTTCTCGAAAAGGTCATAGAGCTAAGTCCACATACCATTGACATATTGTGGGAGCGTTCTTCATTCCTTGTGGTAACTCTTGTAGCGCTGCTAATGCAAAAGCCTGAGATTGCTGCATTATTTGGGGAGGCAAGGCTGCTTGTGCTGCCCCATCACAATACATGCCAGTCCCCATAAGTTGATTAATTGGAGCAAATCTTGGGGGATCATTTCCATCCAAACGATTGATGTTCTTTACCATCACAATCTCACATTTCTCTTGCCACCTCTCTTTAAATATCATAAAAGCAGTAAGAGGAAGAATGATTTCCATAAGTGCCCTGATATCAGCTGACACTAAATCTTGATTGCAGAAAAAGGATTGTATTACAGTCATAACTTGTTTATTATCATGCCCAAAGTCCCTGACAGTTCGTTGCAACTGACTCATTGTCTGACAATCAAAGGGGTGCCACACCCGTTGATTTCCTTTCACAGCTGGCATGGCAGTAACACTAGGTGGCATGAATCACTGCAGGAGGGAGCCCTTGATCAGAAAAAAACACACAGCTGGTTTAAAACAAAAACAGATCTCAACAGCCTTTCTGTTACATCAGTAATATCCTTAAACTTCAGTAAATACTGTTTCAATGTTTGATTTGCTCGTTCTACAATAGCTTGACCAGTTGGCGAGTGTGATATTCCTGTTATATGCTTTATTCCCCACATCTGACAAAATTTTCTAACCCTTTCACTGCAATATGCAGGCCCATTGTCAGTTTTAATTGTGGTGGGAACTCCCATAACAGCAAAGCAACTAGTAAGGTGATGTATTACATGCAGTGTTTTCTCTCTTGTTTGGGGAGTTGCCCATATATATTTGCTATAAGTATCTATAGTAGCATGCACATACTTTAATTGTCCAAATTCATTAACATGGGTCACGTCCATTTGCCATAATTCACAAGGACCTAAACCTCACGGATTTACACCAATTCCAAGTCCTGGGCCATGATGGCTACATGTAGCACATGCACGAACAATGCCACGAGCTTCCTCCATAGTGATGTTAAATTGCTGATGTAGTCCTCGAGCATTCTGGTGAAACATAGCATGCGATTCTCTTGCCTTGACAAAGTCACTAACAGGGGCTGCAACAGAGACCAGCCGATCAGCCCGGTCATTACCTTCCCCTAGTCCATCAGTCCATTTGTGGCTCTTAATATGGATTACACAGTATGGTTCTGCTTGCTGCACAATTGCAGATTGTGATTGCTGTAATAAATCAGAGCCTTCTATTATTTATGTCTCGTATCCTTGCTCCCTCTATACGACTTACAATGCCTGCAACATACAGAGAGTCTGTAACAATATTCAGTTTCTTATCAATCCATTGACTGCAAGCCCAGACTACTACAGCTAGTTCCAATGTCTGCAGAGAGTCTTCAGGCTGTGCCTCCAATAATCGATGTTTCCATTGTCCATCCTCGCTCCATGTAGCTGCCACACGACACAAGCGTCTTCCAGCGTCAGTGTAAACTGTAATAGCATCCTGAAGTGGTCTCTCACTTATTTTTGGCTTTTCCATCCAGGCATGAAGACTCACCCATTTTAATACTGGGGCTTTCAAAGTTTCAAGTTTTACATCTGCTGAGCTAGACAGCAAGCTCAGCTGTAATTCTGGCGAGTGTTGTAAATACCAGTCCAAATCCTTCTTCTCAATCAGAACATATATTGTTCCTGGCTCCTTCTCTGTAATTTGCACTAATCTTGTTCTACCCTTTTGTATTAATTCAGCTAAATTAGAAATTTTCATCTGCAGTGTCATCGCTGGCTGTATCGTTGTAAATACCCATTCCAAAACAGCTATCTGATTCTCCCCCTTTTTCTTTTTGCATTGGGTCAATGCACCTATGAGTTGACGTACACCTGATAAAATAGTAAAGTCTATAGGATAATCTGGATCAATCTGATCAACTGCCCTCATTGTGACATGCTCTGCAATTTTTTGAATGGTACGTTGCTGGTCCATAGACAATTGTACCGGTTGGGCAGGATCGGTCCCTTTTAATAAAGAACGCAGGCATTCAAGTTGATCATTATCAATACCTACAATAGGCCGAAGCCATTGTAAGTCTCCTAATAGTTTCTGGGCATCTGCAAACGTCATAATGTCTGTATGAATGACCAGTTTTTGAGGGCTAATCTGTGTTTCATTTATTGTCCAACCTAAGTATTTCCACGCTGGAGAACGCTGAATTTTATCTGTTGCAATAACTAAAGCATGCTGTTCTAGTTGTTGTTGCAAAAACTGTTCCTGCTGTACAGAAAAGGTGTCTGCTGAGCAAATAAAATATCATCCATGTAATGATAAATAATTGTATCAGTCCAGGCATTGCGCACTTCTTGAAGGGCGAAGTCCACAAATAACTGACATAATGTTGGACTATTTTTCATTCCCTGTGGCAATACAGTCCATTCAAAGTGCATGGCAGGCGCTTCTCTATTAATTGCAGGCAACGTGAAGGCAAATCATTGAGTATCTTTTTCATGTAACTTAATTGTGAAAAAACAGTCCTTCAGATCTATAATTAGCAAATGCCATTCCACGGGAATCACTACTGGATTAGGAAGACCTGGTTGTAATGCTCCCATCGCCTGCATCTGGTTGTTAACTGCTCTGAGATCATGCAGCAGGCGATACTTGCCTGATTTCTTTTTAATAACAAAGATCGGTGTGTTCCAAGGGCTCACTGATGGTCTTAGATGCCCTTGGTCCAGCTGTTCCTGCACCAACAGATGTGCTTGTTACAGACTTTCCTTTTTCAACGGCCACTGCTCGATCCACACAGGAGAATCAGATAACCAGGTCAGTGGGATCGGGAAAGTCCATCCTGCAGTGACCGTCACTGAAAAGTTTTATCTGTGGTTAACACGACTCTAAGTTGATTTAACACATCACGTCCAATAAGTGCTTGTACTCCTAGAGGCAGTGGCATAATTGTAATATACAAACTAGCTAGCTGTTCATCCATTACAACCTTAACACGGTTGCAGCTTCTCTGTACTTGTGCAGTCCCACCCATGCCTTCTACCTCTCCTAACATAGGGTGAGAGGGCCAATGAGAAGGCCAATAATGAGAGCTGATTATATTAATGTCAGCACCTGTGTCAAGAAAGGCTGAAAAAGTCTTTTGTTCTCCCTCATGCATAAGATTAACAGTCACTTCAGGCTTGTTAGTTAAAGGTACAGTCAACAAAGCCAGTCCTTCAGAGGATCCAAAACCCCCGGACCCACGGTCTTGCATTAATGTGGGTCGATCATCCATAATCTGCTGCAGTGGTACTAATTGTGCAACACGGCTGCCCTTAGGAACATGCATAGGTGGAAATGATGTGTGCAGAATTATGCTGATTTCCCCAACATAGTCTTTATCAATAACTCCAGGTAAAACAAACAGTCCTTTAAGTCCAGTAGATGATCGTCCTAATAAGAGGGCTCCAGACGGCTGCCCACTTATTAGGAGCGGTCCCATAACTCCTGTGGGTACCTTCTGTGGTCGATTGTCAAGCAGAGTGATGTCTACTGCTGTTGCCAGGTCCAGGCCGAGGCTCCCTCTGGTGGCTGGTTGCAGCTGAGCTGGTGCTTGTTGACGATCGCTGGCTGCACGTAGGTTGCAGGAGCCACCATTGGGGTCTGCGCGCTGCGGCTCGGGGCGCTCATCTTCCCGTTTCCCAGCCGAAAACAAACCGTGGTATCATGGTTGTCTGCATGGCAGTTCTGACACCAGATGTGTGGTATCTTATAATGACGTCTAAAATGACCCTGCCGGCCACATCTATGACATTTGTATCTATAACCTACAGGTTTACCGCGCGGGGATTTAGACTGCCTTAAAGGGGCAAGCACAGCAAAAGCCTGCTTGTTAGACTCAATTAAGCTCTTTCTCAGGCCATTTATGGCATCTACTAAAAACGCCTGGGGCCCAACAGGGACCCGGCTCATATGTTCTAGCATATCTTCTATGCCAACATCAGCTGGTAAAGTAACTAGAATCCCCTTTGTAGATGAATTACAGTTTTCCAGCGCACACTGCCGTAACAGTGTACCCTTCATCCATTCTGGGACATCTGCCTGATTAATAGCCGCTGTAATTCGATCCACAAAGGCACCAAAAGATTCATCTCGCCCCTGCTTAATTGACATGTATGATGGAGATGGAGGCTTAACTTTTGTGTGATTCAGTGCTTCCCTAACAAGTCTCATAGACTCCAACAAAACTCGAGGTCCTGTTTACATCTGTAATTCCACTGAAAAAAATGGACCTGTACCCATTAATTGCTCCACAGTAACTTGAGCCAAGGGATCATTTGGTGGTCGCGGCTGGTGTGCGGATATTTCGCAGGCACGCTGCCAGTGAGCCTGCCATAACAGCAATTGTGACTGAGTTAAAATCAGCCGCAAAACACCTTTTATATCTTCAGGACACAACAACCTGCGACCCCAAATATAATTTAACATTTGTCTAATTGGTTCACCATGAAGCCCCGACTCATTAACCGTGTTACGTAGCTGACTTAAAAGTTTCCAATCAAGGGGCTCATGATGACCAGCCATACCTCCCGCACCATCCATTTCATACATAACAGGGAAGGCATGAGCTGGATCAAGATCTCTAAGTATATCAAACTGATTTTCTGATAATGCATGGCGAGCGATTTCATCCCAATTTATTCGCATGGACGAGGGAGGAGTTTTACTTCCGGCTATCGGCTCTGAATCCGGCAGTGCAAGTACCCCATTTTCGTTCTCACAATTTCGTTCCGGTGCTATCGGTGCCGAGGGAAGCGAGGGGGGCGCCTGCGGCCCTGGCAGTTCCAATGGCTCCGGTGCCATGGGGGCTGTAGGAGCCGAGGGAGCCAAGGGGGGCGTCCGCGGAATTTGCGGCCCCAACAGCTCCAGAGGCTTCTGCTCCAGCGGCTCTGGCGCCGCTTGCGGCGGATGTTTCAGCCGCACCACCGGCATGGGAATACCGGATGGGGGGGTGAGAAATAGTCTGCGGCCGCTGTAATGCGCCATGCATTTTTATCTGTTCCCTCCAATCTTACAGTAGCGGCTGCAGCTATTTTCTGTTCTGCCTTATGTTGTTTAATAGCATTAGCCATCTCCCGCCACGACAGCATTAACTTTTTTGCCACTTTATCCTCATCTATCACCTATTCCATAAGTCTTTTAACGGACCTACTCCCTGCTTTTCTATAAAGCACTGTAAAAGTTTTAGGGCTACCTCTTGTTCCATGTTCCTGCCCGGGCAGACTTCTTCTATTCCTTAATTCCTTTCCTGTATCGTAGCTTGACGACCTTCAGTAACATCCGATCAGTAGCTAATGACCAGTGCTGGCTTTTCCTAGGTTTCCCCAAATTCAGCCTTAATTGTGTAATTCCTTATGGCCTTTCCTGGTTAAACCGCTGCAGCCTATTCCTTTGTAGCCCCCTCGGTTCGCAGTATCTCCTGAAGCAATATTTTGGATCCACTGCTCTGATGTCAGACTTACAAATCCTGGCGCTTAGGAGATGGCACACGTCTACTGCCCCCGGCAGCGACCTTATCGCCTTCCTGCTCCGAAATCCATTCCGCCGCATCCCGGGTTCCGTTCGGTGGAAAAGCAGAGTTCAGGTAACCCTGTTCGGTGCACCACTTGCGGCGAGTGGAGGAAGCAAGCAGCCAGTTCAATGTGAATGATAGAGCAAGCTTCGATTTTATTGAAAAAAATCACCCCTTATATAAGCACTCTACAATACACTACTCGAAAATCTATTGGATACGTTTAAAAGGTTACATTATAATATCTCAGCCATTGGATACATCTAAAGGGTTACATTATAATATCCCAACCCCTTGTGGTATTTCAGGTATGCATCAACACCTTTCTTCCTTTGAACCTGTTTTCTTTCCCAGGGCTGTTTTTCAATCACCCTCAAGGCCATAATGGGCCTCAATTTCTCTCTTTGTTATCATAACAGTCCTTGTTAGCATAACTGAGCCCTGAATCTCCTTCCTTGTTAGCATAACTGTACCCTGGGTTTTTTCCTCTGTTTACCTCAGGTGGCTGCGACCAGCTCCTGCACAGAGCTATGGCCTTGCTCTATGAGCCATTCTCCAACAGACATTGTTTGTCCTTGCTCTCTCAATAAATCAGCAAGATGTTCAGAATGAAGATTAGGGTAAATAGACTGAGGTGGCACATCATCCACATCCATAGGGAGCAGAACCTTAACTGGATCTACAAGATTTGGCAGAGTATCAGGAGGAGATGGACCAGACAAAGGTGGAGCAGATGACGTTACTGATGGTACCCAGGGTTCAGTTTCAATCGACGGACCCCCCCAAAACTCCTTTTCTGACACGGGGCCCACAAGCTTAGGAGGTGCAGGCTCATCGACCAATGGGAACTCCCTATCCTCTTTTTCTGTTATATCCTCCTTATCTCCCTTCTTGTCATCGACAGTGCCAATAGCTTACGTAGCAGTGACAGCAACACAAGCCTGTCCCCTCATTGTCTCTAACATTAAACGAACAGTTCAGTAAGTTGGTGCCAACTTTCGTGCTTCTCTGTCCCCTGTTTGAATCGATTCCCACAGACCAGTCCCAATAGATTTCCAGACATTCTCATCATAGAGCTGATCAGTATTAGTAATCAATGTTCTTTTTCTGCACCAGAGAAGAAGTGCGGTTAAATCCCCTTCCTTGAGGTTCACCTATGTTTTCTCTGAGAGCTGCATTCAGTTTTGGACTGAAGCCTTTTCTATCGCTGATGCAGCGAGCCCCATGCTGTCAGCATCTAAGCCCCCGTTTTCCCAGCTTAGCATGGATCCACTTTTGCTTCTCTGGGGAAGACCGGCTTACCTCCAGCAACACCAGCTGACAGCCCCCGCCTTCCTCTGGCTTCTGATCAAAATGACAAATCACGTCACATCCCCTCTCTTGCGATCACGTGGGCGTCACCAGAATGCCAGGGTCTCTGTCTTCTCGTGCAGGATCAGGAACGACACAACACCAATATGGTGATCAGATTGTTCATTGATTCTCTGATTCTGGTTACATTTATAGCACACTAAGTTCCGTACAGGCGTTTATCTGTCCTCTAATAGGCTGCATGCTATCTACACACACTGTCCACACGCTTCTACAAGCATTTGCATTGGTTAATTGTGTTTATGTATACACAACCCAAAACTTGCCAAAACTTCCTATCTTATATCTTGCTTTGTTCAAACTGGTCTGCTTCTGCTGACCACAGATATTTCTTCTTTTTCTGACCACAGGTGTTCATTCTTTTTCTATCTGTACAGCTACTCCCACTTTTGCTAACTTTGCCTTCAGCCTTGAATCCTCCTGTCTGCATTCACTCCCATCTAATGCAGACCAGACTCCTACATCCTAACCCTAACTCTAAACCTAATCCTAACCCTAACCCTAACACTAAACCCTAACCCTAACCCTAATGGTGTCACTAACCCTAACCTTAATCATATCCCTAACCCTAACTCCCTCACCCTAACTTTAACCCTAACGCTTATCCTAAACTCTATCCGTAACCCTAACAATAACCCTAACCCTAATCCCAACCTCATTTCAGGAATTCTTGAAAAATGTAAAGGTATGTTTCAGGTTTCACTGCAGACAAAACTGGAGCAAAATTTCATGTAAACAGTCTTTGCTTTCCATCATCAGCAATACAAAAGCCCCAAAATACCTATTTTCACACTTTTTTTTTTTTTAATAGATTTTGTATGACTAGGGGCAGAAGAATAGCAGGATCTATTTTTATTTGACCTTACTATCATATTTTGGCCAGCATCTGCACAGTTACATGACCTCAGGTTATCTGGATGTATATTGTACCTTCAGCAGGGTAAGTGAGCACAGAGCTTAACCTGAGTAGACACCTACATATCTTTTCATCCATCAGTGTTAAGATTTATCTATTTTTTTTACAAAGTGTGTAGTTCTTGACTGAAACATTCTTGTGGCAGATGATCTTCTCTATGTGCATCTTTTTCTGACAAAAAAAAAAAAAATTCTCCATGGTCTTTTAAAAAGAATAATGAACATGCAGTCTGCCTGCTGGGGAACCTGAATATGCTACTTGCCACCCAGTGTTGATTTTTCTGGGGAAAAATACAACCAGCTACTCCCTCTCCTGGCCTCATAGGTGAAACATATGCAATTGCCAAAAGGGGGCATTCTTGCTTTTTCAGACAAATGAAAAATAAGTCATAGAATAAGTGTTGTAGATAGACCTGTCATCTAGGTAGAGTAGTAATTGCTTAAGCTGACAAAGTCTTTAGCCAAAGCAAATATAACAGATGGAATATTAAATATCAGAAGTGATTTGCAGACTAATTTAATCTCTTATTTTGTGGACAGAGATTTTGGTTTATATCACCTAAGATTCACCCAAAGTTTTTATTAATTGATGAAAATGCCCACTGCAGTTACACACACTCTGTGTATAAAAATACATAACCCCTCCAGTTGTCAGTTAAATTTCATATGGAACGATTCTCAATATATCCATGAAAACACATATTTAACAAAATCCTGCCAGTCTGGTATAAGGATTTTATACAACTGATTTTTGCACTTTTATCTGGCATATGCAGAGTTTCCAAGTAATAGTTGGGTGAACCATGCATTCTTATTTAAAATCTCTTGAAAGTACAAATCTTTATGTATAGCAAAACAAGATGTAGCTCTGGAAATTGAGAAACTACTGATGCCCTGGATAATTCTTTCTCATTGAACCAAGAGCAAATCCAGGACTGACTGTGCAAATAGAAAAAGATGTTGGTTTTAAGCTTCTGTGTCAAGAGATGTCAACAAAGGTGTTCACTTCTGAGTTTGCCTGAGCATTTACAGATTAAAGCTGTTAACAAACAGGTTCAAACTGGTGCTGATAATTTCTGTTTATAACCAAATCTTACTCTGCCTCTTACAGGTATATGTAATATTTTTATTTGCTCTAGTGTAGAAAATAGTCCTTATGATTCAGTTGTCTTCCTATACATTAATTAGTATGCTTTAGCATTAATATTTTGGATTGACTGGGGGAAAGCAAACATAGGAATTTTAAAAAATCACACCTGAAGCTATATAGTTTCTCTTGCCTAAAGAATAATGTCTCTTCCTTTGGAATTCAGTTTATCCAGGTATGCAAATAAAAAAAATTACTTCTGTCTGCCCTAAGATTATAGCATAATTTAGTTATCATGTTCTAAAAAGACGGTGCTTTTTCAATCAAGATTTTGGTTTTTTACACCTACAATTTAAGTGTAGTGCAGTGTTAGGGCTGGGATAAAGATGTCTCTCATGCTAGAAGACATAATCAGAAGACACCAGCACAACAAACAGGTTAAGGGGTCAGATCTTCTCAAGTATGTAGTTTAGAGCAACTCTAGAAATGCTAGACAGGTTAATTCATGCTTTGCAGACACAGTATCTTCTCTTGGATGCAGTTCACGCTCTCGGAAAGCTGAGCCTTTGAGGTGGTTCTGTTTTCAGGCTCTGTTAACTCCTATTGGCTGTGTCTAGCTTGGCAACCCTTCCCAGCACTATACTCCAAGACAGGTGGGTCAGGGAGAAGCTATTATTAAGCCTTGCTTCCTCAAATTACTTTTGATAGCAATATCTGATTATGATGTTGTTTACTCAAGCTGAGATGAGCCTTGGCTAGGGCCCCTGTTCTCTGTGTCACAGCCAGGACATGGCTTTGGAAAGTTGTAGCAGGAACCCCCTTATTTGCAGGACGAGGCTGTGAGACAAGACACACACCAATAGGGTTAACAGTCAAGCTCTGATCTTTATTAGAAAAACAAGTCCTTATATATTCTTGTGACAGCAAATCCGTGTGTTGCTCTGGCGCATGCTCATTTCAAAAACTCGTTCCTCTTGGCACTTTCAACAAGCGCTACTAAGCGTGCACAACTGGTAGATAAATTTCTGCTTTGTTATTCTACAGATTCCTTTCTTATCTGTTTCTTCCCTAATGAGTAAAAATACTTTCACTTTTAGCCGTCGTTAATCTAGATGCTGTTAGTCTTCTAACACAAGTGCGTCATTAATTTAGACATTGTTAAACTTCTAACTTGAATGCTGATGACACTTATACATTGTCAGTGACGCAGATGGTTTGCAACCCGGCATACGCACCCACAATTCCCCCTTTTCTTTTTATTAAGGCCTCTATCCTATTTACCACACAAGACAGCAATAATCCCACTATGTATATTGTCTTGCAGTTAGTAACAATGCCTAGAGATAAATTGAGAGGGATCAGAAAGATTCACACAGTACATACCCTTAAATTCTTCACATCCATGTTCTGGTGCCAATAACAAAAATCTATAGTCGCTTTATTCTGCAGAACAGCATGCCTTATACTACCTCCATTTGTCAACAAATTACTTGCTATATTTAATGTTAAGTTAAATTGTTTTACACTCCAACAGGCTATTTTGTTCAAGGTGGATAGGGCTTTTACAACCCCTACTCCTGGGGGCTAAGAGAGATGTAGTGACAATCTCTCCAGGACTCCACAATGCTATTTTATTAAAGGATACACAGTAATTTATATACTACCATAAAGTACACGTGCAGCTACTTGATTGCTCATAGGCTAAAGCTACTTGTCCATGCGCCCTTTTACCATCTATGATCGGTCCCAGTGTGGTGTCCACGAGCCATTCTCCTGCCAGGCAAACATCTTGTTTTCCATAGAGCAGCTTCCTTATCTTTTTGCTATATAAGCAGTTTCTCAGCCCCTTGGCCTTGCAGGTGTTCTTCACAACAGCTACAGCCTGTTGTTACAGTGAGGCCACTTGGTTTGGATCGCTCATAATGTGCCTGTTGTTTTCCAGCCATTCCACACACAGTTTAACATCATTAAAAGGATTATAATGACAATTTAAACTGTTAGTCCATGTAAAAACAAATCTTTTAACCATCCAGTAATTGGTAACCTTTTAGTCGGATCATTATTAAATACTCTTCCCTCTTCAAGATGTAAATCCATCTTGTAAGTATTACTACAAAACCAAATGTCATTTATCGGTACTGCTGAAGGAGTCACGTTTTGCCATACCAACCAGACTGTCTGATTATACCAAACATGTGTCAGATAGGTTTTTTATCCACCAAACTATATACATCCCCAGGCCTGATTTTGCATGCTATTCCCAGCTACTGGGAGAAGAGAGCCTCTCAGTTCTAACTCCAATCAAACAGGTCTGAGATGGGTCGGCAGCAGTTGCTAAGCCCAGGCAAAATGCCTGCTGTCCTGATTGATTTTTCCCTGTGGCACAACTCAGCAGTTTCTTATCTATCCTACGAGGCCTGTTCTTCATCAAAGCCTAGCTGTTTGTCAAAGGCTGTGTAAGGCCGATACCTCCCAGATCTCCCCTTTCTTGGTTTTGCAATGGCACCTGCAAGACTTGTTTGAGAGCTGTATCAATTAAGGGTTAGACAAACTTCAAAAACATAGTGTACTTGGAATAGTTCCACAGAAGGTTAAAACAATACAGCAGTTACAATTACTAGTTAAAAGAGTAGGCTAATTTCACTACCTATAAATAAGGAATATAACTAAATACTACAAAAAAAACAGTAAGGAAAACATGGAGTAGCACACTTACTTAATCGGGTACTAACATTCAGATCTGCAATCGCTGGGGAACCCTGGGTGCAGCGAGAATTTAGAGTGCCCTTCCTCGCAAACTGGAAATCCTACGCGATGTGTCCATCCGTAGGAGAAGCATCCAACATCGCTGCAAGCAGGTCCAGCCTCTAAATCAACCGGCCAAAATAATTGGCACTTTTTCTTGAGCGGGAACATCTGATTTCATCCTTCTGTTGGGTTCCACCCAGAGCCTGGCCAGCACTCCAGGGGGAAAACCAAGGGAGTTTCTAATAAGGTTAAACATTTGAGCTTTTAATTCTTAATATTGCTAAACAAAGAAAATTGAATACACACATTCTTACAGCATTTCGTCATTATTAATAACTACATTCCATCTAAACTACGTCTTTCACTAATGACTAATAAGCGTATATATTTCATTAAGGAGTTGCAATTACTGTTAGCATTTTCTCTTAAAAGAGTTGGCAACTGTAGTGTAGTTTGTCCTGTTGCAGTAGCAAACATTACCTAGACATTCTGCTTAAATGATCAGTCGAAGAGATCGCAAACTGTCGGCACAGGGGCACTCACAGCACCCACAGCTGGATCCTGAGTGCTGGCTGCCTCTCAGGCCTCAGGTATGGTTGCACACACCTTGTCAGTAATCACCAGGGACTGTGACCTGTGAACACACAAGCATAACCTCTTCCCCAGGTTATTAAAAGATATGGTCCTTCTCACTTACTACTTTCTAAGTTTTTTGTTAACACTTGAGCCCTGCTCTGGACTTCTTGTTGATCTGGTATCTGTGATGAGAAATGACACAATATTGTTGGCACCTGTGAGACAGGGGAAATGTTTAAAAGGTTCATGACATATAATGTCTTATTTAGTGTTTTGTGAGGTGTAGATTGATATTTTGCATCTTGCCTCTTTGTTGTTGTTGTTGTTGTTGTTATAGACGCTTTAGCTTGCTAGATGTATGCTTCACAGTGGCCTGACCAGCCGGTGAATGGGGAATGCAGGTCAGATGCTTGACTCCCCACTGTATGACAGGATGCAAGTGCTCCAGAAAAGGTATTAACAGACACATGTACATATTTTAATATTTGAAATGCAGCTGAGTGACAACAGATTGCTATAATTCTGAGGAGGTGAGTCCCCAAGGGTTGACACCACTTCCCTGTTGGAGAGATGGAGTCTTTCTGGTATTCAGGGCAAGTTGATAAAGAAAATAGTTTTTGTATTGCCCTGGCATTCCAGTGGAAAAAAAATGCATGTGTTTTTCATCCCACTGAAACAGCAGAGCATATGGCTGACCTGGAGCCAAGACTTCTCCCCCTTTTTGTTTTTGCAAAAGCGCTTTCAAGGTCTGGCGTGTTCTTTCTACGATGGTTTGTCCCGTGGGGGAATGCAGTATACCTGCGATGCTTGTCTGTTTGAGATGGTGTTAGCTATACGGAGAAGATCTTATTTTGCTTTCTCTGTAAGTACTTTGGGTGATGTTAGTGAAGGATCTTTTCATAAAATATCAAACAAGCTATGCAGATCATCATGAGTTAGGCCCACAATGGCTGTATCCAATTTATGGTTCCTAACAGTTTCTGTAAATCTTTTGAAGTCTTAATAGCAGTTTTAAGTTGTTGCAGGACAATAGTCTGTTCACAAATTCTTCAGCCCAGGTACTGCCTGGTGATGATATGTGTACCTTTTGAAGTGGTATTTGCAACACTATTTGAGATAGTGAGTGTTTGGTTAAAGGAAGAGCCTTTTCCATGATCTCCTGTGTTTCTGCTGGTATAAAGATGTCATCCATATAATGATATATAACAGCTTAGGGGACCTGGTGGGATTTTTATGTCTTATGGTAAAATAACGCAGTGGTATTGTTTTGCAGGTTCACTAATATTAATAGTGGGAATAGAAAAAGTAATTTCAGGTGCATCATTTGGATGCAAGGGAATGCTAAAAGAAATCAATCCTTTAGATCAATTACTACAAGATGCCAGTTTCGGGTAATCATTGTTGGGGAGGGCATTCATGGTTGCAAAATATTTTTATCCTCCATGGTATCATTAATATGTTGGAGATCATGTAAAAGTCACTATTTACCACTTTTCTTTAAAATAAGAAACTTAATTGTCCCTGAATAAAATCATTAAGGTGGCATGACTTTTTCCTTGGCAAGGGCTACTGACCGAGACACACAGGTGATTCGGTTTACAAGGTTAGTGTCAGGGTGGGTTTCAGGGTGGGTTGTGCTACAGTGGTGATTAAGACAAATTTGATCCAATTTGAGTTCCCCATTGAGCTACACAGTCATGACCCCAAAATGTAATAGGGGTTTCCAATATAAATGGATGAATATTTGCTACCCAGTTTTCTGGTCCCCTTACATGAATGAGATCCTTGCTTTGAATTGTTAGAGCATGACACCAACCCTGAAAAGCATTTGAGTTACTGGAGCTAACAGCCAATCTGCTCACAGGTATTATGGTCACATCTGCACCAGTATCTAAAATGCCTGTCAGCTCAACAGATTTTTTAGCTTTAATGAGAGTAAATTTTACCAGAAGTCAACCTTATATCACTGTCTGAGTCCAAAAATATTTAAGGGGTGCCTGCTGATCCAAATCCTGAGTCATTGCGGCTTTTCAGCATAATATTAGGGGGAGTCACAGTAAAATTAACAAGCTGAAAAATTTTTTACTTTTTTGTTACTGAACATAGGGGTACAGACCATAATTTTGATTTTTCTCTTCATAACCAGCATCGACGACCCCTAGTAAAACAAACAACCCCTGTAAGGTTGTAGATTATTTTTTAACAATATTTTCATTAGGCAGATGGCACAGAGGTGCACTCTCCCCGCAGAGTATGCACCTAAATTCAAGACAACAATTAACACAGAATTACTGCCTCCTGCTAGAGGAGATATTTCACTTGAGACACTTAAAACCCTGAGCCCGAACAAACCGCAGCGCTGATGACTCAGCGGGCGGGCACTAGGACCCTGTCGTTCCTTTGTTCCTCCCTGGCCGCTTCCTTGGCGGCCGGAGAACTACGCAGCTTCAACTGGGCCGCGTCTCCCACACGCAAAACAATCACACAACCGCACAAAGGAGCCCCTTGCACTTATTACAACATAAAATGACAAATATTACAAATACGAAAACACCAATGAGAACATATAAAGCCATTGCTGCATGACAGCGTCAGCACCTTCTCTGTGAAAAACCTGCCGCTTTTGGCGGGGGGGTGCCGAGAGCGCAGTGCCGGGCTCAGCCGCAGGCGGCCGCTCCGTGGCGGGGGGGCTCGGGGAGGCCCCGGGCCGCCGCCGCCGCCAACTCAGCGCCTGCAGGTGGGGGGGGCGCGAATGTCGAGCACAGAGATTCACACATTCCAGATAGAGTACTGTGCCGGCGTGAATGCCGGTTTTTTCTTAAAAGTGCTAGCCAATTTTTATGGGGCCAATTGATATCCCTGAGCGATTGCCTCCAGTACAATTGTTGTAAATGAGTTTTGCAACCCGTCTTCATTAATGCTTTTCTGTAGATCTTTAATAACAGAAAAATGCAGTCCTTCCCAATGTGGCAGATGTCCTGGCTCATAGCTTACAGGAGCAACAATCTTTCTCGCCATGGCCATATCCCCTTGCACCAAGGTTTTTTGCCTCACTTTTACCCACGGATCATCCCCAGTTAATGGAGGAAACACACCAACTGAGAAGGAGATACTGGCAGCGTACAAAGGAGTTTGGGCTGCCTCAGAAGTGGTCGGCACTGAAACACAGCTCCTCCTGGCACCCCGAATGCCGGTGCTGGGGTGGATGTTCAAAGGAAAGGCCTCCTCCACGCATCATGCAACCGATGCCATGTGGAGTAAATGGGTTGAGTTGATAACACAACAGGCTCAAATAGGGAACCCCAGCCACCCAGGGATACTAGGGGTGATTACGAACTGGCCAGAGAGCAAAGATTCCGGGATGTCACCAGAACAGGAGGTGACACGTGCTAAGGAGGCCCCACCATATAACGAGCTGCCGGATGAGGAGAAGCGATATGCCCTGTTCACTGATGGGTCTTGTCACATTGTGGGAAAACATCGACGATGGAAGGCTGCTGTATGGAGTCCCACACGACGGGTCACTGAAGCTGCTGAGGGACAGGGTGAATTGAGCCAGTTCGCAGAGGTGAAAGCAGTCCATCTTGCTTTGGATATTACTGAGTGGGAAAAGTGGCCGAGGCTCTGCCTCTACACCGACTCCTGGGCAGTGGCGAATACCCTGTGGAAATGGTTGCAGCAATGGAAGCAGAGCAACTGGCAATGTAAGGGTAAAACCGTCTGGGCTGCTGAAGTATGGCAGGACATTGCAGCCCGTGTGGAAAACCTCGTTGTGAAGGTGCGCCATGTGGATGCCCATGTACCCAAGAGTTGGGCCACTGACGAACATCGACACAACCAGCAGGCAGACCAAGCTGCTGAGATTAGAGTGGCTCAGGTGGACTTGGACCTGCAGCACAAAGGTGAACTGTTCATAGCTCAGTGGGCCCATGAGACCTCAGGCCACCAAGGTAGAGATACAACATACAAGTGGGCTCGAGATCGAGGGGTGGACCTTACTATTGACACCATTGCAGAGATCATCCACGGATGTGAGACGTGTGCTGCAATCAAACATGCCAAGCGGGTGAAGCCCCAGCGAAATGGAGAGCGATGGCTGAAATACAGATATTGAGAGGCCTGGCAGATCGACTACATCACACTGCCACAGACCCGCCACAGGAAGCACCACATACATGCAATGGTGGAAGTAACCACTGGATGGCTGAAAACTTACCCAGTGCCCCACACCACCACCCAGAACACCATCCTGGGCCTTGAAACCCAAGTCCTGTGGCGACATGGCACCCCAGAGAGAATTGAGTCAGACAACGGGACCCACTTCCAAAACGGCCTCATCAATGCCTGGGCAGAAGAACATGGCATCAAGTGGGTCTACCATATCCCCTACCACACACCAGCATCTGGAAAGATCGAACGCTACGATGGACTGTTAAAACCCACATTGAAAGCACTGGGAGGTGGGACCTTCAAAGACTGGGACATGCATCTAGCAAAGGCTACCTGGCTAGTCAACACAAGAGGATCTGCTAGTGGAGCTGGCCCGGCTCAGTCAAAACCTCCACGTGCTGTAGATGGGGATAAATTCCTATGGTGCGCCTGAGGAATATATTGGGAAAAATGGTCTGGTTTAGTCTTGCACCAGGCAAAGGTAAAGGCAAACCCATCCATGAGATTGCTTTTGCCCAAGGACCTGGGTGTACCTGGTGGGTGATGCAGGACAATGGAGAGGTCCGATGTGTACCACAGGGGGAATTGATTCTGGGTGAGAACATGCTGTAAATTATGCTGTGCCTTTGTAAATTATTGTTTTGTGATTGTTAACTGCTAAATGGCAACTGGACATGACGCAGATGGTATAGAATAAAGGGGTGGATTATGTCGTGGTTCAGCTAGGATAGGGTTAATTTCCCCAGCAGAGAGAGAGGGGGAAGGGATCTCCAGCCGGATTATTCATACCATGCTGACGTTAGGTCCAGGGGCGGGAATATTTTTGATTTTACTTTCTCTTTGGCTTTTTGGTGGCGGGAACCACACGTCGGCTTTTTTCCCTGACCATTTGTGCTGTTTCTCTGTATATCATTTGTCTTGTTCACTGTTATTGCTATTCATTGTTGTTATCATTGCCACTGTTGTTGTTCAGATTGTTTTATCAGACTGTTGTATTAAATCTTTCCTTATTTCAACCCCGGGGTTTGTGCCTAACTTCCAGCCCGACCGGCTGAGGGTGGGGGAGGGGCAACAGCAACGTGCTCTCCGGTTCCAGCAGGGCTTAAACCACAACAGTGCTTTCTGCTGCCTTTCTCTTTGGTGGGGAAACTTTTAATTCTAATGGCTGAGACATCATCCCATGCAGGTGGAATGTACAACATGTCCTCTTCCATTTTCTGGGCCCTCTGAGACAGTTCCTCCACCGCTGAGACCCGGGAATGTTGGGATGGTGGGAGATTTTGCTCATATTGCCGGAGCTTGCCAACCACTCCATCCACTGTTAAGAGTGTGGGTGTCTGTCCACCAGGACACTATTGCCAATGCTTTCGAATGAGCTTCTGGTGCACTTTTCAGGAACTTTCGCCACATCAGGTGTGTGCAAGGGGCCTGATCTGGGTCCACGTGTGAATGCTCATCATTCAGATCATCATAAACCATATCAAACACAGCCAGTTCCCTGAGATTCTAAATAACCTTCTCAATTCTGGTCCATTTGCTTAGCTGACATAGGATATTATGCTTGTAGGGGTACCTCTCCCTTTCACTGAACAGGAGTCGCCTCCAAATGCTGAGGGTTTGAGTCTGTTTCCCTGTTCCCCTATCAATACCAGCCTCCTTAGCCAAAGATTCCAGCTGCTTGGCCTCTCTCCCCTCCATTTCAAAAGCACTAGCTCCATTGTCCCAGCATCAGAGCAGCCAAGTGCAAATTTGCTTGCCTCCCAGGCAGCCGAAATCTCTCCATATATCTCGCAACTCAGTTGGGGATAGAGATTGGACGATCACCTCTGGCCCTTCCTCCTGTTCCTGATGGGCCTGGCTCTTCCCCATCCCTCACTTTGCGAACTTACTTTCTGGTGTATTTTGTTTTCTGTATCGGGGCAACTGATACCGGCACTGGCTGGCTCTCTGGCTCAGTCACTGTGCTGGTGGAGGCGACTGAGACTGGCTCTGCCTGTCCCCCCGGCCCCGATACTGTACCAGGTACTTCACTCCCAGATTCTGCAGCCTTTTCATCCCCTTGAGGGCAGTGGGTTGTATTAAAGAGGACACGGTATGCATGGGCAAGTCCCCAACACATTGCAGCGATTTGTGTCTCCTGGGTTTTGCCAGCTTGGTAACACACCCTTTCTAAGCACTCCATCAGCTTTTCAGGGCTCTGCATTTGTTCAGGAGTGAAATTCCAAAGCATTGGAGGTGACCACCGACTCAAGCCTTTGCCCATCTCTTCCCACACCCCTTGCCACTCAGTATTATCTGACCTCGGGGCAGGTTTCCAGGCACTGCTATTGTTAGAGAGAAGTGCCGCATGGCCAAAACCAAAACCAGGCAGACATTCAGAAAGCATTGTGCCACAATCACACTAGCCTGCAGGCTCCAAGGATAATTGAAACTCCCAAAAACCATGATGATCTCTTCCCCTGGCTTACCCATAGAGGGGGTGAGACCCCTAACAAAAGCCCAGGCAGCAAACAGGTACTGGCCCACCCCCACCAACAGCAATACAAAGGCATTATAAGCAGTCAGTAGCCTGTATAACAAAACAATCCCCTTTATACATTTTCCACCGACAACAAACACCAGCACTGGGAACACACAGTAGATATAAGGAATAATCCAGCCCCACCACGCAAACAAATGGGCCAGTATTTCAAACATTTTCTTATTACACAGTACAAATACAAACAGAAAAATTACACCCAACAGATTGCTCTATCACACTCTGATCAGGGTCTGTCCCTTTTTGATTCTTATTTTAACCCTCTTGTGCCCCACGTTGGTGCGCCAAAAAAGGCTGTGTTGGTTTAAGCCCTGCCGGGACCGGAGACCACCTTGCCGTTGCCCCTCCCCCACCCTCAGCCAGTCAGGCTGGAAGTGAGGCACAAACCCCGGGGTAAAATAAGAAGAAATTTAATACAACAGCGTGATAAACAATCTGAGCAACAGTAGCAAAGATAACAACAATAAACAGCAATAACAGTAAGCAAGGCAAAAGATATACAGAGAAATACCATAATGGTTACAGACAGCTTGCTCGCGATGCTGCCCGCAACCAAAGCCACAAAGGAAAAAGTTCCCGCGCTCCCATGCCCAGACCTGACGTCAGCATGGTATGAATAACCAGGCTGGAGATCCCTTCCGCCTTCTCTGCTGGGGAAACTTAACCGTATCCTATCTGAACCAGGACATCAATACACATTTATACATATAAACATCTGTGTACATCATCTCAGAAACCAAAACAAAAGCAGCTTTCCTCCCAGAGTATAGTGTTTTCACTTGCCTTAAAGCAAGAGAAATCTACAGTTATAATTGTGTGCTCTTAACAACCATGCTCCTGAAGGAGCCGTGTGAGCAGCCTTCATTGATGTATTGGTGAGAAAGCAAACAAATTGTCACAATAGATGTTCCTAGGTGAGTCCTAACATGGCTCCTGTAGCATAAGGGGTTTGTGTCCAAATTTTTTTTTGCTCTTGGTAAGTTCTAGCTCTGAAGAAAATTGAAAATCTGGAATAAATCCAGTGCTTGTCCTCAGGGATGTTCGAAAATTCATGCAACTTCTAAAATTCAGAGGAGGGACAAAGGAAAGATGCTTGTGATTCATTGTTATTTTGAAGATAGTCTTTGAGTTCTAATTTTTGTTATGTTTTTACTCCTTCTTTTTCCTTTCCAGAGAGTGAAGACAATTTTAGCTCTTCAAGGAGCAAGGGCAGTATTTCAGCTCCCAAAGTCCAGGTGTCTGCTGCTGGAAGGAAAAGGTCTTTTTCTCACAAGTAAACAAAGCATTTTTTCCTAGATAGTGCAAGTGTTGCTAGTGCAGAGTGTAAGGTCTTGTAGCTAATAATACAATATCAGTATTGTGAGTGTTAAAACAATTTGGGGTAACACTATGCTCTTGGTCAGCACTTATACTGATGAGAACTGTGATACGAGAAAGAATAAAAAAAAAAAAAAAACAACAACAACAACAAAAAAAACCCACACACACAAAAAAAACAAAAAAAACAAAAAAAACCCACACAACTGTATTTGGAGAACAAAAATTATCAGTCTGCCAGACCAGCCAACTGGTATTCTTTTGAAGTCTATTCATAACAAGTATGGGAGATACAATCAGGTAAAACAGAAAAGGCATTGGTTGGAGTGGAGGAGAAAACAACTGGGTGTATGTTAGTATCCTGATTCAGCTCGGATAGGGTTAAGTTTCCCCAGAATGTGGGGAGGGAGCTCTAGCTGGGTTATTCAATACCATGCTGACATCAGGTCCATGCGCCAAGCACGGGAAGAGCTGGGGGCATGTGTGGTGTTTGTGGTTGGTACCCTCACTGCTGTACTCTGTGCGGTATATCTCTTACTCTGTTCATTGTTACTACTGTTGTTGTTGTTGTTGTTGTGTTTATTATTTGTTACACTCTTGTATTAAATTTTTCCTTATTTCAACCCCAGGGTTTATAATTTACTCCCTGCCCCGTCCAGTCCAAGGGTGGGGGAGGGACAATGGCGGTGTGGTCTTGGATCCCAGCGGGGCCTAAACCATCACAGTTAGTTAACAGCAGTACTTCTAACCAGATAGCCTTAACCTTTTCGTCTTATCACTGTTTTGTTTTTGTAATAAACTGTCAGCTCAGCATGTGTCTTTCCAGTTCATGACCTTATTTTTTGTAGGAAGAAGTAGGCAATACTGCCTTTGATGCTTTTTTCTTAAACACTCTTGCCTGACTTTTATATAACTAAAACTATACACAAATTATCATAGTTATCTCTCTAAATGAACCGTTCATGAAAGGTTTCTGCAAGATTTATCCCTGTCATGTCTGAAGTTCAAATCCAGACAGCTTGGGGATACAGGGGTGTTTGGGTGGAGCAGCACATGTGCTCTGCCCACACAATCTCTGACAGTTATATTTTTTGGAGTTGGTGAAGAGGACTGGTTTCCTGCCTTTTCTGGAAGAACTGGCAGGTGGACTGGGACTGGCAGCAGGACACCTGTATGCTTAAGTCACACAGATGTCTGCAAGAGTGCAGTATGCCCCTGTGCACCTCAGCCTACTGTAGTTAGGCTCAGAACAGTTATTCTTTTATTGTGCTGAAATTCTTTTCTCATATTAATCTAGTCTTAGGCAGTAATATTTGTCCAAATAGCCACTCAATAGCCACTCAATTCAGAGTAAGTGAATCAGTGAGAGTATGGAACAGTTACAAGGCCTACAGCCATTTAGAAAAACCTATCTAATGGTTCAAGTAACAATTTTATCTGTCTTTCCAAATTCAGACCAAAATAATTTGACTTGTCTAGAACATTGACTTGTGTCCCTCCCTTTCCCTCAGCAAATGCATCAGTAGCTATCCTCTTTCTCATGCAAGTACTACAAACATTTTTCTCATGATGAGAGGAAACTTATAACTTCTAATATCCCTTTTCACATGTTCAGGATCCATGCTGTACTCTATTGTTCAGTACAAATAGAAACAATAGCCTTTAAGGAAATAAAAAAATAATTTAAACGTCTGCAGTTGTTTATCCTTTCAGTATTATTTCTGCTGTAAAACCTCAGAAATCATTATCTGCTAGCTCAGAAAATCTGTCTACAGAAATAGGTTTCCAGTTTCAACAAATATATAGCTAAGTAGGGAGAAGGAAAAAAAAAAAAAAAATAACAACACTCATTCTATTACCCAGCTAGAACACATCACTGAGTGGTACAGGGACAACAACTGGATCCCCACTCTCCAAAGGGCACATTGCAGCTCTCACCTGTATTGCAGTAAGTGGTAATGCAGTAGTGTGAGGAGGTCACTCTTCCTTTGAATTCAGTTTATTAGATATGAAAAATGTGTCAAGATTTGCAAAATTTGCAAGAGGACTTAAAAATGAAGCTTCATTAATGGAAAAGGTTAAATCTAACACAGATTCAGTAAGAATAAAGAACTACTTATTAAAAGAGAATAAAGAATTCTGATTGACAAGGAGTTAACTTTCAACATACTTAAATTACCTGTGCACATCCATTTCAATGTGTAAACCAGAGGGAATTAAAAACTATCATCACCTGAAGCAACCTGCTCTGGTAGGTTCTAACTATGGACAAACTGGGCACACAAGACTTAGAAATATTTGAGGTACAAAGACTACATATTATCTTGTATTGGACCAGAGAGGGACTGCACTTACTCAGTACTTTCTTGGTTTCCCTTGATTGATTATTAATGGCTAGAAGTTTCCCTATATTCTATTAAGCTGCTCTGCTGTCTGTCATGGAAGAATGAATTTAGTCATTCACATCAGGTTCTACTTCCCAAGTTAATGGAAGACCCAACTTTTTTTTTGAGATCATGACTCACTGCTATTCTACATTCCATCAGAAGGCCAGAGAAGTGATAGTGCTGTTGGTTGAGCAGATGCAGAGTGATAATATTTGCCACTTTTTGATAGCAGATTTTCTTATATTCCCCACGCCTCTGAACTGATGAATAAGGGAAGAAGCTGTATGTACACTCAACGGTGTGTAGAGCCAGTGGGTTCCATAAAGCTACATGAGGTGTTAAGCAGTGCTGATATTCATTTGCAGTTCTTAAGTGAGGGGAGTCACAGAAGATTGTGTTTCTTTTCCCCCCTATAAAGTGCACAACACAGAACTTCTCTGCACAGAGAAGAGGTTTCCATGTCCTCTATTGGCTGAGCCATTTTATTGGACTTCAGTAACATCCACATGAGAAGAGACCTTTACATTACCTCAGCTAGAGGAAATGAAGTAATCGAGAAATAAATACAGGTAGATTACCACAAAGTGATTACCTTTTCATTGCTCTTTTACTTGGTCATTATTCCAAACACTGATCTCTATTCCAAACTTCCTATGTGTATTCAACATAAAGTTAATACCTTTCAGGCTCAGAAAGGATTTGTTTCTCAATAAAGAGGAGCTTAGAACAAACTACAGTCACAACTTTCAAGAAGCTACTTCTCCATGCCTCATCTATCTCAAATGGATGTGGGATTTAACTAAATTAATCAACCTGTGAGCTAAGCCCTTGAAATCCTGAGTAAAGAGCAGTGTTCAGTAAGTCCAATTTCTTAAAATTTCAAAAGAATGAGCCATTGTTGGCACTATATTTCTTTTATATGTATTTGATAGAGGTGTCTAGGAATTCAAAGCTGCTGCTTTTAAAACTGCAAATTCAAATCCACTAAATAGGCCTTCTCTTACTACAGCAGTGAGAAGTTGGATGTAACCAGATAACAACTGAGTAAGTGTAAAAGTAATTGTTAACAAGAAAATTATTGCTAGGCAGGGGTGTATAATGGTAAGGGGAATAAGCAGAGCATTGACAAAGGCAAATACCACCAGCCTTTCCAAAGCACTGGGAACATACTCTGCTCCCCTGTTTCCAGCCTCATCTGTGTCCCTCACTGTCAGCCCTTACAGGCTGTCCTGGAACCCATCCAGGAATGTAGGGTGGAAGATCCACAGATAGACACTTCCCATGTTACCCTGTCTTAACTCCAGAACACAGTCTAGCCATGATGATACCACCTTTGAATCAAGTCACATCTTCAAAACCTTCATGTGATACAAAACTGAAATCAAATTTGTTAAAAAGAGTCCTTGCTTTCACCTCACTTGTCTGAGCAGAGGATGAAAGCTGTACCTACATGATTTCCTCATCAGGACTACACTAAATTCACAAAACAGGAGAAAGAATGTATCCCTAATCTAAAAAACTGTCTTACTCATAGATAAGTAGGAATAAGAAATGGTCTTATTTTATTTCCAACTGCACTGGATATTGATAGCCAGGCTGAACAATTTGTAGTGTTTCCTGCAGAGCGTGAAAGCTGCAAGAATCATGAGTTCTGCTAAAGATCATTCTGTCCTGCTAAAGATCATTCTGTCCTTCTCTAAGATCATTGTAATCAATGTTAGAAATCATGTACCTTAGCTTTAAATTACACCTAAGTCCCAAAGGGCTGTGAATGATAAGCTGGGATAACAATCTCTGATGAATAGTGATTTCTCAGGCAGAGGTCCATGCTGTCCCTCTTCCCACCCATGCTAGGGTTGTGTCTCCATGTGGCAGCCACTCACAGTCTAGAGTTTACATTGAGGTAAACCTTGCGAAGCACAGGTTTCTTTCGTACACTGGATTGCAAACTGGCAACTCAGCAGCTACACTGTGAATAGCTGAGACATCTCTGCAGAGAGATGCTTGAAGGACAGTTGAAGGCAGCAGCCAGAAGAAGCATCACAAGATAAATAATTTCCTCTTGTTGTTCAGACCCCTAAGCTTATTTTAAGGAATATTTGTTGAGGCAACAAACAGGGACACAAATACATTACAGTGCTTTAAAGTACTAGCACAAACATGTGAAAAGGGTTTATTTTTTTATGTAAAGCCATTAAAATGGGCAGAAGTTATATGGCTGAAATCCTGCATATAGAAAACTTTAAAAAGCATCAACCACAGCCTGTTACCTTTTGATTTTTCTTTCTTTTTTCTTACCAGCCTGCTGGATGGTTATCACCAAAAAGTCAGTTCAGTGCTGCATGATTTACTCTAATATCATCAGAACACATCGAAAATACTTCAGATTAAACATATATGAAAAAAAGACAGAGTAATGAAACTATAGAGCACTCAAATATTATAATAGCCATTAGGATTGATCTGAAGCCACCATGAGTCAGATAAAAAGCATGTATTTAAATTGTAGCTTTTATGAAGTGTTGGGAGTGTGAGTCTAGTAACACTAAAACAGTCCATGTTTCAGTTCAGTTTACTTCATTACTAACAGTCAGTTTTGAGTACCTGTGTCGAGATCTCACTCAAAAGTATTCTGTCACCATGCTCAATCTCCGCAATAAAGGGAAGATCCCTGCAAGGTGTAGCATCCAGTTCTCCATCCTAATGCAGGTGTGACCTAGAAACAGACTGGCCCCTCTTACCCACAGAAGTTTGTGGTGTGGTTCCCCCAGGAGAGTGGCCAGCTGGTAGTTTTGCTTAAAGCATCAAGTTTAAGTGATGAAACACATATATTCTTCCTACAAAGAAAGTAAATAAACCAGGGCCTGTGAAACGGGAGAAGTGGGGCCTTGGCCAGAGTGCTAGCGGGCATAAGTCATACACACACTGGGAGCTGGTGGAGTGCCCTGCTGGCAAGCTCTCTAAACTTCTGGTTTTCTTTTTTTTTTCAGATTTATTTCAAACAGAGCTAGGACCATAACCTAGGGATTGCATCTCCTGGTTCCTTGCTGTAATGATCAGACACCTTCTGAATGTGCTGTGCTGGCATCAGTCCTGTACATGGTATACATGCAGAACAGTGAAGAAGTATTTGATCTGAGGTGTATCAAGCTGAGTATTTTCTGCTCTGTTGGGTTTAACTTAAAAATACACCAAAAAAACTCTGTGTGCACTCTGGTGCATGATGCTCTGTGACTCCTGAGCCCCTGGCTGGGCTGCAGTGCTGTCAGTGGGTCATGCCTCTCACTTGGCCACTGATCTGCAAAGTGAAACAATCAGGAACTGCTGGGTCTAAAGCTGCCGCAGTTCGGCTCGCTTTTATGTCAGCTGCGGCTCTTATTTTATCCTTACGTGCATTTTACAGGTCTATGGAAGAAAAAGCTAACTCTGAAGTTAGAGGCCATCAGACGTGTTTTTTATTGGGGACACTATAGTACATGCAAATAACAATAAAATCAGTGGCACAGATGTCACTCTGGGGCTTTGAGTCCAGATTTTTATCTATTACTGTGATGTAAATCTGGAATAATTTGGAGATATTTGGTACCTTTGAATATTTGATCTTATAATGAACTTTAGGACAGAAGAACATGAAACATAAGATAAACTGGATTCCCAGACCAGGTAAAGGAAAAAGGTGCTGAAATAGTAGTTTAAAGGTAAAACTTAGAAATGGGAATAGAAAACAGGGGTGAAGAATGGATAAGAGGAGAAAAAGAGGTATATTTTAAGGTAAACAATTGTTGCAGACTGGAATCTTGCTTGAACAAGATACATGAGCATACTTCCTGTCGATGAGAACTACCCAGCACTTGCACCCTCAGGTGAAAAGCAGTAGGTCAGAATAGATCAACTGTGGACCCAGAAACGTGCAATGTTTTAGTGCTTTTCACTTTGGGCAGGCAGAATTTTCTGACACAAGAATCAATGACCAGACTGAAATAATGAAAATCACTACTGTCAAGTCTTGCCTTAATTTTCAGAAGTCCATCGGGATAAAAAGAAACTGAGCTCTGCTAGTCAGAGAATAAGAAATGGATCGGAGATATTTCAGGCACAAACCAGCTCTGGAGAAGAAATACTGCTGTGTCTGATAGATCTCTGATGATGGGGGCAGGGGGCAGTGGAAATGAAGCCTTTTAAGTTTTAGAAGCTCATTTTAGCAAAGGCCCAAGGCCAGTCCAGAACAGACTATGGCATGAGAACATTTAATGACAATTCTCCTGGTCAGAGACCTTTTATTTCCACGGGATATGAACTTGGTCCTCACACCCTTCCTGGGACAGCCATTTGAGTCCTTGTCTCGTGTTGCACATGACTTTGTTCATGGCCATTTCTTCCACCTAGCAGAGATTCAGAGAGTCTTCTATCAGTCATACAGGCTTTTTCTTGATTAGGACAGGTCTTTGAGTTTATCCCAAAATTCCTCCAATGGTTGTGTCAGAATTCCATCCAAATTAAGAAATGAACATCTGCTTTCTTTCCTAATCATCACACCTCTGTGGCTGGGTCATCTTCGGACACTAAATACCTTGAAAACCATTTTTTACTGGTGTGCTATGACCTATGTCCTGGCTGGTTCGTTGGGGTATGTGGGCTTTACTCTATTAGATCTCAGTTACTCTCAGTTTCTATCTCAGTGTCTGCAGGGAGTTTCCTGCCTGGGCACCACTCTTTAAACCCCATCTCTCTGATTGACAAGGCACCATGTTAAGTGTTAAGGCTTGGACAACAGGCCTAAGCCAGAGCTGACCTATAAATGAATCCTGTATATTTTATAACTGACAGCCATTGTGCTAGTAGGTATTGTACAAGGTTATAACAAACCACCTATGCTGATGTAAAAAGTGCTAAAGTGTTGAAGAACTGAGGCCTGAACAACAGGCCTTGAGCCGAAGTTTCTAACTTAGTATGTAATTATTAGTGAAATATATATATGCTTATTAATGAAAGATGGACCTTAGATATCATAAAAGATGTCTACCCTGAATATATCTTTATCCTTCTTTGTGCAGGGGTGTTGTGGTAAGGTATTAACTGTCTTTTTCTATCTGCCAAGCCACAGAAATGCGGCGTTCAGATCACGGCTAATACCTGCAGGAGGTTAAAACCTTCGCGGGAACAAAAGCACAAACGCCAATGTGGTGGTTGCTATTTGCTCAATTTATTAACTGCACAATTGCTTTATATACGCCTTTCTGTACATCGCAAGATCTATAGTTCCCTGTTCTTCCCGTACATCGCAAGATCTTCCGAGCGCCTCTCCCTACACTTCCCCCTCCCCATGCTTTACCAACCATGTGTCAGAGGTTGTATAAGGCCAATGCCTCCTAGATCTCCCCTTTCTCTGTTTTGCAGCGGCACCTGCAAGACTTGTTTGAGAGCTGTATCAATCAAGGGTTAGTCAAACTTCAAAAACATAGTGCACTTATAATAGTTCCACAGAAGACTCAAACAATACTGCAGTTGTAATTACTAGTTAAAAGGTAAGCTAATTTCACTACTTATAATTAAAGGATATTACTAAATACTACAAAAATAAACAGTAAGGAAAATATGGAATAGCTCACTTAATTAATAGGAGTACTAACATTCAGATCTGCAATTGGTAGAGAACCCTGGATGCAGCGAGAATTTAGAGTGCCCTTCCTCACAAACTGGAAATCCTACGCGATGTGTCCATCCGTAGGAGAAGCATCCAACATTGCTGCAAGCAGGTCCAGCCTCTGAATCAACAGGCCAAAATAACTGGCAATTTTCTTTGAGTGGAAACAGCTGATTTCATCCTCCTGTTGGGTTCCACCCAGAGCCTGGCCAGCACTCCGGGGGGAAAACCAAGGGAGTTTCTAAATAAGGTTAAACACTTGAGCTCTTAATTCTTAATATTGCTAAACAAACAAAGTTGAATATAGACATTCCTATAGCATTTCATCCTTATTAATGACTACATTTCATCTAAACTACATCTTTCACTAGTGACTAGTAAGCCTATATATTTCATTAAGGAGTTGCAATTACTGTTAGCATTTGCTCTTAAAAGAGTTGGCAACTGTAGTGTGGTTTGTCCTGTTGCAGTAGCAAACATTACCTAGACATTCTGCTTAAATGATCAGTCGAAGAGATCACAAACTGTTGGTACAGGGGCATCCACAGCACCCACAGCTGGCTCCTGAGTGCTGGCTGCCTCAGGCCTCAGGTGTGGTTGCACACACCTTGCCAGTAACCACCAGGGACTGTGACCTGTGAACACACAAGCATAACCTCTTCCCCAGGTTATTAAAGAAAATGGTTCTATTTGTACCACATCCCTCCACCATCCACTAATTTGACCTTGCCAAATGATTGTGGTGTTGCCGCCAGAATTAATATTTTGGGCAGTGGTGTTGACCTGTGAAAAGGTCATCTTTGCCCAGCTATCATTTGATACCAGCTCAATAAACTCTTATGGGTTAAAGTATGGAACTCTTAATAGACATGTTTGGAACGGATCAGATGGCGTTGACTTAGATATACAAAAGGGTTCTTTTCTCGTCTCATTTGCTATGGTTACCCATATGTTGGGTCTGGGCAAGATGGTTCATCTTTCGAAAGATCCAAGTAGCCAAAGGCCACAGAAAATCTACAAAAACTTTTAAGAAGAAGTGGTTATTTCAGGTTTTATACATCGTGCAGGTATCCATTTAATTAAACCATCCTTTTCCACTGCTGCGTAACCATGCCCAAACACTCTCAGCGACCAGCCCGATTCCCATGCCATCGCTCCCGGTTCCTTGATCTGAACCAAAGGATAGTTTTTTGTTGCCTGGGTTGGCATAAAGTGTTTCCACAGGGGAGGTGTAGACTTGTCGCCTCTAACAAAATGATTTAAAGCATAAAGGGCGTGGGACAAAAACGTCTGCTGTCGGTCTATGGGTATTGTCCCCTTATGACGTTCCCCCTCCCCAAGCTGTTGTAGTTTTGCTTTTAGGGTGCGATGCGCACGTTCTACTATTGCTTGTCCTTGACTGTTGTAAGGAAGGCCATGTACTGACTTGATGTCCCATAATGCACACCATTCTTTGGTATGTTTAGGGCTAAAACAAGGGCTGTTATCTGTCTTGATTTCTTGTGGCTTCCCTAATAAGGCAGTGACGCCCTCCCAATGAACAATAATGTGTCTGGCTGTTTGTTTGCGATTGTGATGAGGTGTCTGTGAAGTATGTTGTGTCATTAAGAGGGCGCATGACTAGAGGTAGTGTAAGTTGTAGCTGCAGTGTTTTCAGGTGTGTATCCCATTGTAGACCCTTTCCAGTTGTCATGGAGCCTGGAAAGTCAAAGATGGTACATTTTAAGTCTTCCGAACGTGTAACTATGTCGTCCCACACTTGTTGTTTCCAGGGGATGAGTATTGTGTCAGGTTCCTTTCCAAAGTGTTGAAGGGTCATATTACGTAGGTGCCCTATAAGGTCTGCTATAACAGCGACTATGGTAACAAAAGTGGACTTGTTGGTATTTTGGTAAGCCCAGGCTAAAGGCGCAAGCTTGCCGTCCGTGCCTTGAAATAGGATGCCTATTGTGCCATGGTCAGAAATAAAGCACCCTGCTGTGATTGGCTGTTTTGGATCCCATCGCTGCAAAGGTCTCTGTTGTTGTAAAATAGCTTGTATAAGTGTTAAATTGTCCTGACACTGATTTGAGAGTTTTTTTGGTTCCCACAAGTGTTCTCCTTTCAGCAATTCATAAAAGGGTTGCATAAGTCCCAAAGGAATACAGATAAAGCTGCAGAGCCACTGCAAGGCTCCTGCTAATTTCTGAACATCATGAAGAGTGGCAATGTTTGGGGCAAGAGGTATTGGTTATGGATTCATGTCGTTCCCAGCTAAAGTCATGCCCAGATATTGTAATTGTGTACCTTGCTGGATTTTTGCCTCGGCAATGCTCAAATTATGTTGTTGCAACATGGCTTTGGCACGCTGGAACAGGTGTTCCACTTGCTGTTCTGTAGGTGCTGCTAATAATGTCAGCTATATAGTGTACCACATTGCGGTGGACGGAGGAAGCAAGCAGTCGATTCAATGTGAATGATAGAGCAAGCTTCAACTTTATTGAAAGAAATCACACCTTATATAAGCACTCTACAATAATCATGCATACTACTCACAAATCTATTGGATACATCTAAAAGGTTACATTATAATACCCCAACCCCTTGTGGCATTTCAGGTATGTCACAACACCCTCCTTCTTCTGGCTTGCTTTCTTTCCCAAAGTTGTTTTCCATTATAATCAAGGCCACTCTGTACCTCAGTTTCTCCCTTTGTTAGCATAACTGTGCCCTGAATCTCCTCTCTTGTTAGCATAGCTGTACCCTGGGTTTTTTCCTTTGTTTACCTCAGATGGCTGTAATCAGCTCCTGCACAGACCCATGACCTTGTTCTGCAAGCCATTCTCCAACACCACATGATGGTCAGTCTTACCTTCTCTCAACGGTGCAATGCTTTGGCCACATACAGCTGACAAATGACAGGTGAGTTTTTCATACCTTGAGGCAGTACAGTCCATTGCCAATGCTGAGCTGGTTGAGCGAGGTTCACAGAAGGCACAGTAAAAGCAAATCTTTGTTTGTCAGCGGGATAAAATGGGATGCTGAAAAAACAATCTTTGATGTCAATAATCACAACAGACCAATCTTTTGGTATGGCGGAACCCCAGGACAATCCAGGTTGCAGGGCACCCATTGCCTGCATCTGTTGATTTACAGCCCTGAGGTCATGGAGTAAGCGCCACTTAGACTTATCTTTTTTTTGGATAAGGAACACAGGAGCATTCCAAGGGCTTGTAGAGGGTTCCAAATGACCCGCCTGTACTTCTCTTTCCACTAACTGTTGAAGTGCACTTAGTTTTACCTAGTTAAGCGGCCACTGCTCGACCCACACCGGTGAAGAAGTTAACCATGTAAGTATTAAGGGTGGTATGTGCTTAGCAGTGGCCTCTAATCTAAATTTGTAATGCCAGTTTTCATTTGTTGCATGCAGTCACGGCCCAACAAAACTCCCTGGAAATTTGCTAATACTATAGGCTTGAGTATTGCAATCAAGGCCTCCTTTTCCTGGTTTTGGATTTTAAATGTGTCGGTGATTGCTCTGTACACTGTTTTTTCTCCTCTGACACCTGCCACGAATCTCCCAAATGTAGTTTCCCACTGCCCTGGCCACCATTTTTCGCCCACTACTGTTCACCCACTACTGTTATATCAGCTCCTGAATCAACCATGGCCTGTAGCACTATTTCTTCTGTTCTTCCTGGGTGAGGCTGGCTTATCCAAACGGTGACCATGGGCTTGTCGCTACAATCTAGAAGGAGAGCCACGGTACCTGGCTCGGAGGGACCTCTTGTGGACAATTGCGGGCATATTTGATTGTGACTTGGGGAGTATAGGAAAAATTGTCTCTGATTTGTGGGGGTTGCCTGTGGGGTATTAGAGGAGCCCGGTCCCCATTCCTGGGATCAACCTAACTGGGTAAGCATGTATAGTTGTAGGTTCGAGCTTCACGCCTGACATTACACGCTCTTTAGCTATGAGCTGCCAATCAGTAGGGGGTTTTTGTAAACAAGAAGAAGTAGCCCCGTCTAGGATTAGGCGTGTGTTCTGTTGGGTGGAGGCTGCTGCTGTCAGTTCCGCTAGCAATTTCATCATTTCCTCCTCCGGTTTCTTCTCCTCCCTTTTTGGCATCGCTCCTCTCTTTCCCATTTGATTGGATTTCGGACCGCTGCCGTCTGATTCGTCATCTGACTCCGCCTGAGTTTTTTGATCTCGCCAATGAGCAAACTGATTGCCCAATTCTTTTGTACGGCAAGGGTCAGAAATTCTTGCCACAACACAGGGCGCCATCTCCTCCAAAGGAGGGGGTGCACCTGGAAGCCAGTCGAGCAGGGGGTCTGGCCGGGGCCGCCCCTTTTCGCTCTCCTGCTGTTTTTGAACTGCCTGCATTTCTTCTTTCCATTGTTGCATTTGATTTCTCCATTCCTCCTCAAAGTCAGCCGGTTGTGTTGCGGCTTCTGCTTTTTGTAATGTTCCCCGAGGGTATACGGGGGGGTGGGGGGGTGCGGGCAGACCAGAAGGACTAGTGCTATTTCCGCTCCCTGTGCTTTGTTCTTGTGAGGGGGTTTGCCTTATACGGGCCACGCCGCCCCTAGCTTGATAGCTTCCTCCTTAGAGGAAATATCTGTAAGGTCCTCTGTCTGAGTAATTTTCTCTGAGAAACTTTGCAATCCCCTATGTGCATCCTTAGATGCATGTTGTTCGGCTTGGGTGGCTTTCATCAATGCATTTGCCTTATCCCAAGTCATCAAGTGCTCTGGATTTCCCAATTTTGCCTGCTCTATCAAATCAGCTTTGATTAGAGACCACAGCTCTGGCTTCATGCAATCCATCGGCTCAGCTAAAAATGCTGAGCTTTAATAATCTTTGTAGCACAGCTTTTAAAGCACTCGACTTCATAGAAGTCTTATGCTGTCTTCCCCATATTTTAAATACCTTGATTGTAGCCTCCATGGCGCGCCGTGGAGTCTCCCGTCTTGCGTGGAGCTCCTTCACCTCCTGCCGTGTACTGCCGACTGCCACCGTCCATACACTGGAGTCACCATTTGTTGTGGTAAGGCATTAGCTGTCTTTTTCTATCTGCCAAGCCACAGAAATGCGGCGTTCAGATCACAGCTAACCCCTGCAGGAGGTTAAAACCTTTGCAGGAATAAAAGCACAAACGCCAATATGGTGGCTGCTATTTGTTCAATTTATTAACTGCACAATTGCTTTATATACGCCTTTCTGTACATCGCGAGATCTATAGTTCCCTGTTCTTTACGTACATCGCAAGATCTTTCATGTGCCTCTATTCTTTCCGTACATCGTGAGATCTTCCTAGCGCCTCTCCCTACACAGGGGCAAGTTAACAAGGTCATGGATAAAATGTCATCTGGAATATACAGGAAGGTAGTCTGTTACTAACACTTTTTCTGATTTAATGAGTTAGCTGGTATAGGACACTGACATTTGGGAGAGCAAAACGCAGCACCTCCTGTGAAGACACCAGTCCCTCACAGCTTCCTGCAGCTCCCTCTCACTCTTGACTCTGTGCACTGGTTTCTTTTCCTCAGAAAAATTTTAAACATCATCAACAAAAAGGGTTTTCTAAAACTTTCATTTTGGTGGATATTTCAGAGTGAAAATGGAAGCAAACATCATCAGAGCTGGTCTCTCCCCACAAGCGGGGGAAGCCATGATCCAGTGCGGGAAGCAAAAGACATGAAGAGCCTGGAGATGGGGCAGCACCTTGCTTCACCTGAGCACCCAGGAGGAGCAGTTGCACAAAGACCTGTTACATGGCAAAGCATTAATTTATGTTACTAAATGGGTTTTGGAGCTCCAGGTGGTACCAGCCCCAGATGGGGATACCAAGCGTGACAGCCTGAGCTAATTAAGAGAAGCAACTAGGCACTCTTCCACAATTACAGAGCAACTGTTACTGAAGGTAATCAGTCTCCCAGCAAGTTCAGTCAGACACCGAGCATTTGTCACCCCTTAGCCCAGGGCTGCCACGAGGAGATAACGGTTGTTCATTGTCATGGTCTACTTGGTGGACTTGTAATGGTTTGTTTACTATGATCTCAGAAGTTCAAAATTAAGGCGACCAACACCAAAGGGGATTGCATCAATCAAATAAGTGAAACTTTATTGTGTTGCCCGTGAAGCAGCACACGACAGAGATGGATGAAAGAAAGTGGAAAAGTAAAGTTGAGTTTAGAGAGAAGAGAGAGATTATAGCTACCACCACTGATCTCAAGACTTCCTAATGGTCCTGGGTCCAGGCAGCGCTCCATCATCAGTCATCATGATTCTTAGTGGGGAAGCTTCATATTCTCATTACCAAGAAGTCATCCTTTATGCTTAGTAACACACCTTGCTCCTCCTCTACCCCTGGGATCTCTGTCCTTCTCAGAATTCAATTCAGAATATCTCTGCCTTTCTTAGGGGGAAGCTACCACGCATGCACAGGGGGGAGTGTCTGAGGCCTGGTCAGTCTTAGAGATGGATAGCCTTCAACCAGGAGATGTGTTTTGGTATTACAATAAAGCAAAGTTCATCTAAAGTTCATTACTTCTTCATCAATGCTATGGCAATGGTTACAATCCATCTTCTTTTGACAGTAGCTATGTGGTTATCTCTAATGGCTCTAGTTAGGCTCAGGTACCGAACAATAGCACAGCACTCTTTGTACCGCACTGTTCTGCATTCAGGAGACTTTGCATCACTCTTAGGATCAGCAGCTGTGTTCCAAACAGGTCGTTGTCAGGTATCTCACTGTCCATGTCCCTGATGATAATGTTGGGACAATGCTGATCTGACCAACTCTTACAGTCGTCCACCTCAACTTAACCGCCGCATAGGCTCCGCCTGCGGCAGGCTCCGCGCCGCTAAACGTCAACTGCCTTTTCCCCCCGTAGCCGCGCCCCTCCCCTCCTTCCGGACTTTCCCGGCTCTCGGGGATGACCTCACGCGGCTCTATCTCCGCCCCTTCCGTTTTTCCCCGCCGTTGTAAGCGAAGTCTCTATCAGTTACGTCACTCGCGGCGCGCCGGAGCCGTTCGCACCGCACCGCAGGAGTCGTGTGCCATCGCCATGAGCTGCTCCGTGACATGCACCGCTTGGGTGCGCTGCGGCGTTGCCAAGGAAACGCCGGACAAGGTAAGGGTGGGGGGCCGGACTGAGGGACGACCCCTCGCCGCCCGCCGCCCTTACCCTTCTCTGTATTCACCCCGCAGGTGCAGCTCAGCGAGGAGGACCTGAACCGTCTCATCGAGAAGGCCCAGGAGAGGCTAGGGTGAGCCGGCGGAGTGGAGTGGGGCGGGGGCGGCCGGGCAGGGGCGCGGGGCGTCTCCCGGGCTCTGGTGGAGGGTGGGGTTGGAGCCCCCCGGGCCTCGCTGCTGACAGAGCTGGGGAGGGGAGGGGGCGCCCCCGGGCATGGGGAGAGTTTGGGCATCAGCGTGTAAGTATAGAAAGTATGAGGAAATAAGGTCTTAAAAATCTTGAAGAAATGCAAGAGTCATCACATATGATAAGGCTTGTGGGTAGGGGGAAAAAAAAAAAGGAATGAATTGGACACATGTGAACACATAGAAGTGAGGTTGAGAGTATTATATCCACACACACGGAAAAAAAAAAAAAAAAAGGTAAGAGAAAGGGATTTAGACACACAGTTTAGCGCTGTTGAGCTAAATTCCTGCCCCATTTTGTCATGAAAACTTTCAAGGAAAACCTTTCTGGAATCCTGAGAATAATGGTGCTTTCTATTTTGGGAAGAGATAGGAAAGGAGTGAATGGATTTCTGAATTATTGGACTAAAGACTTGAAATCCATGGGAACAGCCAGGATTGTGTGCTGAAATCTTGGTAGCAGCCCCCTAAGCAGTTACTGGAAGCATTCTAAATGTCACATTTTCTCAGGGCTGTGTATCTTTAAACAGGGATGATGCTGATGGTAGCAATGAAGGTCAGATGGCATATGGTGTGAATGTAGCCATTCCTGGTAGAGCTAAGTCTTCTCGTACAAATGAAGAGCTGTCTGATGATGAACTGGCTGAATATGATTTGGAAAATTACGATGAAAAGGAATACACAGGTAAGAAAAATTTAAATGTCAGATATGCAGTGTAAAGGAAGAACCTTTTCACTTATTGTTGTACTTAAGACATTAGTATCCTAAAACTACCCAGAGCTATGTTTCAAATGCTGAAAATTCACATTTTTAATTATTTGCTTTTGCCAGTTTTGGAAGTAATTTACGGAGAAACAATTCAGTCTCCCCCTCCCTGATATTAGAACTGAGAACACATTGGAAAGATTGTCAATCCCGCTGCTGTAGTGCTGGAGCAGAGCAGTAGAAGTCCCTGAAAGCACTAAGCAATTTAGCTTACTGAGGTTCTTATGTTTGGAACTTGGAAGTTCGTTTAGTCCACTCCTGATATTTTGTAATACAGGTATTGGTACAGGAGTCTCTAACTTCACCTGTCATTGACATCTATAAAAAATGCTCTGAAATTCCCATCTAGGTGATATAAAACTTGGAGACTCTTTGGCTTCTCTGGCAGTATATGGAAGTAATGATCATGATCCTTACATCACTCTAAAAACCACTGTAAGTACTATAAAAATACTAAATATTTTAAACAGCATAAACTTAAAAATCAGTTAAGTTTTCCACACTGCTTTAGGGTCTGAAAGTGCTTGTAGTCCCTTTCCAAAGGTGTGCCAGATTTTTGATGAGACGGAACTCTTTTAAGGTAACTTTTTGCAGTCCCTCTATGTGTGCTTTTTCATTTAAATCTGATATTAAGGCAAACTGGATCATTATTTAAACAATGTGTATGTGGAGTGGTTTGTCACCTGTCTAGTAGGACAGAGAAAATGCTTGAAGAAATAATAAATCTCAGGCCACTAATGACCCAAATTAGAAAACTTTCCAAATTGTAAGACTTACATCTTCCACCAGTTTGTGGAAGAAACCAAGCTGAGGTGAGCTCAAGCTACATGTCCAATTAGGGGTGTGGCGTGAAGAAATATGTCCCTGTTAAGCATATATGCACAGCATACTGTTTAGTTGACTGCTTCTGCCTGTATTAGTTTCTACCAAGTATCAGACAGGGAACATCTTTGCAGGAACTGGCTTTCTAGGAGCTCTGTAGGGAGTGAAGAAGTCTCTGGCTGTAGTCTAGCATAAGCTGTGTCAGCAGTGCTGTCCTGTTATGCAGCCTCTTTGTCTTTTTCTGGTTAACAGGAATGCAGCATGCAAGACATGAGGTAATACTTCTGCTCTGCTTAACATCAGTATTGCCTTAGCTAGAATATTAGGTGCCTCTTCAGAGAAGCTATGGAGAGATCCCAGAGAATACCCCACAGTTTAGTTCAGAAGGGCAGATTGCAATTTGTGATTGACTTAATTTACATGGAGAGATTACAGAAAGCCCTTACAAGGTGAAGTTGCATGGGAAGAGGCAATGTAATCTAGAGAGCAACCAGGAGAGACGGAGGCAGGATGATGGAGTAAGTGAATTTTTGTGATCTCTTCTAAGCATAAAGATTCTGAGATTTTTCTGTGTGCTTTCTATACTATTTTAGATTCTTTACAAAGCTAGTGAGATTGAAAGAAAAGAGTACCTGTAGACTTCTGCCACAATGTCTACGTGTGTCAGGGGACTTTGTCAAACGGGTGGTCTCAGACAAGGGGTTGTTGCAGTGACTTCACATACTGTAACAAAGCTCAAGGAGGAAGGCACATGTCTTATCTTTAAAAGCAGTTCACTTGCTATGTGCACTTGGGGGCGCTGTATGTTTTCTCTGTGTTCCACAGACTGATAATTTTTCATGCTCCTGTGTACCAGTAGAGGAGAGCAATGCTTTAAAAGTGATTTTTATAGTCAAAGAGGTATTTGCACAAGGATTCAGAGAGAACATGAGCTACATCTAGCCTGTGTCAGGAAAGCTGGTTTCCTCCCAGACTGAAAAAGTGAATACCTTTTTCTCAGACCTTTCTTCCTACGCTTGACTCATGAAAGAGAGCACTTTTTAGTTCTTCAGCATGCATTTTATGTTGCCTTTTGGTATTTACTACATTAATCAACATTAAGTTGATTAATTTGAGGAATTGGTACTTGATAGAATTCAAACAGTGAAAAGATGCCTAAAGTGAATAAAAAGGAAATTAAAAGCTTGCAACAAGAAGTCCAGAAAGTCTTGTATGTGTTGTATATTTGAAGGATGGTACTCTGTTTGTGTAAGACTACTGACTTTTATATACAGTTCTTAGTTTTCTTCTAACAAAAATTCCCTGAATGCCTTCCATTTTTCAGTAACAATGAAAATTAGATGAGAGGTTACATCTGTTCTGGTACAGCTGAATGCCCAGTATAGATGTAGACAGTACTTTTATGGAAGTATTTTCGAGAAAGTTGACAATGCTTTAATGCTTTTGGGATTGCTTCCTGGATATGAGGAGCAGTTACAGTATGATGATTGTGTAAAATATTGTTACAGTATATAAATGCTCAAGGCATGAGAGCACAAGGAAAATAAGCTATGTATGTGGGCTCTGGATGGTGATTTTCTTTTCAGTAATGGGCTACTACATGGTAGCCTCAAAATATGGTTTCATAGTCGGTAATATCTCAATCCACCTAAGTCCTCACACACAGTCCTTCAGTCTGTATAATAACTATTCAGTCTTCCTGTGATCAAGTCTAGTTCCTGCCTTTCTCTGTTTACCATCGTAAAATGGTTTTAGGCAGGTGAGTAGAAGGGTGTTGGGTTTTGAGTGTTTTCAGCTATGGATAAAAATCATTCCTGATTCAACCTCTTGAACATGTATAGTTTTGTGTGTTTATGTGGTTAGCTTAACATCTGTTGTCCTCTCCTTTTTGCTGTTCAGGATCAATATGAACAGGAGGACTTTTTAATTAAGCCCAGTGACAATCTTGTGCTTTGTGGTAGAGCTGATAAAGACTACTGTAGTTTGGAGGTCCATGGTAAGTAACGTAGGATATGTTCCTTACAGTGAACCTAGGGAATATGTCTTGTCTAGCCTGTTCCAATTGTCTGTGTAGGAAAGGGTGTGGGTTTTACAAGGGGTTTTTTTCTCCCCATCTGCCCTGTGTGTTTTGTCCTCTTTCCTGTGCCACAGTGCTTTAGATGCTTTCCCAAGCTACAGTATTTCATGTGACATTGTTGTTTAGAGGATAGTGTGCCTTTTTCAGGCCGTATGGCATTTCCTTTCCTTATTTCTAGTAACACTTAGAAAATACTGTGGAATTTTTGTTCTTTGAACATACAATCAATCTTCTAAACAATTTTACTTTCCATATCATACAGGCTTCCTCTAGTTGTTTGTTTGGTTTTGTTAGGGTTTTTTTTCTTCAACTTTCTCCTTGCTTCTTTAAATGGGCTTTCCTCTGATAGCAGTAGAAGAATCAGCACCTTTATCATCTTAGTTTTAGAAGAGGTGATCCTTAATAAGGTCTGAATACCACTTGTTCTAGGAATGGGTTTAGTTTTACTGTGCAAAAGATTTTTCTGTTGCAGCAAGGAGTACTACTGAGCGTGCTGAAGTTACCATCTTTTCTTACAGGGATTCTCTGGGGGAATGTTTCTGGCTATTCTGCTATGGTACATGTTTCTGCAAGCAAAGTATTCTGTTTTAAGAAAACAGTAGGACCACAGTGTTAGAAAGCATCTCTTCAAATAGCAGCATCTGGCATTTTCTTTATCTGGAGGTGTTAACAAATTTTATTAGCTGTGTTATTTTCCCAATATAAACTTATAAAACAATAGCACAGGCATCTGCAGTTTATAACATTGGGTAGCCCTGTTTTAGTCAACTACTAAGACTACTTACTTAACTGAAGACTTTAGTTAGTATCTGAACTTCTGTCATGTGCACTTAAAAACAGCAGTGATTTTTGTGCGTGCGATGATACCATTTTATTAAAATAATTAATGGGTTTTCTCTGCTATCCAGTTAGTAAATTCTTTTATTATAAGGAAAAAAATACCTGGCTAAAGGGAATGCTGTGTGTAGTATATGGTTGCTTTGCCAAACCTCTTCATGTATGTCAGTTACAGCCTGCTAAAGGTAACTTCATCTGACTTCTTCAGATTCCTCTAATTTGAAAACTGTTTATCTTCATTTCTCCTTTGATTTTATCTGGATTTTTTTTTTCTTTATAGCTGATTCTGTAAAATTAATGTCTAAACCTTCATTAATGTATCCTGGTGTTGAAAGTGATAGATATGGAACATCTATTTTGAAGTGATCTTACAAACAAAGTGTTGTAGTATGCTAGGAATAAAGTGTCTAAGCTTTGCTGAATTTGTCGCTTCTTTATCTGAAGTACACAGGAAAATATCTGGTTTGTGTAATTCCATGAGGCATAACGTTAGCACCTGGAGTCTCTGGCCTTTACACTAAAACTCTGAACACACTGCAAATTTACATTCTAGATCTCCTTGACAATTTAGTGTTTGCCACATCTGCCTTTTGCAGAACTGAACTGTTATAGTTGCTTGCTTTTCCTCTTCGCTGATTTCTTGTATATCTTTTATTCTTTTTCAGTTTATAATCATGAAGAGAATTCATTTTATGTACATCATGATATTACCTTGCCTGCTTACCCTCTAAGTCTGGAGTGGTTGAATTTTGATCCTAGTCCTGATGAATCACTAGGTAAAATACAAAGGATATTGTAAATGTCAAGTTAAATAATTTTTACGTGAAAACTATATAAATGTAACGTTGTCACTAAATAATTTCCTCCAGTGGTATGAACAGAAATAAAATCAAGGTATTAAGATAGAAAAACTGAATATCAGGTGGGTTTTTTTGTTTGGTGATAGTCATCTTAGTGATGCTGCTATAACAAGTGGTTTGACTAAAAAACTGGTTTTGTTACAAATAATAAAGTTATTGTCAGACAGCATGGAGCAAGCTCTTCTTTGATCTGCTTTATTTTCTATTTGCAAATGAAAGGTTGCTTTTGTTCAAGGTCATTATGGGCAATGCGGTTGATTAACTGTAAAACAGTAAAATTTATATATATTTATTTAATAACCTTTTACAGATTTTTTTTTTTTTTCTTCCCGTAGCACAGGAAATATTAGGGGTTTTTTCCCTTAAAGTTCCATGTTTTGTTTGTTTCTTATACAGCTTCTTTGAACAGTTACTTGTACTGAAGGTGAAGCGTATTGCAGAGCCAGTCATTTTTTTTCTGGTAATATCTGCTGTCAGTTGAATCTTATTTTTTTTTGATGGCTCCTTGTCAGTTATAAGCATCAAGTATGTTCAAATAGAAGATTCTGGCACGTAAGTTTTACTTAAGGAAATAAACAATAACTGGATTGCCAAATACGCTGTTTTGTAACTCTGAATAATTGTAGTTGCATTTGCATTTCTGCTTGTAGGAAATTATGTTGCAGTGGGTAACATGACCCCAGTTATTGACATTTGGGACCTTGATATAGTAGATTCCTTAGAACCAGTCTTTTCTCTTGGAGGCAAGAAAGAGAAAAAGAAGAAAAAGAAAGGAAAGACAGTAAGTATTGCAAGATGGTTTATCTGATTGGATGGAGGAAACTTAGAGCAAGGATAATGTTGTTATACTTTTTTTCTTACAATGAAACAATCATAGATAATCTGGTTTAATTTCATCTGTCATGTTGAAAGGTGGTGTTTAGACAGGTTACAGAAAATAATGCCATGGATATCTGCAATATGTTAAAATTGGTATTTTCCTGTGACTCAGAGTTGAAATTGCATTGAGCAATAAAGGACAAGATTGACACTAATAAAATACGTTCACTCACGATTCACCTCTTTTAGCTTTCTCTATCTAAAATTTAAGCATGTTTTAAGCTAGTCATTGAGGTTAACTACGGTGAATGTGTAGAGACACACCCAGAGAATAGCTGAGTTTCTTTTAGCGGACTGCAGAGAAAACCTTAACTACCAAAGAGGAAGACTGAGGTTTAGACTGGATGCTAAATTCTGTGAGATGAATCTGACCCTCATTGTATGCCCGAATGTGTTATGATTTGTCCAAATTGTTTGGTATGTAAACCAAGTATGGCAGATAACATCACTTAAATTTTCTAGATTTTGTGTGCTTCAGGAAGTGCTTAAAGGCTCCTTAGAGTAAATAGGGAAGGTGAAGACTGGGTATATAGCTAATCTTGGCTTACCAACTGAAGGAGTACTGCAGTTTTAGTCAGCTAAAGAACCACTCTGTGTAATTGTGAAGAGGGTTTACTTCTTGAGCTCTCAGACGTTCCAGTTAACAGCAGAAAAAATATCCTTAGAAGGGGAATTTTTTTCTGTGAATCTTGCTTCTGAAAATCACCGAGTTACCTGAATTGCTATTGAAGATACCATTCATAAATGTAACCTCAATTTGAAATGCTAATTGTTCTCTGTATGCATAATTAAAACCTGGAATTAAGAACAGAAGAGGAATGAGGTAGCTTATGGGTGGTTTGCAATTGCTATCCCAGTAAACTTTGAAGCTTAACCATTTTAAATTAGAATTTTTAGGAGCTAGCGGTTACAAGGACTTACAAGGACCTAAAGCTCGGTTAATTGGGAGGAGTGAGAGGGAACTGCCAGGAGTGTTTAGAAAGAAGCTGCACATTAGCTGGAGACAATGAAATTTCTCCTAGCCTGAAGGGATAGTTTTGTCAGCCCCCACCAGCTGTGAATGGAGCAATCTGAGACCAGGTGTAGGAGGCAAGTTGCAGGTACTGCAGAGACAGTTCTATCGAAAGCCTTGTTGCAGCAAATGAGAATAATTTCAAATATGAAGTTATTTTTGAAGGTATTAAGGTATTCATACTAATGTGTTGTAATACTTGATTTCCACTGAAGCTGTAATTTTCAAAAGTCTGTTGTATCTGTATACACAGAGTTTATCTTCAGAAGGGACAGTGAAAGGACATACTGATGCTGTGCTTGATCTTTCATGGAATAAACAAAGCAGGTAAAAGGACACTTGAATAACAATGGATGGTTATAAAATTGCGTACTTAATTGGGCATACATTTTTCACACGAATCCAAAATCTTACGTAGTATAATATCAGACTTAAAAACAGTGCTGAAATGAATCAATACTCAAAAATACACACACTGGGTTGTTTTTTTTTTTAAACTGGAAGTCTTGTTTTATTTTTTAAAAAACTGTATATTGCTGCAGATGGCTTTTTATTTACAGGTTGTCCAGATGAGGGCAGGGCTAAGGTTTGGTAAATCAACTAATTTAGGTCACATGCAGAAATTCGAGAAGCAGAAGGGTTGCCCTGATCTGCCAATGATTTAAAACCCTATTTCAACAGACAGAAGTGGATTTATAGAAGGAAGTCCTTGCTATGCTGTTTTTTTCTCCTCTGGCTTTAGCCCCAGAGCTGTGAACAGAAAAGCGTGTAAAAGCCCTAACAGCACAGTTATAGAAATGCTTCTGATCTCTGGGTTACCCTAGGCAGAGAGAATTCCCTGAACAAACTAAGCAATGAAGTGCTGCTGTTGAAGCAACACAAAACTGGCCCACCCTGGTGGAGAAGTCAAGGGCAATGTGATGACTGAAATAAAGATGCTGCTAGTTTTTATCACTTAGGTGGTTAACTGTTCAGCTGGCAGAGGATACTCAGCACCGGCCTTGAAACCATTCCAGTCAGACACAGGCTGATTTTTTTTTTTTTTTCTTTTTTTTTTCCTGCTGTAATAAATGTCTCTGAAGAAGCACATGGTAAACTCCACATACTCCTGATGAGCAGGTGTAAGCCTTCACTTCTAATGCTTTGTTGCCTGGATGCTGAAGAAGGGAACACCCACATAGACGTGCAGTAAATGTGCATAAATTGCACTCTTAATTTACAGTGCAATGCCTATTGTTCTTAAATTATACACATGCACAGAGTATAGTAGTGATCATTCTGTTAATCCTACAAAAGTGGTTGTCTGGTGAGAATACAGAGACAAGTCACAAAAGTTAGAGCTACAGTAGTTAAGTGTCTGGAACAATTCTGTAATGTGCTAAGTTAAAAGCTCATTGATACTCGTAGATCTTTCAGGAAATAAAACCAGCCTTGAAGTGGGAAGCTTATGGACAAAACAGTTAACTCCTTGGAGCAACTTAGATTTAAATGTTTTGTTGTCATTTGGGTTTTTTTTTTTAAGCAAGACATGCAGTGACAGCTCTCTATAAATTACTTTCTACCTGTAGGTCATAATGGTGTTACTGTAAAATGCATTTTCTTTCCCTTGTAACATTGTTTGGGAGAACAGTGTTTCCAGGAGAATGTTAGCTCCTTCAGTCAGAAACATTTGGTTAATATAAAAAGAAAAAGGTAAGGGGGGAGCAGTTTCAATCAGAAACATGTTGAGGTAATAGATCTGTTTTGAAGAGCAATGGTAGCAATTGTACTGTGTATTTGACAGGCCTTTGGGAATGTTTGAGTTTTTTTCTGAACAAACTTCTAAACTATGTGCTTATTGCTCTTAACACAGTTAGTAAAATTTCAGTTGAAATGGGGGCTGTGTAAACTAACTAAAATGTTAGGTTCCTTTCAGCATTCTGTGAAGGGTGTACAGTGTTGCGTCTTCGGTAGTTATATAAACACTCAGATACTAGAGAGCAAAATATTTTAAAAACCAGTTTGGCTCTTGGCTGTATGCATATGCAAATAAAACTAAGTTGCATAGGTAATGTTTAAAAGTACTATCTTAGTGTCAAAGGAAAGGAAGTGCTTTCTTGCTTTGTTTTGTCCAAAAAATCTTGCAGTAAATGATATTTTAAGTGGGGTGTGTGTGGAAACACAAGCCAAACTGTCGCTATTGTAAGTGTTGTACTAATATAGTAAGTAGCCTGTTTGTCGTCTTTACTTGTAATTTAGAACTGCCTTCAGGGAGTTCCCTCGGGCTTGAGATATATAGGCTATAGACCAGAGTGTACTTAATCTCAGGATCAGGTTCTGTACGTATTTTGGATTTTTGACCGTTATTTGTTTGTATCTGTATCAAGATTTTTAAAACTTATTTTCTGACCCATTGTCAGGAATGTTTTAGCAAGTGCGTCTGCTGACAACACTGTGATTTTGTGGGATATGTCTGTGGGTAAGCCAGCAGCCAGCCTCATGCTTCATACAGACAAGGTATGTAATACTTTCTATGTTTCTTCTACTGTGAGATACAGAGAAAAAAATAACTGCATTTTTTTCATTAGCTGCTTAGTAGTGAACACTAAGAGCAACGGTTCTGTAGTTTTCTAACACCTGTGCAGAATTCTTTAAATTTCTCAATTAGGTTTTTTTTGTCAACAACACTGTATTTGCTTTTACAAACTTTCTAAAGCGTAAGTTTTTTAAACATTTACAGCAGTTTTAAAATCCCTGATAGTTGGGAATCTAATAGTGCTGGTATAAGTTACAAAAAATAGATCTCTGAGCATAGATCAAACTGTAACTCTCTCTGAGGAAGCAACGAGTGTTGGTTACTATTTGGTGTAGGTAAGAAAGGTTTAAAATAAATGATGCTAAAATACCATAGTGATGGGTACTTCAGAAATTAATTAATCTCATGGTAATTACAATGTGGAAGTTAGTTATTAATAACTATAACCTTATTTTGCTGTTAACAAAGTCACTGCCCTTGGCAGACTCCAGATTTTCACTTTTTTGCTAATATCTGCATTTTTCCCCAAACTGGAAGCAGCTATTCTTTTACCTCCTTTAGCTTATTTTTTTTAATATCTGGGGCAGAAAGGGGGCATGTGGTTTTGTTCAGTTAAATTATATTGTGAAATATCTTGTTTCCACTGGGTGGGGGTGTTTGAAATAAAAATGATATGCACCTCTTGCACTGTTTTATCGAAATCTGAATATCAACAAGCTTAATAGGAGCATGTTTTGGGGAGGGGAATTGTGCTCTCTTTGTTCAAAGAAAATTCCTGTATATGGGTGTTATATCTAAATGCTTATTTTTTAAAATAAAATACTCTGTTATCTAGGTCCAGACATTGCAATTTCATCCATTTGAAACTCAGACCCTTATTTCTGGATCTTACGATAAGTATGACAGGGTAATATTTTCAAATTTTACACATAGGGAGGGTACTAGTATGGAATTAAGCCTATTAAGTTACCTCATGTTTACTTTTTCATTTGCTTATAACTGTGCCAAATTTAAGTAATGCTGTTAATTTGTTTCCAGCAAGGTAGCCATGTTTGTGTGTAGCCAAAATGTAGCTTTCCTTACCTCTTTTTCAGGACTAGCCAAATGTTTTAACCATCTGGACTGACATTTTCTGTGCCAGGTGTCTGCTCCAGATTGAATTTGTTTCTTAATTTGGCCTTACAGCATTTTCTGTATTGGAAATTGTCCTGGTTCAACTGGGATAGGGTTGTTTCGCCAGCAATAAGGAGAGGGCTCTAGCCAGGTTATTCATACCATGCTAACGTCAGGTCCATGTGCCAGGTGCAGGAACAGTTTCCTGTGTGGCTTTTATCTGGGGAAGCACGCACAGCGGGCTGGCTGTGTCCCTTGCGGTATATCTCTGCATATCTTTTGTCTTGTTTACTGTTATTACTGTTTATTGTGGTTGTTATTTCTACAGTTGTTGTTCAGTTGATTATTTGTTACACTGTTCCATTAAATCTTTCCTTATTTCAACCCCGGGGTTTATATTTTACTCCCTGCCCTGACTGGTCCGAGGGTGCAGGAGGAACAATAGCGGTGTGGTCTCTGGTCCCAGCAGGGCCTAAAACACCACAGCCTTTTTGGCGCCCAACATGGGGCTCAAGAGGGTTGCAATAAGGATCAAAAAAGGGACAGACCCTGACAAGAGTGCGTTAGAGCAATCTGTTAGGTGCAATTTTTTTCTGTTTGTTTTTCTATTGTTTGATAAGAAATATTTGTAGTGCTGGCCCACTTGCTTGCGTGGTGGGGCTGCATTAATCCTTATATCCACTGTGTGTTCCCAGTGCTGGTGTTTGTTGGCAGTGGAAAATGTGTAAAGGGGTTTGTTTTGCTATACTGGCACCTGACTGCTTATAATGTGCTCGTATCACTGTTTGTGGGGGCGGGCCAGTACGTGTTTGCTGCCTGGGCTTTTCTAAGTGGTCTCACCCTCTCTGTGGGTGAGCCAGGGGAAGAGATCCTCTCGGTTTTGGAGAGTTTCAACTATCCTTGGAGCCTGCAGGCCAGTGTGATTGTGGCACAATGCTTTCTGAATGTCTGCCTGATTTTGGTTTTGGCCATGCGGCACTTCTCTAACAATAGCACCACCCAGAAACCTGCCCCAAGGTCAGATACTTATGAGTGGCAAGGTATGTGGGAAGAGATGGGCAAATGCCTGAGTCAGTGGTCACATCCAATGCTTTGGAATTTCACCGCAGAACAAATGCAGAGCCCTGATAAACTGGCAGAGTGCTTAAAAAAGGAGCGCCAATCTGACAAAATCCGGGAGACACGACTCACTGCAATGTGCTAGAGACTTGCACATACCTACCGTGTCCTTTTTAACACTACTTACTGCCCTCAAGGGGGAGAAAAGGCTGCAGGATATAAAAGTGAATTTACTGGTACAGCAACTGAGCCAGAGAGACAGACAGTTCCAGTATCAGTTCCCCCACCAGCACAGCAGCTGAGCCAGAGAGCCATCCAATGCCGGTATCAGTTGCCTTGATACAGAAAACAAAATATACCAGAAAGTCAGCTCGCAAAGTTGGGGATGGGGATGAGCCAGGCCCTGCATGGGAACAGGAGGAAGGGCCAGTGGTGATCGTCCAATCTCTATCCCCAATTGAGTTGCAAGATATGCAGAAAGATTTCGGCCGCCTCCCAGGTGAGCAGATTTGCACCTGGCTGCTCTGATGCTGGGACAATGGATCTAGTGTTTTTGAAATGGAAGGGAGAGAGGCCAAGCAGTTGGAATCTTTGGCCAAGAAGGCTGGTACTGACAGGGCAATAGGGAAACAGACTCAAACCCTCAGCCTTTGGAGGCAACTCCTGCTCAGTGTAAGGATGAGGTAACCCTACAAGGATGATATCCTATGTCAGCTAAGCAAATGAACCAACTTTGAGAAAGGCATTCAGAATCTCAGGAAACTGACTGTGTTTGATATGATTTATGATGATCTGAATGATGAGCAGTCACACGTGGACCCAGATCAGGCCCCTTGCACACACCTGATGTGGCGAAAGTTCCTGAAAAGTGCACCAGAATCTCACTCCAAAGCACTGGCAGTAGCATCCTGGTGATGAGACACTCACACTCAAACAGTGGATGGAGTGGTTGGCAAGCTCCGGCAATATAAGGGAAATCTCCCTTCATCTCAACATTCCTGGGTCTCAGCTGTGGAGGAACTGTCTCAGAGGGTCCAAAAAATGGAAGAGGACATGTCCTACATTCCACCTGCACGGGCCGATGTCTCAGCCATTAGAAGTAAACGTTTCTCCACCCAAGAGAAAGCAGTAGAAGGTACACACCACGGGGCACCCTGTGGTTTTTCCTCTGTGACCATGGAGAAAACACGAGGAAGTGGGATGGACAGGCCACTGCCGCCCTAGCTGCACGAGTAGAGCAGCTGAAAGGGAAGACCATCACAAAAGGGGAGTCCTCCAAGAAAAGCGCAGCTCCAGTGTCCAGTCAGAAATCCCCCAGAGAGAATAGAATGGTGAACGTTATGTCTGACCCTCTTGAGGGGACCAGTGAATCATTCTTGCAAGAAGTGAGTGATGCTGAGCAGGATTAGAGGGGCCCTGCCTCCAGCCAGGTGGAGGAAAGGGATAATCGTATTTACTGGACAGTGTGGATCCGATGGCCTGGCACCTCAGACCCACAAGAATATAAGGCTTTGGTGGACAATGGCGCACAGTGCACCCTGATGCCATCGAGCTACAGTGGGGTTGAATCCATCTGCATCTCCAGAGTGACAGGGGGATCCCCACAGCTGACTCTGTTGTAAGCTGAAGTGAGCCTGACTGGGAAGGACTGGCATAAGCACCCCATTGTGACTGGCCCAGATGCCCCGTGCATCCTGGGCATAGACTATCTCAGGAGAGGGTACTTGAGAGACCCAAAAGGGTACCGGTGGGCTTTTGGTGTAGCTGCCCTGGAGGAGGCTGAACAGTTGTCCACCTTACCCGGCCTCTCAGAGGATCCCTCAGTGGTGGGGCGGCTTAAGGTTGAGGAGCAGCGAGTGCCGATTGCTACCAGGACGGTGCACCGGCGGCAGTACCGCACCAACCGAGATTCCCTGGTCCCCATCCATCAGCTGATGCGTCAACTAGAAAGCCAGAAGGTGATCAGCAAAACTCACTCACCCTTCAACAGCCCTATATGGGCAGTGAAAAAGCCTAATGGCGAATGGAGGCTAACTGTGGACTACCTTGGCCTGAATGAAGTTACGCCAGCAATGAGTGCTGCAGTGCCAGACATGCTAGAGCTCCAGTATGAACTGGAGTCGAAGGCAGCCAAGTGGTACGCCATGATTGACATTGCTAACGCATTCTTCTCCATTCCGATAGCGCCAGAGTGCAGGCCACAGTTTGCGTTCCCTTGGAGAGGCATCCAGTACACCTGGAATCGATTGCCCCAGGGGTGGAACCACAGCTCCACCATCTGCCATGGACTGGTCCATACTGCACTGGAGAAAGGTGGGGCTCCAGAACACCTGCAGTACATTGAAGACATCATTGTATGGGGGGACACAGCCCAGGAGGTCTTTGAGAAAGGGAAGAAGATAATTGAAATCCTCCTGAAGGCCAGCTTTACCATGAAGCAAAAGAAAGTTAATGGACCTGCAAGGGAAATTCAATTCCTAGGAATAAAATGGCAAGATGGGCGTCGCCACATCCCAATGGAGGCAATAAACAAGATAACAGCCATGGCCCCACCAACCTCTAAAAAGGAGACTCAGTCATTCCTGGGCGCTGTGGGGTTCTGGAGGGTGCACATTCTGAACTACAGCCTGATTGTGAGCCCTCTCTACCACGTAACCGTAAGAAGAACGATTTTGAATGGGGCCCTGAGTAACAACAATCCTTTGAACAAAGTAAATGAGAGAGTGCCCAGGCAGTAGCCCTTGGGCCATTCCGAGGTGGGCAGGAGGTTAAGAACATGCTCTACACCACAGCCGGGGAGAAGGGCCCTACCTGGAGCCTCTGGCAGAGAGCACCTGGGGAAACCCGAGGCCGACCTCTAGGCTTGTGGAGCTGGGGATACAAAGGTTCTGAAGCTAATTATACACCAACTGAGAAGGAGATACTGGCAGCGTACGAAGGAGTTCGGGCTGCCTTAGAAGTGGTCAGCACTGATACACAGCTCCTCCTGGCACCCTGACTGCTGGTGCTGGGGTGGATGTTCAAAGGAAAGGCCTCCTCCACGCATCATGCAACCGATGCCACGTGGAGTAAATGGGTTGCGTTGATAACACAACAGGCTTGAACCGCAGAACCCAGCTGCCCAGAAATACTGGCGGTGATCACGAACTGGCCAGAGAGCAAAGATTCCAGGATGTAAGCATAGCAGGAGGTGACACGTGCTAAAGAGGCCCCACCATATAACAAGCTGGCAGATGAGGAGAAGCGATATGCCCTGTTCACTGATGGGTCTTGTCGCATCGTGGTAAAACATTGACAAAGCAAGGCTGCTGTATGGAGTCCCACACAATGGATCACTGAAGCTGCTGAGGGACAGGGTGAATCGAGCCAATTCGCAGAGGTGAAAGCCATCCAGCTTGCTTTGGATATTGCTGAGCGAGAAAACTGGCCGAGGCTCTATCACTACACCAACTTGTGGGTGGTGGTGTATGCCCTGTAGAAATGGTTGCAGCAATGGAAACAGAGCAACTGGCAACGTAAGGGTAAAATCGTCTGGGCCGTTGAAGTATGACAGGATATTGGAGCCCGTGTGGAAAACCTCGTTGTGAAGGTGCGCCATGTGGATGCCCATGTACCCAAGAGTCGGGCCACTGATGAACATCAACACAACCAGCAGGCAGACCAAGCTGCTGAGATTAGAGTGGCTCAGGTGGACTTGGACTGGCAGCGCAAAGGTGAACTGTTCATAGCCCAGTGGGCCTGTGAGACCTCGGGCCACCAAGGTAGAGATGCAACATACAGGTGGGCTCGAGATCGAGGGGTAGACCTCACCATTGACACCATTGCAGAGATCATCCACGGATGTGAGATGTGTGCTGTAATCAAACATGCCAAGTGGGTGAAACCCCAGCGAAATGGAGAGCGATGGCTGAAATATAGATATGGAGAGACCTGGCAGATCGACTACATCACACTGCCACAGGCCTGCCAAGGCAAGCACCACGTGCTCACGATGGTGGAAGTAACCACTGGATGGCTGGAAACTTGCACAGTGTCCCACACCACCACCTGGAACGCCATCCTGGGCCTTGAAACCCAAATCCTGTGGCGACACGGCACCCCAGAGAGAATTGAGTCAGATAACGGGACCCACTTCTGAAACAACCTCATAGATGCCTGAGCAGAAGAACATGGCATTGAGAGGGTCTACCATATCCCCTGCCATGCACCAGCCTCTGGGAAGATCGAGTGCTACAATGGACTGTTGAAGACTACCTTCAAAATCTGGGACGTGCATCTAGCAAAGGCTACCTGGTTAGTAAACGCAAGAGGATCTGCCAATAGAGCTGGCCTGGCTCAGCCAAAACCTCCACGTGCTGTAGATGGGGATAAAGTCCCTGTGGTGTGCATGAGGAATATATTGGGTAAAATTGTCTGTGTTAGTCCTTTGCCAGGCAAAGGCAAACCCATTCACAGGATTGCTTTTGCTCAAGGACCTGGGTGTACCTGGTGGGTGATGCAGGATGATGGAGAGGTCTGATGCGTATCATAGGGGGACTTGATTCTGGGTAAGAACATACCGTGAATTATGTTCTGCCTTTGTTAATTGTTGATTTGTTATTGTTAACTGCTAAATGGCAGCTGGACATGATGCAGTTGTTATAGAATAAAGGGGTGGGTTATGTCCTGGTTCAACTGGGATAGGGTTAAGTTTCCCCAGCAATGGGGAGAGGGCTCTAGCCAGGTTATTCATACCATGCTGATGTCAGGTCCATGCGCCAAGCGCAGGAATATTTTCCTGTGTGGCTTTTGTCCGGTGAAGCACGTGCGGCAGGCTGGCTGTGTCCCTTGTGGTATATCTCTGTATATCTTTTGTCTTGTTTACCGTTTTTACTGTTTATTATGGTTGTTATTGCTAATGTTTTTGTTCAGTTTATTATTTGTTACACTGTTGTGTTAAAATTCCTTATTCCAACCCCAGGGTTTATATTTTACTCCCAGCCCCGGCTGGTCTGAGGGTGGGGGAGGGACAACGGCGGTGTGGTCTCTGGTCCCCGCAAGGCCTAAACCACCACAGGAATGTCACTGGTCCTTCCTGTGAAAAATTGTCCAGCTTTTGACAAACTGTAAGACCAGGGTGGGGGCAGGAGGAACTTGAAAATCCCTGTTCGCTTCCTACAGTCTCCATTGATAGGCATGCCACAGCCAGGTTTTACAGGCTGTCTTCTGTGATTGCAGCCTGGGGATGCTGTGACATGATTTGTGTCTGCACACTTGGACTAGCTCTGTAACTGTCAGTTCTTGTAAGCCCTGCCAGCCAGAAAACTTCCCCTTTGTTCTCCCATCTCATAGGGGTAACTTAAATTTTGTTCTATAACCATGATTTTCTTATACTGATTTTTTTTTTTTTTTTTTTTTAATTCTGCTTTTAAGACTTTGTCCTTGTGTTAAAATATTTATAGACTTGTCCGTCTTTAGCCAAACCTTTATGTTCTCTGGCTTCTATTATGCTCTCACTACATCCACTTAAGCGAAAGTATTAAGAGAATAACCTTTTAATGTTGTTATGTTTTAATGCTGCTTTTGTCCACTTTCCTCCCCTTTGACTTCCTTTCATAAGAAGAAGAGTAATGTCCAAATGCTGAGACAAGCTGCTTGATCCCTTTTTAGCTAGCCGTTTGATACCATGGTCACCTGTAAACCAGTGTACTATCTATAAACTAGTAGACAGCCTTTGTGGATTTTTCCTGTAAAGCCTCACAGGACCACAGGCTATTCAATCAGTATTGTCAGATACCTTCATAACCTGAAAGTCAGATAATTAAAAATTGCGTATGTACCAAAACTGTTGTAAAATGCCTTGTAAAAGAGCTGAGAAATCTAGATCACGCTTCTTTTGCTTTAATTATAGGGTAGAGTGGGAGTGGGTTGCACTGTGGATGCTGATCGTGGTGATGTGTCACAAGAGTGACATCATCACTCCTCTCTTGCCTTTGAATCCAGGAGACTTTTGGGTTGGGACAAATTCTGCCACCACTGGGCTGAGCACATGTTTGTAAAGAATCCCAGAGGAACCACTAACTCCCATTTGCTCTTTCTCCTTTTTGGAGTAGCATTTCCCTAACCACTTGTAAAGATTAATTTTTTTTTTCTTTTTATTAAAGCGTATTTAAAAATGTATGTGTATTACAAATTGATTTCCTAATTAGCGCATTATTTTTGAACAGTCATTACTTTACTGAAGTCTGTTCATAATTAAGTGATATATTTGCATAATTATGGTCTCCTATATATTAAGTATATTATGTATTGAGTAAATTCAAGCTCCGTTTGCTTAGTTTCAGTAGAACAGCTGTTTGTAACCAAGATGAAACTTTGAAGCATATGGCAAAAGCTTTTGCTTATGTGAGAAATTTTCATCTGTTATTGAATTGGAAGACTAAATAATGAAGTTGTTTCCATTTTAATTTTTGAATTATAGTTTACATGGACAATTCTGTAGATGCCAGTGGTAGAACAAACTTTATGAAGTGTCATGCCCTGATAATTTTTTTTTTCCTCATTTTTCATTTTCCCTTTTTTCCATAGATCAGCTGTGCTGTATGATTGCAGAAACCCACAATATAACCATCGAATGTGGCGGTTTAGTGGTCAGGTTGAAAGAGTAACTTGGAATCATTTTTCACCTTGTAATTTCTTAGTGAGTATATGCACTTCTGTTCTTGGTCTGTTGACTGTTGCCAGTTCATTTAGCCTGTATTTTTGTGTTCATAACGTTTCTGAATCATGTAATGGAGCTGATGGGCAGTTGGGCTGTTGGCATTGCTTATTTTAAAAATGCAATGTGTGGAGGATGGTTTAAGATACTTTTTTCAACAAGTATATCAAGACCAGTTACTTATTTGGTATCTCCATTATGACAGTAGAAAAGCAATTGATGCTAATGCTTCTTCACTCCAGATGTGGCATTTTCTCCATGTTGTTATAGTGTTCAGTGGCAGGGATATATTTTCCTTTGCATAGCTGCTGTTGTGTTTCATGTATTGAGGCAATAGCAGCGGAGAAGTAGCTAATTAGAACTCGAAGTCTAGTATTGATTCCATGTTTCAAATCAGCGCTAGAGGGCACTGTCCTCCTAGCTGGAATGGAGTAAAAATACCTTGGTTTTGTTGAGATTTTTATAATAAAACTTCTAAACATAATTTAAAACCAAATCTTTTTTATTATCTCGATGGCTATCTAGTTCTCTGTTGCTTTGTGTATACAGCTGACGAGCAGTTGCTTGTTTCTGTTGTGTTTATGTTGTAGGTCTGTCTGGGTATAATCACACTTGTTTGTACAGGGCTGTTACGTAGCCACTGGATGGCTCCAGAAACTTTGAATTTTCAGTTAAAAGACTAAAAGCTCTGTATTTCATTGCCTAACATGAGAGCGAAGCTTAGTAGTGCAACCATCTTCAAAATACAATTTTAGAAATTTGTATAGGATTAAGACTTTGGTGTAAGTCAGTGCAGCGTAGTTTAGAATAGCTCAGGCATAAGCTGGATGGAGTGTGACTTTGGGGATGCATTCCTGTGTACACTGTGTAACAAGGCCTACCAAGAAGTAGTATAAACCTGTCTCAAATCCCGGGTATTTACTAGAGGGTGGGTATTATTTCATAGGAGCTTTTTTCCAAATGAGGGACTACAGCTGTTGGTTTTTAAAATCTTGTGGTTTCCTTAGGCAAGCACAGAGGATGGCTTTGTGTACTGTCTGGATGCTCGTTCTGATAAGCCAGTGTTTACCCTGAAAGCTCATGATGAAGAGGTGTCAGGTAAATTGTGTGTGGGTTGTGTTTGTCCCCCATGGCAAAGCATATCTGGAAGGTGTCTTTAACTGATATGACTGAGGTGGTAGTATTTCCTGCTTAACAAATAAAGAGTTCTGCATACTAATTGCGAGTAGTTAACGTGTGAAATAAATCTGCTGAGAAGCCATTGTAAGCAAAGTATTTTAACAACATTGAACTTTTGTCAGTGGATGTCATGAATAAGCATGTCAGAACAGATGCATTCACTCTGAACACTGTCCCTGTGTTTTTTTTGGGATGAGGAAGAACAAAACCATAGAATCTGGTCCAGGGTTATGAACCGTGATGTTTACCTCCTCTATCTGTAATTATTCTATACTGACATTCAGTCTAGAGATGAATTAGGTATGGCACATGGGAAGGTTTCCACATTGCCTCCTTTAGGCTCCTTCAATTATTTGATCAGTGTAGGAGCTTCTAAAAAGCAACTTGAAGCACATGATTAGGTGTCTAAAACGAGATCATATGAATATACCCCATCATCTTGGGTAGCAAAAGAGATGATCTTTGGCAAATGAATAAAGAAGACTACCTGGGGAAGCCAGATTATGTGAAGTAAGAAGCAGAACAATACCATTTTTGCACTGTTACTGTTGTTGTATTGAGGAACAAAATAACCTACATCAAGTCAGTTTGCCCTTGCTATGGGGAGCAGTAGCAACATGAAACTTTCGTTAATGTTGCTCCTCTGTGCTAGAACAGAGTTTAAAGCAAATTGGGTTTGTTCTCCTGACTTTGCTTCAAAATGTATCCTTCTCTGTGAAGTAGTGATTACCTTGTGCTCTCACACTGCTGCACTTTTAATCCTCCAGGGCTACAACTAAGCAGTCAGATCAAAGGGTGCCTTGTGACATCATCTGCTGACAAATATGTGAAAATCTGGGATATCCTGAGAGACAAACCAAGTTTAATCCATTCCAGGGATATGAAAATGGTAGGGTAATATTAATTTCTTGATTCCAAGAAGGTTTATATATGAATGATGTCTGCTTATTCTTTTTTGTCTAGTTTGAATCTTGTTTTACCTAACATAACATCTTTTAATAAAATAAAAATCAATTTGTGTATTCTGGGTAAATCATTCCCCTTACAGTGCAGTATTCAATTCAACATGTAATTGACAGAGTGCTGAATACCAGATGGAACATTCTGAGTAGAACTATAGGTGCTCTAATGTGTATCTGCCAGGTTCAAGACAAAAATGTAATTTACTGTTTGGAATTAACAGCTCTTGACTTTAATTCTGTGTTTTTACAAAAGAAGTTTCAGAAAACTTAGTTTACATTTGTTAAACTTGCTTGGTGAAAGTCTTTTCAGATGACAAATTCATTTTAGGATGGTATTTTTAAAAAATCCTTCTCTTTCTTTTTCCCACCTTCCCAGGGTGTTCTCTTCTGTGCAGCTTGCTGTCCTGACTTCCCATTTGTTTTTGCCTTTGGAGGAGAGCGAGAAGGGCTGCGTGTTTGGGATATAAGCAAGATTTCTGCAGGTAATACTCTCATTTCTTTGAATCTTGTGGTTCTCCCCTTGCCCCCAGGGTCTGGTTTTGTATTCAGTAATGTATTGTGGCTCTGAGAAAAACTCTAGGTTAATATTTTAAATACCCCAAAACTGCATGTGTGTTTGTGTTTTCAGCTTCAAAAAAGGTGTGTTTTTTTCTAACTTGGAGAACTGTGTTTGCCGTAAAATTTATTTCCTTGTAGCTGAAGTGTAATACCTATGTTTTGATGTTCCTGGTGTAATCGAATATCACATTCTTGAGTACTTAAGGAATAACAGTGAGGACTGGTTTTGATGGGTTGTTATAACTACATGTAACTAAATAGCATGAGTTTTTAGAGAAGGCTTTTCAGAACTTGGTGGAAACCAGAGAGACTAAGCCCAGAAATAAATTATTTAAACTTAATGTTTTGCTCTACAAAACTCATCCATTTCATAGTACTTAGGAACAGGCATTACGCACAGGGAAACGTCTAGAGGTGCTCTGGGGGAGAAGTAACAGGACTTGTAATTTAAGTATCACATATGGGAGATTGTTCAGACGTGTAAGCTTCAACTCCCTACTTGGGATAAGGGGGAAAGCTTTGAAACCTGCACCAGGTTAGGATTTCCATTCCATGGTGCTCGCCTTGCTATACTGGCCGTACCTCCCTTGTCTCTGGGAGAGTGATGTGTAAGCAATCCCCTATCTATGTTGCAGTGAATGAAGTTTTTGGAAAGAGAGAGAGACTTGTTCTGGCTAGTGCCAACTCTGTGGCTTGCAGCTCCACAGCCGGCAGCAGCAGCAACAATTTGGAGACAGCAATGGAATCGTGATGGACCAAACATCAAAAAATCAAAGGAATTAATGGGACTATGACTAATGTATGTTCTGCAAATCCCCCTATTCGGTGAGAATTCATAGAAATTACTTAAATGTCTTGCAATCTGCTGGCTTCTTTGTCTCAAAGGACCATGGTGATGTGGTTAAGCTCTAGGTCAGAGGTTCTGAGTTCCTGCCTCTATTACCAGCTTTGAAAGATTAAATCACTTGGTTCTGCCTGAGATATGATCCCTGAAACATGGGCTACCATGTGTAAAGTTGATACATAAAATGAAACAGTCAAGAGAAAAACATTCTACTGCTCTCAGAAGTTTGTTGAATACTGCAAAGAAGGTAAATACTGTCTAAGGGCACAAGGAAAAATACTTCTGACAGCAGCTGTGTAATAAATAAACCAAAGCTGAATTAAATGACAAGTGTAAATACCTAATTTATCCTTGAGGCTAGATTTACAGATTTCTAAACACAGATTTCATAAGTTCTCTGTAACTTTAAGTCTTAAGAGTATTTCTTGGGCAACGTTGGAGTCCCTGGGTCAAATCTTGAAATGTATTTTCTAACAGCTCAGATAGGTAACTAATTTCAAACCAGAAATATCCCAGCTGTATCACATCATGATCAAGGGTTTCTTTTCCCTGGTTCCATAGCATCTGAAGCTTATTGATGTTACATGTGTATTGGGTTGTTTTTTTTTTTCAAGCTCCGAGAGAATTTGAACTGAAATAAGGAGCTACTACTCAGAAGAGGTGAGAGGCTCTCAGGACACAAAGCAAGGGATCTTGGCTGGTCCCTGTCATTGGTGAAAACTGTGTGTGTTATGTGCTTGTGTTCTTAACTCCTCCCAGACCTTTCTGCCTGAAACCTGAAGGCACAGAGGAACATTAAGAGTATGAGCCTAACTGATGACTTAAATGCTTTGTTTATAGCATCAGAAACCTAATCAAGGAATGTGACTCAGTTTCCTCACATTTAAAATGAATACGTGAGTGCCTTACCCCAGGCCAGAAGTTAACCTCTTGTGAAGTTCTTCCTCCTCCACACACTGGAAGGTGTCTGCTAAAGTGCTGCTCATGCAAAAACACCCTGGGCATTAAAGCAACTGGTATCAAAGAAGGCATGGTGTCAGTGCATGCAGTTGACAAGATCTTACACAAGCTTTCCACCCTAGTTCATTGTAAGGCATTCTGGTGAAGTGAAGCAGATAAATTGTATCAATACAAAACTGCAGATGGGGAAAAGGCAGGGCTGTAGGTTTCCTTCCCCTCCCTTGAAGTTATGTGGCTGCTTCTAAATTGAATTCAGCTGTTTCTAGTCTGGTGACAGGTGTTTAGCATGGCACTGCAGGAACCAAGCATACTTTGCATATGTTGCGATTCCTGCCTCAATCCTTTCTCTGCCAAGCAATAGTGAACATGTGGACAAGTGAAGAGCTGCTTTTGTGAGGCTGAAGGTGAAAGCACCAGAACCACATCTGTTCAAGTGCTCTCCACTGAAAAGCTGCAAGTTTTTCAGTTTCCTTTGAAATAAATGCTTTGTGTTAAGCCCTTTGACAGCAGTAATTTCTGTTATCTCTACCTCTGCTATTACTTGGCACTGTAGCTCTAGAAGTTGCTTTTTGTTTCAGGTAGGAAGAAAACTGCAGGCAACCCATCTTCCCCTTGACTAAACAAAATCCCTCAACCTGTCTTTCTGGAGATTTTTATTCACATACTGATCTCAGAGGGCAAGCATTATGCATGTTCAAATTTGAAGAACCCAGTGTGCTCTCTAGGAAGTGCAGTGTACAGGGAGAGGTACAGCTGAACTTGAGCCACTTGGGGAAAGAACTGGAGGCTCTTTCACAAAGGAACCTCCAACTACCTTGTTGGAGAGCAGAGCTCAGCTGACTGGTTTTTTACAGCCAGAGGTGCCACACAGCAGATCTACAAGGTTTAAACACCAGTTCTTAGCTGTGCCTGTTCATGGAGGGTGCTCCTACCCTGACCTTGTCCCAGGAAAGCTTGGCAGAGGCAGATGATGAAAAAGTGGTGTTATTTCTCTTAACACCTTTATCAGAAATAGGAAATAATTTTCTGAGAATGTATAAACATTGAAAAAGAACATTAGAAAAGAGCCACATCTTTAATTTTTGTTAAAACAACCAAATGAAATACATCTTCATTCCATAAATAGTATTAGCAGCAAACCCTCCCATCAATCTAGGTGGTAAAAGGTTTACAGCACAAAAAGTAATATATACTATAAACACTCTCTGATCATCTGTAAGCCTCTTCCCTACTGAGTCTTTACCTCTTCACCTGCTTATATGTTCTAGTGAACTAGACTAAGAAGCAATATTTGATTTTCTGTAGTGGGGCAATTGCTTTGTCTGCAAATGCTGATTTTTGCTGGCTTTTTAAAAAAAAAAACAAAACAAACAAAAACCCCACAAATCTTTTTTATTTATTTTTAGAAGGAAACCTGAGCATTGACAGTCTTTGCTCTGTGCCAAACTACATCCTTCAGTTAAAGTATTACAAAAAAAACCCCACATCAGTTGCCACCACCATTTTTTTGTTTTACTTACTGTCACAGCTTTGGCAGTTAAGGACAGTTGGCTCATAATGTCACTCCAATTACTTGACCTCATTTCTGGTTTGTGGCTCTTGACTCCAAGGGCTATGCAAGGTGTGTCATATATCCTGGCACTGAATGGAAAAGAAGTATGCATACTGTGTGTAGAAAACATCTCCTTGCCTCATTTCCTTCTTAGCAGTAGTCACTTGTATGTGCATGATCCATTCTCATTCAGTGTTTTGGCTACAGAGTTTATTAAGCAGTGGTAGTGCAGAGACCAAAACCGAAGGAAAGCTCCTCATTTGACATATGCTGTTGACTGGGGGAACAAGGGAGAGGATTTCTTTCCTTCCCCAGTTTTACCATCCAAGAAAACTTCCCTCTCTCTTTTTATTTGTTTCTGGAGAGGGCATCACCTGTTGAATAGACTCCATTGTTCATCCTACAGTCTTCAGTCCTCATAGAGTCTAGTAATTCCTCCTCTGATTCCTCTTCCTCTTCCTCCTCTGGAGTAGACAGGCTGGATGTGGGGCCTTTACATATTTTTAAGTGGCGAGTGAGGTGATATTTGGTTAGATATGCCTTGGAGCATTTTTCACAGATATAGTCCCTCTTTCCTTCATGTGAATTGAGATGCTTCTTCAGGTGATTTGTCCTCAGAAACAGCTTGTCACACTTGGGGCACTTGATCTGCCGTTCTCTGCAAGACATGAAGAAGTTACAGGCAGCTGATACTGTATTAAATAGTGGGGTGATGGTGACAGGACAGGTGAATGAAAGAGTTAGTCTTACTCCTAAATATTACTTCCAGTATGCTTGAAGGAGAAGCAGACCAGAAATAACAGCATTGTGGCAGCGCTGAAGTATAAATACTGCTCAGTTTTCTCTCACACAGTATGTACACAAAGCCCCTCTCCTCTGTTCTTCACACCCACGGCCCCAACATCATAGGCAAAAGGCAGGCTTTTTGGACTAACTGCTAGCTTGTAACCAACTGTTTTTCTTTTCTGATGATAAAGAAGTCTACAGCAGTTTTGTTTATTTTTAAGACCAAACTCTGGTTAAACTCTGTGTTTTGGCAAGGGCAATGTTACCATGGTAGAAGGAGTTAGTCTCCTTCCTTCCCACCCTGCATGAATTGGGGGGGAGGAAAGAACAAAACAGAAAACAAAACTGCTGAGTGCTAACAGCCGTGAGTCTGTAAATACTAAGAAGAGGCTTACCAGGCTGCAACAGTCAAATAGTGTAGACAACTGTGCAAAACACGTCAGCAGTGGCGCTTTTGGCTATGGCCCTAAGAACAAGCAGCAAAGCGAGTCTGTCTGTCTGCCTATTGCTTACACTAGCTGCACTATGCTGTCTCCTAAGCAGAATGACAGAAGCAGCAATCGACTACAAGTGAGTACAAGAACCAGATGCTGACAATAAAATAAGCAGAGGGACTAGCTCTAGGTAATAAGCCTTTAAGGGAGGACCTTGTATTGGGAGTAGCTAAACAGGACAGAGGGATTCTCACAGCAAAAGGAATGATCTGGCCTGGCAGAGAGCTGAGGGGCTGGGAGAGACCTGTAGAAAACTGGAGAAGGACCTGGGGGTTGGCACTGACCACGGGCATCTCCCTGCAGGAGGACCAGGAGACCCAAGTGCATGAATGAGACCTGGGGGAGAGGTTAAGAGCTGGGAATGGCTGCACTGCTGTACCCCACCGGTGCAAACAGAAAGAGACTTCACTAACAAGCTGCTTGGTGAGAATAGCATTGAGGAGTTTATGATTTTTCATGGTCATGCTAGGATGTGAAAACAGTTCTCAGCAGAAAACTAAATGTAAATCAGTTAACCCTCCCCTCACGTCAAAATGGTGAACACTCCAGAATGCCATTTCACAAGACAAGGGGCATGCCTGGAATTTACTGTGTCGTTAAAATACTGCAAACACTAGAGTAGGACAACTCCAGCCAGGAAAAAGGAATTTATCCAGATTGACTTCTCTGTCATCTTAGAGAATGAGGGCCAAACTATTTGCAAACTGGAGATTCATTTTTATTGCACTGGCCAGTCCAACACACCCTGTGAGATCACTTACTGTGTGTGAGTGAGTACATGCTGCTTGAGATCCTGCCTCCGCATGAATAGCTTTTCACAGTAATCACACTTCAGATTCTTCTCCCCTGTGTGGATGACCATGTGCGATTCCAGGTGAGCCTTCTGGGTAAATGACTTGTCACAGAGGGTACAGCGATAATTCTTCTGACCTGTGATTACACACATACACCCACAAATTGTCAGTCAGTGTCCCAAGAAATACAGTAAGCAAACAAGCCTGACCACTTCTTAAGAATAAAATTTTACCCTGAAGAAAGGCAGATTCTTTGTGAACAGGACTTGTTTCCTCCTGCAGCTCTTTCAGACTCAGCATAAAGGCCTACCTAGTTACAGTCTAGATTCAGCTGTGCAAAAAAAAAAAAAGGCATCTGACTTCATTTCATCGTTCCCAAAACTTTTCAGCCCCTAGGCCATGCCCCCAAGCCAAAAAAAACACTTCAATGCTACTGATTCGAACCACTGAGCCCTTCATGGGATGTGTCGTTCTGCACTTTGTCCTTCTAAACACCCCAGATTCCTCTTCCTCCAGTGCTTGTGATCAGTCAGCCTTTCGTATAAGACAAGACTTTCTGCTTCTTGTTTAGATCAGCTGTGCCTCCCTGTTCTGCATATCAAAACATCACCAGTATGCTTGTAAATCTTCCAGCAAAGAGATTCAGGCAAACATTCAACACTAGGCTTATTAAATATGAATTCTTGAGTGACAATAATGGTAGACTCCTTTATAATATTAACCATGGTAGTCATGTCATTACTGTACATCAGTACATCCCCATCTCCACTGATTTCCCACAGGAACTGTATCTGATGCCTTACTGGAGCCCAACCACATTTAATGCAGTGCATTGCCTTTGTCTAGAAAAACAAGTTCTCAAACACACAGGTACAAAGCTCATTGGCTCTTTGCTAACTTCTGTGTTTTATCCCATTTTTCCATTTATCTGTAGTTCTTTCATTATTCTTTGCCAGAAATAGTTCAAAACCCCTGCATGCTATGTGAATTCAGACTAAGTTTGAATAGCACCTGCATTGCTATCCCACCGAGTGTTCTGTGGTTGTATATACCACACTTGTACTTGATCAGTTTATTAAAACTCCTCCCTACTGAGCCCATGGCTTCCTATGCTTGACTCCAGTGCACTGAACTCCCAGTTTTATTCCCTTTCCTGCTTTATGATTTGCATTCTGTGATTTCCACCTTACTGAGAAAAAATAGTGGCAAAAATATCCACACTGTCTATTGCTGGCCTGTATTTGTCCCTCGCTCTCTCCCCTGTCCACACTCTGTTAAATCCATGCCTTTTCATACTTCCTCTCTTCTTACACAGCTGAAAAATCTTTCAATATTTTTTTTCCTCTTCCAGCGTTCATTCACTGCTCTGTTGGCAATTCTCCCTTTATCGCCAAAGCTTCCAGTCATATCCAAATGCCCACAGAAGTCAACAGCATGTGCAGACTTAAGTTTTAATGAGTGACAAAGCTGAGCCTTATCCACATGAGTCTAACCCCACAATCACCAATTTCAGTCTTGGGCCATTTTCTTAAGATGAGAAACAATTCAAGTGGGGAAGAGGAGAAAGATCTCAGCCTCATATTTAATTGAGTGCACAACTGTCCACATTACAAGCTCTCAAACCCAACTGGCTTTTTCTCATGACCAGAAGGGAACCCTTGTTTTATCATAGCTGCCAGCACTGGGTCTGCTGTGTGGGGTAAAAAGGTTTTCTGTCTCCCAGATGAAGGCCAAGACTTCTTCCCAACTGTAATCAACTTCGACTCATCAAATGCTTAGACATAGCACTATCAGCCAGAACACAGGTCTACATACTGTTCTAGAAGACTAAACCCAGCGCAGTCCTATCCCATGCCACCCAGGACTCTCTCACGCAGTGCCCAGGCATTAGCTGCGGTCAGCATGGACTAGAGATCATTCCTACAGACAGTCAGGATGCTACCCATTCTTAGAAAGGTAGGTCGAGGGAGATGATTCTCATTCTCTACTCAGCTCTTGAGAGTAGTGCAGCCAGTTCTAGGGTCCCCAGTACAAGAAAGAACGGACCTGTTAGAGCTGGTCCAGAGGAGGGCCACAAAAATGATCAGAGGGCTGGAGTACCTCTCCTGTGAAGAAAGGCTGAAAGAGTTGGGGTTGTTCAGCCTGGAGAAGAGAAGGCTCCAGGCAGATCTTATTGCGACCTTCCAGTACTTAGAGGGAGTTTATAAGAAAGATGGAGAGAGACTTTTTACCAAGGCCGGTAGTGACAAGACAAGGGGCAGCAGTTTTAAACTGAAAGAGGATTGATTTAGATTGGATATAAAGAAGAAATTTTTTTATCATGAGGATGGTGAGGCACTGGAACAGGTTGCCCAGAGAAGATGTGGATGCTCCACCACTGGAAGTGTTCAAGGCCACATTGGACAGGGCTTTGAGTGAGCTAATCTACTGAAAGATGTCCCTGTCCATGGTAGGGGGGCTGGACTAGATGATTTTTAAAGGTCCAACCCAAAACGTTCTATGATTCTGTGTTTCTGAGAGCTTAGATTTATGGACACAAGCTATGCCCTGCCAACTGGCCAAAGGATTAGAGAGAACAAGTCCTGTCCCTATGTTTTACTAGCACAGGCATCTTTACAGAGTCCCCAGCCCTTACCTGTGTGTATCTTGAGGTGTGTCCGTAAGTTGCTAGGATCACTGAAAGCTTTGCTGCAGAAATCGCACTTGTGTGGCTTCATACCCATGTGCCCCATGAAGTGGACGTGGAGCTTGGAAGGGGAGATGAAAGCCTGGGGGCACATGGAGCACTTCCACTTCCTTTCCTTGCTGTGGCCTGGCCCATGGCTGCTGCTGTGCCCCTGACTGGGGAGGTGGCTATGAATATGGCTGCTCAAGTGGGCCTTGAAGTCTGCATAGGAAGCACATTCCTTTCCACAGTGGCAGATGTGCACGTCTGGATGTTCAGGGACACCTTTGGGCACAAAAGCATCACTTTTAATGAGGCACAGCAATGCCTAACAGAGCGTGAGCATGATCCATGTTAACACTTTTTCTGTGGTAGCAAAGCCAGCTGCAGAGATTTTCACCCCTGTTCCTTTCAGCTCCGGTGGCTGCTCTTCAGTTCTTTTAGGTGGGCCATTTCAAATATTTTGGGGGACCAAACATTGGAATGATTTTGAGCACAGCTCCACCAAACCTAAATTATCACAACTAAAGTGGGGGAGAATAGGAACATCTTCAGCTAGCAAAATCCCCTTAGCACCAGATGGATGAACAGAACAAAACCAACCTTTTTTGTCTAAAACTGCAATCATTTACTCCTGATCAGTGGAATTAGACAGTGAAATGGTTTTTTCGAACAATGGTACTCCTGTAGCCATGAAAGGAAATTATGACATGCACCACTAGGAACTGAGAAGGAACATAATGCACTCCCAAGTTACAGTGCCCAGAGATGGCACTAAAAGGGAATTCAAACTGAGTACTCCCTGCAAAGCCAAGATGACCGCTTACTTACCAAGCTGTTGTGCATAGTCCCGACTGTAATAAAAGAGAAGCTCGTGTTCAGGCGGGATATCCCGAGAGGTGCAGAAGTAAATTTTTCCATCGTGAGGATAAGCTACCAGATTCTGCTCTTCCCGGTTCCTGTAGTAATGAGAGTTATGAAAAAAAACCCTCCAGAAATAATTACTTTTTAAAAAAGAGAAAAAAAATAAGGAAATTCCTATAAATCAGTAATGAGAGAATCTCAGTGCTTGTCACCACATTATAAAAACTTTCACGTCTGCCACTTCTGTCCTTTTTTATTAAAGGAAAGGAAAACAGGACCTTGTGAGCCAATCTGCTCCACCAAATTATAGAGTTTTCAAATCACTGTGGTATCTTGCTGAGAAAATTATTAATAGACATTTGAGTGGGTTGAGAGAAGAGAGTTTATGATCCTTAAGAAACTACAAAAACATTTTTTTTTTCATATTAACCCACTTAAGAAATAGAGAACATGAGGGAGAAATAGATAACATGAGGGAGAAATAAATACCAGTAAATTCTTAAAGCAAAATTATCTTCAAAAATAACTCTTGCAAAGCATTTCCAAGATGTGTTAATTCATCTTCTGGAGCCATATCTTGCATATGTTTATTCCCAGTATCTGAAACCAGCAAAAGCTGTCCCCCACTGCAGTAGGAGATCAAACATTAACTTCTTGACGCCTGCATATGGGAGCAATGAAATGAATTGCAGGGGAAAACTACTTTGCATCACAGAACAATAGGAAAGGTTCAGCCTTCTCAAGGGACCATGTACGGAGCAATACTGAAGCCAGTCTGGACAGTTTTCATCATAGGCTCCAGAAAAACTGAAAAGGACAACTCTTGCAAGCTGTAAGAGCTTGAAACATGGCCAAAAGAACCCCGGGACACTTTAGTAATTAAGTATTAAAACCAAAAAGGCAATCAACATCATCTTCACTGATGTATCCAAAAGGAATGGGATAGAGGGAAGGCAATAATAAGCAATACACAGTAAGCTAATATAAAAAGAGCCTGGTTTAAAGCTTTAGAACATGGGAAACAAAGTACACGGGGGCAGGTTTGGGGCTGTTTTACTATAGCATGTGTACTGGTTCCCCCATAACATTCTCCACTGGGTGCTCTATTTCATTCTCCCCACCAGACCAAGATGCCTAGATAACTCCTTGAATGTCCCTTGGTCCTGAGCTCATTACCCAACTGCACAGTCAGTGCAGCAGCACACATTATCCAACACAGCCTCCTATGAAGCCTGCAGCTCAGACGCCAAGGTACTTAGCACAGTGCAAGTGGTTCTCACCTGGCTTTGCGGACAAACATCATCCAGTTACATTCATTTTCATCAGTTGTAATGATGCAGAACTCCAGGACACCATTGTGATAGAACTACCAGGAAAAACAAATGCACTCTTAGGACAAAACACAGCCACAAATACAGTGAAAGCCAGCTTCTTTCTTGAAGAGAGGATGTGTTTACCTAGAACAAGCCAGGAGATCTCCATTGCCATTGCCAAGACCACAGCCCCATTCTTACTCCTTACTTTCCCCTTCACACAGGAATCTTGACCTCTCTGCTACCCAGGAGGCTAGGAAGACTGTTCATCAGCATCTTTCCCACACACCACCTTTAGCTCCCAGCAGAAATGCATTTGGCTGCTTTTCTTACAAGCCAAGTCTTGTGAATAATATCTGGGCAAACAGTATGTGTTTTATTTATATAGATCAGTTTTACTTTCTGAACATGAAATAATGTGAAAAAGAAAGCTTTAAAGCAGCTTTCCTAAAACAAATCATTCACCACCTGGGGGAACTTTCAATAAACAATGATACAAGACAAACAAGTGCTGCCTAGTAATTCATATACAATCTCTGCTGCAGCTCCACACAAATACTGGAAACCACATACAGTCCTTTAAAAGAAAAGGCATTAAAGAAGCTTGTTCAGGATTGATTACCAGCATATTACACGATATACAGTTCTGCTATGCTGATATCAAGTATTAAACAAACTACATTCATTTTTATTTTTGGCAAGGATGGTAATGTTAAAGCTGCTGTGTCATGTGGTGGCTTTCACCACATAAAGGCATGCCTGCAAACTCTGTGAACTGTAACATCCACTGACCTTCCAGAAGTGACTAGCTGCTTTGTCTGTCCAGTCAGCCACCTCTAAAGAATGGCTCTGCTGCCCAATCAAAGGTCCAAAACAAGTCCTTACAGGAACAGTTTCTCGTGTCCACACACCTATCAGTAGAAGACCAAAATCTACAGAAATCAATTATTTAAACAACTAATCATGCATAACAAAGAGGTGGGAGGTTTATGAGATAATGCTCCAGGGGTAATATCTAGGCATAAGATCATCAAAGCTTCTACTTCACATGTAAAACATACCTAAGGCAGAGACAAGAACCACCACCACCACATGACACTATTGGGAGCCGCTTTGTTGTAATTACAAATATTTATTTTGTTTGTCAAAAGCAAGTAATTTACTTTTCAGTAAGCTATAAAACTAAGATCCTAGCCACCTGTACCAATTAAAGTTTTCATGGCACTTTCTGCAGAAGCAAAAAATACTAGTTTCAGTAACTACATTTCGCCTACCTAATCCCCAGGAATTTCCAGAACTGTTGCTGGGCATTGTTAAGCAGCTTCTGCATTTCTCCCCAGAGGCAGCTGTATTTCTGTCATGGGCAGAGGGATTCCTGCATGTATATTATTTATTATTAAACATTTATATATATATATATATATATATAGGTCTACATGAATACACTAAATAGCTTTCACGAACTGGAAACTAGTGCAGCTTGGAAAGAATAGATGTCTTCTACTCTCAACAAGCAGCATCACTAAGCAAGCCAATAATCACATTCTTCTTTAGCCTTCAGATCCTTAGTATTGCACTGTACTCTTTGATCTCCAGGTGACAATGACATGAAATACAGTAACAAGGTCCACATCCATTGACAAAGGCACAGTCTACATCCCAAATGTAAATGGGGGGGGGGGGGGGGCACAGGGGACGGGGCACGACACAGGAAGAAAAGAGTCACTAGTGATCAGTACTCCAGTGAGAGCACCCAGAGGACCCACAGGTAGTAAACCAAGCTGATGAACAAGCAGACAGAAATCTCTATCATTTCTAATTGGTATCTTCCCCCAACCTGCAATTGCTGTAATGTTTTCTTATCAAAACTGTGCTTGGCTGTTTAGCACATGACCTTGCTTGTGCTTGACCTTATGAAGTGTTTCAGTAATGTTCTGTGGCAGCACCCCTAGAATCTAGATGAAGTCTAAACAGTAACCAGAGAAAAAGAAGCTCTTGCATAATGTAACTCAGGGTGATTACAGAAGAGGGAACCACCTCTCTGTTGCACCTTTCTTTCCCACATTTAAATCACTATGGTGTTGGATTTCACACAGTAAGTGTTTTTTAAACCTCTGCATAGAAATGTATAGCAATCTGATTCTTACCTGCTTCAGCTCCCATGATAGACTGCCGGAGGACAAGCTGCTTAGGGAGAGAAAGCCTAGCTCGGCTCTCTATTGGTGTGTCAGGGACAAAGGTGACGGGCCCATGATCTGGGCAGTCTGATGGATATGCCTTGTCACACAGCGTGCACCCTGCAGAGATGGGAGGGGACAACATGGATTAAAAAGATGCAACAGCCCCCACGGTACAACCAGCTCCCAACCAGTATGTTCCAGCTCAGCTCCTGCCAAAGGCTGCTTCTGTATGTTTTAGCTTGTCCTCTTTACTAGCTTTTACTCAGAAGAATACGAACTGTATTATTCAGTGAGATGGGCACCACAGTACAAGTCAGTGTTCCTATCCAATTCAGATCAAACATGAGGATCTCCACCTGCCTTCATGATGGCAGATTAATCACCTAGACTCTAGACTATCCCTACAGAGGCATTCTAGCAATGGGACAGAATCCACTCTCCATCAAAACTACTGCAAAATGGATGGTAGTCTCCCCAGAGCTGGCAGTAACGCTGATGACAGAAGAGCTATTTTCTCTCTCATCACAGGTGAAATGACCTTTATTGGCAGAAAAGTCCAAGCCTACCAAACCACTTTCTAACTCATTATGGTTTGGATTTTACCAGGAACACAAGAGTTATCTTGCATGTAGAACCTCAAGGATATTGATGCAAAGGGACAGTAAGGTCTTCTTTCTAAAATTTTTCTAATTTGAACCCACAAATTGCCTTATCTCCATTTAAATTCAGACAATGTGCAAATCTTCATGGCAAAAAAACCTGACCTCATTGCTGCTTCTGAAGGACTCACTGCAATAAACTCATACAGTACATCTCTATGGTGTGCCACTGAATGGAACAAAAAGAGAAGAATCAGTAGCAACACAACCAATCTGTCATTCAGCATATGTACTGCTGAAAAATAAACTACTGAAAGTATTTGGTCTAAGAAATTTGGGAAAAAGTACAGCATAAAATGCTCTAATCTAGAAAAACTATGTCATTTTTATTCTCTATGAATGGAGCAACCAACACCTACTCAGCAACCCCCCTCCTGATATAAATCATTCTTCTGAAGAAAGATGCTCAGCTAAATTAAACAGGATCTCCACAAAGACCTTCTTTGGCCTCTTGATGGCCCAACTCTAGCACAAAAGACCTATTACAGACGTAGTCTTCAGCAGGCATAAACAGCAGCTCCATTATTACTTGTTTAACGAGGTTTTTGGGATGCTCTCTTCACACATCAGGGTACCATAATCTAACCCCATACAAAGTACAGTTTGAGCAACTATACAATTACAGATAGGAAAGTACTTAGAAAATTATTAGGTAGAGCCTATATAAGCATTGTTCATGTGCACAGATGACATGTACAGTGACAACAACCAGACCTGAGTAATGAGAAACACTATTTGAAACAGGTTTTTTTAAGCATTGCCTAGCACAGACCACTATGGGTCTAACCCCAAGGAGAGGCAAAGAGGAAGAAAAGCAAGTTCTAGGCATGTGACACTTCCACTTGGAAAGGTTTAGGGATTCATACATTTTTAAGAAGTTGAGAAAAAAAACCCTACATTCTACAGGAAGCGAAATATACCATTTCTGTCCTTGCCAAATAATGAAAAAAAAAAAAAAAATCACAGTGATTACTTCTTTGATGTGGATACCTAGAACTGTAAGCAAAGATGACCAAAAAAGGGCTACTTAAGCTTTTGCAAACATTAAGGATTGTAGCAAAGGTACACATTTCTTCCCACTTAGGAACAATGTACAAAGTTTTCTGAAAAAGGCCCTGACTCCTGCCTTTGCAGTGAGGAAAAACCACTGAGAGGCTCTAAAACAACTCCTCTTTGCTGTCACCTATCTGGACACAAATTCATGTTTTATTCAGGAGAAGTTTAAAAAGAACAACAAAAAAGTTAAAATTTAAACCTTCCCAAGTCAAAGATGTATTTTGCAAATCACATGAAAGCACTGGGCATGCAACAGCCGTTGCAGCATACTACCAATGGGGAGCATCATCTGGGAAACCCCTTAGGTCTATTTTAAGTGTAGTGACAATAAACTGGCACATCAGATCTCACTCAGGTGAATAAGACATGCGATCTCACCACCAGCATGCTGGATATCATAGTATTTTGATCATTATTTCTTCCAACATGCAATAGATGCTGTGCATGAGCTGTAAAACTTTTCCTCTAGGAGCTGTAAATTCATCACTGTTCTACACTCACCTAATTTTAAGTTATATTTTATCCCACAGAATAAAAGTTCTAATTCAAATGTCTGACTATAGACTTTGCATTAAACAGCCCCTCTATCACTGCTAACCAAGGTACTATTTCTTTCCATTTCTTAAAAAATGTTCTGCAGGCAAGGCTTGTCATAAGGCTCTGGCAATTGTAGGTCCTGATTGCATGCAAAAGCAGTGCTCAGCAATGCTACCACAACTAATAAAATGCGAATATAAAAGCTGGCCTTACGCTTCAGGGGTGGGAAGTTCAAATCTCTGTTCCAGCAAAAGAGAACTTCACAGTTCTCAAACACCACTCCTTGAATGATGACAGAATTGAGAGAGCAGTGCTCCTCTCCTCCTAGGAGATCAACTAATCTCTGGACTGAAGTCCTTTTTTGAGAATAATTACAAATATTAAAAACTTTCCCTCTCTGCTCTTTTTTCCAGCAGATCTTGTTGAGAACATTTTCATGATGATTGTTCATGGTTTAATAAAAATTTTGCAAAATCACATAACATCATACTCAACAACTATACCCACTTGATGAAATATATGGCTTGTGGTGGTGTTTGTTGTGGGCTTTTTAACAGAGCAAGAAGAGTCATTTGTGATGTGACTTTAAAAAACAAAAGTCTCATTGCAAAGGATAATATCAGCATATCCAAAAGGCAAGAGGTTCATAAAGAACTCAGCTTCCAACCTCAAGGCAACGTGGGAGATGGATACAAAGAGAATGATGCTAAAATGTCTCCTATTATGACTACTTCCAACTAGTGTCATTTCAGCAGAGTTAATCTGCCACTGCAGATGTTTCAACTTTTGTGGACTTGTTAAATAACTAAATTTCTTTCAGCAGAAATCTGTAAGACTAGCAACAAGAGTTCTGTCATCCCACCAGACAACAGCTACATAACAAACCCTACCCCAAGAAAGCAGGAAAAGCCCACTCACATATAGTAAACAAGGTTGCCATGTTCTCCTTGTTCGAGTTGGAGTCTTCCATTTGCAGAGAGGATGGTACGAAGGCAAGATTGTCTGCAGACACATCCACGTGACTTGGCCCCATGGCTACTTCCTGATTTATGGAAGACACCGCCACAGGCTCGAGGCTGAGGCCCACTTCGTGCAAGGCTACCGAGTCCAGGGAAGCTAGGTTGTGTGAGGTAGAGAGCGCCACACTCACAGAGCTTGTGCTCATGGCCACAGTATGAATGGAGTCATTTAGTGTGCTGTCCGATATTCCTGTCACCCGCTCAGCGATGTGGTTGGGCTCCATGACAACAGGGAGTTCCAAAGTGCTACCATGAATGGGAATGACACTGCTGTGTCCCACAGCGTCCGATGTCAAGTTACTCCCCACCGTGTCTACGGCTAAAGGTTCATGGCTCTGGGAGCCATTTGGAATCTGTGAATGATCCCCGGCTACATCATCCATTGTAAGCTCCTCTGTCATACCATCTGCAGAGATAGGGCTGGTTACCCTTGAAACGCTCTCCATAGTGATTGTAGTATCCAGTGCTACCTCGTGGCTGTCACTAGGATGCAGGTTTTGGGCACCATGGGTGTTCACTGTGCGGGAGTCCATGGAGACAATCCCTGGTTCCAGTCCCACGGTTCCACTGGGCTGATAGGTATCTAGGGCTGAAGGATTGCTGGAGACTGACAATGTTGGATTGCTATCAACATTTATAGTGTTGGGATGAATGTACTGAGGTGGAGGTCTGTCAGCCAAGTAAGATAAGATACCTGACAGAATGAGAGGGAGAAAGAAAAGAGAGTGAGATGGCATCAGTTTTCAAATCTTGAACAAAAATACCCCATCATGGCAGCACAGTAAAGATGTAAATCCTTGAAGATACGTTCTTTACATTATGTCCAATAAAAACCCACTAATTCTGAAACACAGCTCACAAACATATGCCAACGCAACACTCTTGTGAAACTATCATTTGACAGCAAATACAGAGTTTCCATTCAACTGAGCAGGTCTCTAGTTACTTGTCAAACTCTGAACAGTCAAATTTCCAGCGGCATTTAAGCTAGGCTCCTCAGTACAAAGACTAAATCAGAAAGAAGTTTTTCACGTTAGGCATAATTTTTCATTCTCAAGAAATAGCTGACAAAGGATGAGGGACTGCTAGTGGAATCTAGTAGTTGATAATCCCTGGTTCATCTTTGCTAGAAGAAGTAGAAATGGTTCTCAAGGATACATCCTTTTTGCTTAGGTATTTAAGTTTTAACAATGACTACTTCCTTCATCTAAGACTAAGTGACACAACTGTCCATCTCCAAGATCACCAACTGCTATTCTGAAGAACAAAGATAAGGTCTCTCTAAAGTATCATGAATCATCTGATGTCTTTCCTTACATGAAAAGTATGTTGTTTCTCCTAAAACAAGAGCCCAGTTAAATTTAAATCAGAAAGTCTCAACATCTTTTCTGGTAGTTCTGGGAAGCTTCTCAACATCAAACAACCTTGGAACTTAAGATACAAAGAAACACTAACCTGTATTTACATACTATCAACTTCTCTTGTTGGACAAAGCTAAGAAAAATCTTTGGAGGAAATACATTGCACATTCTAGTAAAGAGTACTTCCAGCAGAGACAGAGACAGATTTTTGCAGATTCTGCGAGATCTGAGTCAGCATGTTTCTTTTTGACCTTGAACCCTAAGAGCCATTTGTTCTGTAAAAGTTTTCCATTCAAACATGTCTGTAATTACACAGATGCAAATACAGACGCTCTTTTTGCAGCATCACCCTATTAAAAATGCCTAAGCCAAGAAATGGACAGTTAAATTTAACCAGCTTACATCACATTTCTGCATGCAAACCTGCCTTGTGGCTTGTACAAGGAGGATCCTTGAAGGCAGTAAGATGACTGACAGAAGAACCCTATGAAACATCAGACTAAACATCATGCAAACTAGAAATAGAAAAATACATTTCTGCATAAATTATTACAGCTCAGAAGAATGGCAAATACTTTTGGTCCTCAAATGCACTGTCTCCTCCTCTACTCTTTGCCCTCAAAATGGGCAGACATGTAATGCAGTTGGAAAGGTTACTCCTAAGCAGTTGGAAAGTTCAGCCAGTAGTCAAAATGTAGTTGGATGAGAGCTGATTCTTCTCCTAACCTAGGCTGAACCAGCAACACTCACTGGCTGACCTTGAAGAAGTTTATCTACCCACTTCTACCCTGTTAATCTTAGCTACAAAACAAAACAAGGACTATATTTAAAGCTCAGATTTCTATGTCATCATATACTAACATGTCAAATTCTACATTTATATTCTAACACACATGCAAGAGAGGAATCAAGATAGAAATCGGTATTTTAGGCCTTTGGAAATCAACCTTGAACAAAACTGATGAAACACTATGCCATGGGCTCAATGGGTGGGAAAGAGCCCAAACTCCTCAGCTGATGGCTTACTTTTTTTTGAGCTTTGAACTACTGTAACCTACAATTATGTATATATTAAGTACTGCTTCAGACTACAGGAGGAAAAAAAAAAAGCAGCAGTTTTCAAACTACAAGCCATTTGACATAGAAACCAGGCATGCTTTGTTTTCTGTTAATCTTAAAAACAGGAGGAGGGATCAGAGGCTCGGTTTAAGTAGAAAATGCCCTGCAGTTCTCTTAGTAGACATATATAGCAACAGAGATCTGAAAATAAAAGTGTGTAAATAACACAACAGACTCCAGACAAACTCAGGGAATTTACAGCTCTGCAAAACAGTCAGTTTTGCCTGCTTCAGGACAGAAACAGGTGGCCCTTAAAACAATTTCTCTCTCTGTTCCCATCCATCAGCACCAGACCACTTACCAGGTAGAATGTGTCTGAAATAGCTGCTCTCCAGGTGAGGGTATGGTGGCGGAGGTAGGGTGTAGTTTCTCTCTGGTATACCACACATCACTCCTCGATCCCCAATACCCATTGGGAGCATCAGAGACAGAGCAGAGGGCAAGGAACTCAAGGAGGGGCCCAAGTTTGGAATTGCAACAGGCAAACCTGCAAAAGAAAATGCCCATTTAAATTCAATGGAGCTACCTGAGAACATACCTATGAACACACAAAACAAAGAGGTTAATAATTCCTTGGGAGCTCCCTATGGAAGTACAGTATTGTACTGTCAGAGTAAGATGTCAAGCTTCAAAGAAAGGATCACAGTTATCGCAGCACTGAGAGGCATGCCTAAATGTGACTAGATCTTTTTTTGGATGTTATGTAGTGCCAGCTTCTACTTTACAATTGTAATGGACTTTTGTCTGTGTAGTTCCCTGACAAAAAAAAACCCTAGGAAAACCATTTTGCTTTACAGGTAAAAACCCATTATTTTCACCTGAGAGAAGATACACATAGATGGAGGTGGACTTGCAGCTAAAGTTCCTATTTCAAAGGATTCTGCTGCCACCCACTGCAAATCCGTGGAACAAAACCCCATTAGAACAAAATAGGACTCCCATTAACGCATAAGCCTGGTAAGCACACATGCCTTCTGCTTTGCCCGCATAAGCAATGGTTTATGGTCTATCCTTCCCCAATTCTACATCACCTCATTACCTGCTAAAGACATGACTTGCTATCAAAGCAAGCACTGCTACCCAGTTATGAACATTCCTGTGACAGTAAAACACAAAGCATGAGCTGCAATAGCCTTTGTGGGAACTTTCCCCATTACCTGGTGCTGGTATGGTGTTGTGTGTGGGTGATGCTGCCAATCCCAAGTGACTCCCTGAGATGGGCAGGGCATTGCTCACAGAGGATGAGGTTAGCTGGTCCATCCCTACAGGACTCAAGTTCATTTCATTCATTCTGGGGAGAAGAGAACAGAAAGGGGAGGGTAAAGAGAAACAGGAGTAAGCATTCCTGATTACTGACTGTACTGTGGTGAAGAAGGGCTGAGCAAACAAACTCAAAACCAGATATTGACACATAAAAGCTCTGCCTTAGAAAGCTAAGCATAAAGCTCATCAACCACTTACACTGTGATCACATCACGATCAATACATATTGATCATATTAGATAGCAATAACTAGGATTAAAAAGCCAGTTCAAAAAGACAGACCACAGCTTTTTCCTCACCATCCAGAAAAGAATCTCATTCCTTGTAATCAAAGCCACTGTGATTAAAGTATTGTGAACACTAATCAACTTGCAGGCTGAATGTCACAATTACTTGAACAATGGCATCTGATTTATATTATGACTACTGCACACCGCACTCAAGTTCAAAAAACAGTCAGGGGAGAGGAGGGGGAAAGATCACTTAAAACTGGTAATGGACACAAAGTGTCAGTTTGAACCAGGCCAACAGAGACAAGAGTCACCTCTGCAGGTGTGTGTGTATTGCATAGAGTTTTAACAGGCTGCCTCAGGCTGGTTCTGCAGACATGGCATGTGGTCCTACCACATTAAAAACTGGCACCATGGATGACATCAGAGCAATCAACCAGTGGCTCTTGAGTACCTGCACCTCTCAAGCTACACAAGTGGGCACACACGACATGAATGGCTGTAGAGCTGCAGAAACCACTGGACTGCCCAACAACTCAAATCCCCAGCCTTGGAAAAAAACATGCCAGAGAAACCAGGCACATCTGTCCTCTGGGATCTCAAGCTGCACATGCAGCCTGAACCAGTCCATGGGGATGGGGACATGAAGGAGACACGGTTGCCTCCCACCTGTCAACAACTCTGCAAGCTCTGCCTGGCCTTAGCTCTGCCCACCCTGGCACTCCTGACCACACACCAGCTCTAGTCAGTGGTTTGTAGGGTCAGAAAGACCAGCTGATCCCACAGCTGCCACAAACCCCTGCACCAAGACTGAACAGCCTCCACACTGACCCAAGCCTCTCACATGCCCTTTGCAAGCTGCAGGCCCAAGCTCTGCAGTATCAACCAAGAGCTGGAGCTTGGATCGCCACTCCAGTAAGGAAAGGTACTGCTCACCCTGGAAAAACGGCCAAATACATCAAAGTCAAGGAAGTTAACCCGAAGGTCTGAGCTACACAAGCGGAGCCGCCAACTTTCATGTCACTTCTGCCCGATTTTCACATCGCACGGCCTCCCAGCCTTGTCAACCACCCCGCCTGCCTCCAGGGACGGCTTGGCAGGCAGAGTGCCGAGGGTCCATCTACCCGGCGGGGCCACCCCCGTCCTCGGCCCAAACGGCTGCTCAGGGTGGCGATGCCCGAGGGGGGGATCCACCACACCCGCCTGGTGCCGAAGGGTGTCGAAGCACCGGGGCCAAACCTCGGGGCCTGCGGGAGGCGCTGAACGCTTTAGGGACACCACCCCCCCCTCCTCGCCCCTCGTCCCCTGGGCCGAGGTGCGCGCCGCCGTCGCAAGGCCCGCGGTGCCCGTCCCCCGCCTCGCCCGGCCGCGGTCCCGCCCGCCTGCCCAGGTCCCCCAGCCCCGGCGGACGCGAGGGCGCTCACCTGGGGTGCATAGGGCCCGGCACCGGGGCGGGGCCTTTCCCGGCGGCAGAACGGCCTCGGCCGCAGCCGCATTAGGGCCCTCAGCCCCGGCCCGCCGCCGCCCCTCGGGCAGGCGACTGCCCCCGGCTCCGGCCCCAGCCCCGGCTCGGCCGCAACCACCACCACCGCCGCCGCCGCCGCCTCATGGGCGGGGCCCCTAGCGGCGCGGACCTAGCCGCGGGCGGGGGAGCGCGGAGGAGGAGGGAGAGGGAGGTGGTGATGGCGGCGGCGGGAGGGGGACGAGGGCCGTTTCCGGCACCGTGCGCCACATCCAGGAAGCGACGCCACCGCCCCCGGGCTCGACCGCTTCCCTTCTGCTGCCGCCGCCGGGGTCGGTGACGGGTCCAGCTCTGGGTGCTGGCCCGGGCCCGGCCGCCTCCGACGTGCTGGCGCGGAGGGGTCCGCCCGGGGGTGCCTGGGGGGCCTTCCCGGTTCCGTGTCAGGCCGGGCCAACCCTGTCCTCCTGGCAGCCGCCTGCCCGCCGCGGTGGGTCCCCGGCCTCGCTGCCCCTGCCAACCCCCCGGCAGCCGCCGCAGGACTCGACACCAGCCACCGTGCTCGAGGTCGGGGCCGGCCTGCCTTCGGTGAACCACGGCGGCACTTAAGCCGTTTTCACCGCCAACTCCCCGCCTTATTTCCAGATTATTTCTAGCACGGTGGGCACCACCGTGGCGGGAGAGCGGGCCTGGGAGCAGCCCGGGTACACAGCAGTTCTCCCTTTTCGGAGGATCATCTTGGCTGGCACTCCAGTCATAATGCATCATCCCTGCCTTGGTCGGCTGACTGAAAACCCTTGCCTGTGGTTTGACGTGCCACCTCTTTCAGAAGGGTATGATGCTTACTCTGGTTTTTCACACAATAGTGCCAGCTATCTTACCACTTTCTTAATACGTCCTCATAGCTGTTGTTCAGTTATCTATCATTTGTGGCTCATGTACAATTCTTGCTAAGGCTACATTGCAAAGGAATCTCTTGATGTGTACAAGTAGTTTTGTAGCTCATTTTCGCCTGTGACACGTGGATATTCATCACGTGCGTTGCTCAAATCAATTTCTAAGTTCCTTAATTGCTGGGGTGAACAGCTGTTTCCTGAAACACTGTAATGTGTTTCTGTAATTTGATCATGCCTGACACTTAAATGATGCCTCATTAAATGAGACATCCCTTGATAGGATGTCTGCACAGGAGGAAACATGGTATTTTTCTTCCTGCTACCTCTTGACCTAGAGAGCCCAAATGTAGGATCTGGAAGGATCATTCCAGTTCAGTACAAACCCATTGGTTCTTCTAGGTGGAAGCATGTTCTCATTTGGCTTTAGCTGTCACAAAGATAGACACCTTGTATACACTAGTTCTTCAAGCTCTCTCTGTAACTGAAGGGGAGAAATAGGCTTCAGCAGAGAGTTCTTCCTGCCATCCTGAGGTAGGTATCTGCGATGCGTAAGAAGAATTCCCTTTGGAGGTGCCTCTCTGTGTCTATGGCCTGTAACTGGGACCTGCATAATCAGTTTATCTGAAATATATAACCTCTGGAGGACTACATTTAGGCAAAGTAAATACAGGTGTCTGTCACTCAAAACAAAAAGAATGACCTCATTTACGTTACCACATATCCCACAACCTCTCCTCTCCTTTTCTCCACTAAACCAGATAATCCTTACTCTGACTATGACTGAGTGTATCTGAATTGGCCCACAAATATTATTTCATCAAGTCGAGAAAGAACTCATCAAGTCTTCAGGTTTTTGGGGACTAGTAAGCTTGTGCTGATTTTTGCTTCATTTTTATGTGTAGTACCACATATTCACATGGTTGGTGCTAATACTTCACATCTTCCTTAGAAACTCCAGCAAACAACTACAAGCCCAGAAGTCTCTCTCTTGACATTCCATTCCCTAATATATAGGAGATAACTGGATACCTTCCATTTTCAGATGTCATCCTTACAACTTTGCAGTTATACTCAGTACATCTCAGTTCTGTCCTGAAATGCTAGGTTATCCCAAGTCTTCAGCTTATCTTAATGCCAATTATGATAGTGTATTTCTACCACAGAACTGCCCTGGTGCTGAAATCCTTGCGCTATTTCAACTAGCTGTGCTGAAAGTAACACTTTGAGCTTATGAGCCAGATTGGATGTAGTCATACGCAGGTAAAAGTGTTTTTTCCCACTGTCAAACATGAGTCCTCTGAGATTCCAGCTTTTTTTGTAGTCACTTTACTCCCTTGAACAAGTGATCACTACCAGTTTAAAGCACAAGTATCAAAGGAAGCCAGTGATAATATGAAGTGTCACCAAATGAGAAATTAATCTGTATCTACAGAGATGTACTTTGCATGCCCAAGGCATTGTGATAAAACACATCTGAGAACTATTTCTTCTGCAAAGGAAGACTTTTTTTTGTATATACCAAACACTTTTATTATATCTGACGTGTTTTGATAAGACAACTGCACTATGTCTCTGAAAGCATAGTTTATTGACATTTATAGCAATACTTGCTACATGAGGAACAAATTGCAGATCTATTTTTCAAGTTGTCTTCTGATCCTGGAGATGTACTGAAAGATAAGGGAAACTCATGAAACCACAGGGGAAATAGAGGCAGGAAGCACACTTCAGTCCTCCTTTGTAGCATGAGTGGATGTCCCTGCTGGACCACGCCCACACCTCAATATGATCAGTTCTCTTCTGCTATTGCAAACCTGCCCGTGGGTTCTTTCTCAGAGAGAGCAGAATTACACTGAATGAAGATTGTACAAAAAGCAGTAGTTGAAGCCAAACGTTTTAACATCAAAAATCCAAATTTCTCACCACTTTTTATTGGCTTTTCAGCACTTTGCAGGCCTATATTTTGGTGATAGTCACAGTATGAAGCCTGAGTAGTTTAGGCACAGCTCTCACTTCTAGCTATAGAGCTGGAAAGCAATGGCCCATGCTTAAGGATAAAACAGGATTAGAGAGGTACAAAACTGTTTATTCTTGTATTCCTGGATCTCAGTCTAAATTGTGGCTATTACTGTAATTCTGTAGTATGCCGTTAACAAGAGAAACTGTTTCACAATTTTATATATGTCAATAAATTGCAGCAGCCCAGACAAACTGTGATATGCATAATAAATATTAGAATTTAGTATAATTACAGCAGAGTAAAATATAACAAATACCCAGTGTTGTGAGGGGTTTTTTTAAACTCCTGATGTATTTTCTTCTTCTGCCTTCTCAGTAACGTGTTCACAGATAAAATAGTTGAGACATCATCTGTTGGGAAATAGGTGGACTTGCATGTGTTCAGCTGACTCCTGTGTTTCTACTACAATATTTCTACTAGTTACTTTCTTTTCAGACATAGAGGGACATGGTGTCAAGGAAAATCTGTTGCTTTGAGTAATTCAAAGAAATTCAAAGCAATCCCTGTGTAATGTTACTAGCATTATTCATGATTCTTGTGGGATTGTGAGTTGAGGGTTCTTCTGTACAAAGATTACATTCTTGTAGATATTGTGTTAGGATATATTCAACTAAAACCACAACTAAGTTATATCTGTAAGGAAGATGCCTCAATGTTTTATTTTGAGGTATGTTGGAAATATTTTCTATTCATTTTGGCTGGGTAATTAAGTGCATATAATGAAGTAAAAGTAAGAAGAGAAGGAAGTGCATTGAATGTGGCATTCAAACAGGTTCCCTTCATAGAATCATAGCAGCATAGCATCATAGAATCGTAGTATCATATAATGGGTTGGGTTAGAAGGGACCAGAGACCCAATCCAAACTGGCCTTCAAGACTTCCAGGGAGGGGGTTGTGGCTACCCCCTCCCTGGCAGTGTTCAAGGCCAGGCTGGACGGGGCTTTGAGCAACCTTCTGCTGAAGGTGTTCCTGCCCATGGCAGGGTGTTGGAACTAGATGATCTTTAAGGTCCCTTCCAACCCAAACCATCCTATGTTTCTATGATTCTGTGAAGGGAGACTGTTTAAATGCCACAGTCAATAGGGTAAGAAATCTCCCAGCATCCCCATTTAAACTTTGTATTTAAAAAAACCCCAAACAAAACAAAATATGTAATATAAATAGAAACAGTACTTCTGCCATTGTAGAGCAGCAAATAACACCTGATTTGTACCACCTGGAAAGCAAACCAGGCCATCTGCTTCATATCAGCATGGAGCATATTATGTTCTGAAATCAAAGCATCATCCAAGTAAAGGTGTGAAGGAAGTTAATTGGAGACACAGTGCGAGAAAGAAGATCAAAGGCTTGTCTTAAAAGAGGAACATTATTCATGTAGGCCTTAACCTACTCTTAAAATTTTAAAGAATGCATATTAGCCTTTCCCTTTGGTGGGCCAGTCCTGCTACTTTGAGGAAGTCTGCATGTGCAGACACGTTAAGAAGGGCCTGTTTCCTGCAGAAGTCAGTATGGGAATGATGCATTGCTTTAATCGTTCTTGCACTCTCAGCAATGACCTACAGTGGGACATAAGGTGCATTGGCCTTGCACTGGCTCCCTCACAGCAAGTAACATTAAATTGTCAACAAGATACGATATTAAATAAAAGCCCGTGGCATATTTTCTTACTTCTCTTGCACATAAACAAAATAAGACTGCAGAGTCCCTTTGATATGAGATTGGCTTCAATCGTTAAGATTAACAAATAACATTGACCTGTAATTTTCTTCATGTTTTTCTCTGAAGGATTATCAATATGGATTTTTCTGTAGGAAGAGTGGATGTCTGTTTAGCACAGGTGCACTCTGGGAAGTGCTGGTGACCTGCATTTACAATAAACACAGAAAAGAGGTCTGGCAGGAGAGAATGGTGCATTTGCATGACAGAACTGAAACGTAACCCTGGCTTTTGAGCATGCTAGAGTTCTGGCAAGGTCATGGAGATATGTGAAACATTCTGGCACCTGCAACACCCCCTCTGAGAGGAATGTTTCCATTTCCTTACAAGAATACTGCCAGAGAGCAACGTTTTAAATCTAATGATAACACAAATCAAATGTCCGTTTCCTACTTCCTATTTGCTTTGAGGCCAACATCCTCTTTGTTTGAAGAAAATGCTAAGTCCTGACCTACCTTAGTGCTACAGTGAATGAGCTATTTTCATTTAAGCATTCATTTCTGAAAACATCTACTGGACAACAGAGTTTATAGTGCAAGTCATAATGAAAAGTTGATACTGTTCAACTGTTTCCAAAGATTTTTTTAAAAGGCAGAAAGCCTTTCTTGATTGATCTGAAATGAGTTGTACATACCCGGAATGTTCCCCAGTAATTCTTGCTTCACACCCATACCTTCCATCTGAGCCATGGCACATATTTTAGAAAGACATTTAGTTGTGACTGGAAAAGATCTCAAACCTTCATGAAATGTATTAGCTAACTCTCAGGTAATGCTACAAAACCTTAAGGTTCAAACATCAGCTCTTGCTAGGCAATGTTTGTGATGGAGGCAAAAGTACATGGATAGTTGCCCTGGTTGTTGAGCCATTTTGGTGCTGATCCTGCCCCTGGCATAAATTAAGAGTCCAGGATTGGCCTCACTCATGTCTGTCTGAAACCAGCTGCCCGTACATTCATCATGCTTTGAAGATTACCACTGGTTTCTGAAGCTGCAGAATAGGCCAGCAAAGATACAAAGGCTGACTTAAAAACGCATGCTGATGTCATTGCTGCTGGTTTCTGACTCAGCAAAGACATAGAGGTGTTTCTCAGAGTAGAGGATGTTGTTTCAGTTAATTGTGCTTCTGAGATAGTTCGGCGTGACAGACTGATGAGAGTGCAAACTTTCACTTTGAGCAAAACAACAGTTTTAATAGAGCCTATGCCTGTACCTTTTCACATCTGTCCCTTCCCACAGCTCTCCCAGACCAAACATTCAACTTCCCCAAACTGACAGTGGGAAAAAAAAAGAAAAAAAAACAACCAAAAAAAAACCAAAAAAACCAAAAAACCCCCCCCCAAAAAAAAAAACAAAGAGGAAATTCAGTTAAATGTGAAGATGTGTTTTCAAAAATAATTGTAAATGTGGAGCTTTTGAATAATGTGGGAAAAGTTAAAGACCCTCCAGTTGCTTCAGAAGAAGATCCTAACACAACAGGGTATCTTAGAGGGAAGGAATAGATTACAACATTATGCCCTTATACTGCCAAAAGTCCTTGTCTTTTGTCCACCTCTTCACCTTGGCAAGCTGCAGGCAAACTGGAGGATGCAGCACAAATCTGGCACAGTCATGAGGGATTTTCAGCTCCCCAATTAAAGCAGTGTGTAGGGTCCATCAGGTAAGCCAATATCTAGGTAAACATCTAGTAATAGCTACACAAGGGGCAATCAGGGCATCACCTTTCTATTTGCTTATCTGAGGCAGGTGCTCAGAGTGATGACCAGAACACTCCTGCAATGAGCAGAAACATGAAAACATTTTTGAAAATGCTCATGTTCAATTTGTGAAATTCACATTTCTTTAAAAAAATCTCTCTTCAGGCAAATCAATCAGTTTTCCTCTTATGCTTGCATGTATGTATTCTTGATCTGACATGTCTTGCAACCACAAGAGAGCACTCTTTCCTTTGAAGATTTCTCAGCTTCCCCGAAAACTAGAGACATGCTGTATAAGTTTTGCAAACTGCTTGTGAGCTGTTTCAGTTAGAACAGAGCAGCCGAAACAACAAAGCTTGCAGTTGCCTTTTAGATTTCATTGTGAAAAGCCTTTGGGTAGTTTTCAGATGACAGAAGATCCTTGGTTCCTGAAAAGGAGGAGTTCTGCCAAAACTTTGAAGATCCCTGTAAACTTTGCAAATTACCCAGTTTTGGAGACAATTATATCAAATGATATCATGGATTACAATACATGAGAAGTGTTTAGAGCCTGGAAGATTATTTATGTTTGGCATTAACTCTTACGGTCATAATTTCAAGCAGAGAGAAAAGGAATACACAGGAACCCTCTAATTATCTTTTGAAATATGAAGATCAGAGGAAAAGAGGGTTTAAAGTGTGGAGTGATGGTTCTCCAAACTTGTCTGTAAATTAGCTGGCATCCTACATCTATAAAAACAACAAGGCTTAGAGCTGATTTCCAGGCGCAGAGTGGACCTCATGAGTCGTTAGCAGTGCTTTGAGATATACGTTTTTATATACCACAGGAGTGGTGTATAAAATTGCAGTCTGCAGGGCAGACTGTGTATACAAATGTTTCCTCCTTGCTTCGACTGATACAAGATTTGGAAGACAATTTCAGGAACTGACATTCCACTGGTGAGAAAAAAATAAGCATGGACAGCAATAAAGATGGTGATGGACTTTTGAACAGGATTGTATTTCCAGGAGCTGTGTCCCTGGCTAACAGCCATGTACATCCCCATGGGGTCCCCCTGAGAGAGCCCTTTGGGGTTCCCTTCCATCTGGACCCATCTTACTGGAAGCAAGCCTACGGCGGGCATGCAGGTTGCATTTCCTACATCCCATTCCCTGGCTACGTGAGCATCTATGACTATTCATTTGAGCCTGCCTTCATTCGAAAGAGGAATGAGAGGGAAAGGCAGCGGGTGCGCTGCGTCAATGAGGGCTACACACGCCTGAGAGAGCACCTGCCTGAGGAATTTGCTGACAAGCGCCTCAGCAAAGTGGAGACCCTGAGAGCTGCAATAAGCTACATCAAACACCTGCAGAGCTTGCTGGACTGCCATCCCTTAGTGTCTAACAGTAAGGAAACGTTCTCTGCCAAGGAGCTCCCAGTAGCTCCCAGTCCTGGTCCCCCACGGGAGTGCAGCAGTGATGGGGAGTCTAAACCCTCTTCAGCTTCATCCCCCTACAGTGAATCTGAGGAGACAGGCAGCTAGGTAATGGCCCCTCTGAAGACAGAAAGTTTCAAGCTCTGCTGAAAACCAAATCTAAAACCCTGGGGATTTTTCTGCAGGTGAAAATGAATACCAGGAAAAGGAAAAACAGCTAGGAAAAAAAAAAGAAGTATTTTCAGTCTGTCAAATTACTTTAAGTGTTGTCTGTACAAAACCTGAAGATGATTTGTAAACAGAGATATCTCAGGTTGCTTCAGCTGTGTTACAAAATTTCCTTTGGATTGTTGAAACTGAAGCAACGTTTGCATTCTACTTTTCATTCAGCTTTTATTCTGTTCATCTATTTTCTTTTGCCTTTCATTCAATGAGACTGAAAAAGCAGATAAATTCATTGCAGGAAATTCCCCCTCCCCTTTCTCCTGCTTCCTCATGTAAGTTTTCTGTCTGTTTTTCCTGACTTCTAACCTGAGATGCACTGGGTTGCAAACCCTTGGACTGGGAAGGGTAAGATTTAGATAAAATGTCATTCCCTAAAATTTTTAGAAAACCACAGAAATACTTCTATTTCTGAAAAGACAATTTTTAATCTAGAAATAAGGCTATATTTGGGATTTAATTTCCTTTACGGCATCTTCTAAAGTAAAAGAAGCAACTTGTACATTGGACACTAGCTATTTGGTGATTATTCACAGGATAATTTTCAGGAAAATAAAATCTGAAACTTTCCTTCTAATCAACACTAGGAAGAGGGATAGAGAGTTCTGTAAAATTATACCTTCAAAGCAAAGCTCCACACATGATACTGAAAAAATGTTGCCAGCTTTTTTCCTTCTTTTCTGAAAATTGAGTTTGTGGACAAAATAATCTTGATTGTGTCTTTTTGGCAGGTCAGAGATGATATGCTTAGAAATATGTTCCTGTAGTGGTTAGATGCTGGTGTGTACAAAAAGGGTAACACTGAATATATCAGTTTACATCTGCATGAAAATGCAGGTATTTCTCCTTTTGTTTAGATTATTGTATTTTTTAAAATTAATATCTCAAAATTCATGGAATACCTTGAATTTGGACCATGAGAATTTGTCTTTAAATTGTTCTAAAATCTTCCTTTCTCCAAGGACAGATTTAAATAACATTTAGCTATGTGCTTAAATCCTGTTCTGAATATGAGGTAAACTCCTTATCCATACACTTTCCACATACCTTTCAAATTTTTTCCTTTTTGGCCTCATGTTGGTGAAATGATTTTGTATCTTTTTGTCTTTCCTTCATGTCATGCTGACTGAACACCTGAAAAAATACTCGTGTATAAGTGAGAACAAATACTGATCAAATACCTCAAAGCATGTCCATAAATTTCATTTAAATAAAACTTTGAATTAATCCTGGCTGTGTTTTTTTTTCACTTTCAATTGACAACAAATTTGTAAAACAATTTGCAAAATTACAAAATCGCAAAGTAATTTTCAGGAAAGAATAAAGAAAATGGATAGGAAGTAAATATGAACTTCTAGCTATGAAACTAATTTTTTAATCTAGATTTTTAAATCTACATAAGGATCAGGTTTGTGCCATGGGCATCTAATCAAAATTGTTTGGTATAACAATGGTCTGCAATTTCTAGCAGACTACTATGAACATTTGTACACTATCATGCCCATGATAGTCATGGGCTTCTTTCTTTATTCTTTACGTGGTGGCCAGCTTCCTTTTCAAATTACTGTTTTGTTTTTCTAAGGGCTGTTACTTTTGCAGGCTCTGTTTCCTAGACAGAAAGAGTAGAGTTTTAGTTACTTGGACAGTTCAGATCGAGACCAAAGCACTCATTTCTGGGTATGTAAGTGTCTGTATTTGTTATCCTAGAAAGGAGAGGAGGACAAAGTAGTGGTCTGAATGGGATTCATTTTTTTTTGGCTTTTTTTCTTTCCTTTGTGGTCTCTGACAAGAGATTCAGCCTCTCTCTGCTTCAGTTTTGAGATTTCTGGAAATATGGTAGTGCTGCTGGTAACTCTGTCAGTAAGCCTGAATTGCATTTCTCCCTCAAAGCAGAGATTAAATCTTTGTTATTTATGACAAATGTACACTTCCTCAGAGGACCTGAGACAAATTCTGTGAAACATGTAATTATTTGTAAAGCACTCTGAAGATGAAAAGCATTTAATAGGACAATAATAAATAGCCAGATCAAACCGAACCACTAAAAATAAAATTTACCAGAATGACTGTTACTTCCTGGCAGGACATACCAGATAACACCCCAAATAAATTTTTAGGTCAGATGGTTATCACAGAGGTTTGACCTCTACAGAGATATATCCAGGAGCCATAATCATCTGATTTCCAAATCCTAGAGACATGGTTCAGCATGCCACCTTCTCCATGATCAGCTAGTTAGGCTGTCCAGCGAAGTGGACTAGGTCATGGCTCTGCCCCCTTTCAGCTTCATCTCACAGGGGATATTCCTCAACGGGAGTCTAACCGAGTGGAAGGCATCACACCCTTGGCCTGTGCTTGGCCATCACCACTGTAGGGTGTCTCTTCCCATGTGAGACGTAGGCTGATCTGCTGTGCATTTAGATGGAACTGGTTTATTTGTTGCATATCCTTAATACTCTACAGTCAGAACCAAACCTGAATTTTGTGAAATAATATTCTAGAAAAGGCCTCTGGACCTCAAGTCAGGGAGACTGGTTAAAAGTCTACATTTCAATAAAACTGTAGCTACTTTTTTTTAGATTATACATCTTTAACAGCTCTGGAGATGGCTCTAAAATACTTCCCAAATCTAACCTCAGTGATGAAGATGCAAAATCCAGAATGTCACATGTAGCTTAATTTAATTTTAAAGGAAAATTAATTTCTGGATAAAAAAGAAATTCTTTTTGTGGGAAAAACCGTCACAGGTTGAACGACTCTCCTTAGGAAGGTTATACATTTTTATTTCTCATTGTTCCTGTTGTCATGCAAACCTCTTACACACTTTTAGCACAAGAAATCAGAAAACAGCTCAAGATTTCCTAAATATGGATCAGTGCTTTCTACAGGCATTGACAAAGGTTTAAAGTGAATGCTACATTTCAAAAGATTTCTTAAGCTGTTTCTGTCTAGACAAAGGTTTTCTTCAAAGCTTCTAAAGTCTATAACTATCAGACTTTGAAAGCAATGATCCAATTTGTCACTATGACAATTAAAGGTTTAATAAAAATGTTGACCAGAAGAATTCTCTCCATGTGGCACAATTACTATTTACAAGAAAGGTGAACACTGATATGTGCAGGCAACTGTGCTACATCTTTATCAAACTCCTGCACACCAAATGCAGACACTTTAATCTATCAAATGTAAAAAAACCCCACACATCCGAAGTCTTCCTTCTTGTGCCATTAAATTACAAACCCATTTGCTTATTTATATTATCAGCATTTTAAGGATCTGTAATCCTGGCCATGGGATTGCTTTTAATCCTCTAATAGCTGTTTAGCTGATTTCTTTGTAAAAGCCCATCCACACTCCTTTCATCTTGTGTTACCAGTGTCAAAAACATAGCCAAAGAAAACCAGAAGGCACTATAGAAAACTCATGTTCAGACAGCAGAGTAATTAGGGCCAATTTATCTCACTGGAATAAATGAACAGGCAACGTCCACACAGAAGTAAAGACTCTTTGAAAACATTTGTCACCAGCATACTTGGAAGGAGGCAAAACAAGATCCAAAACACTTTAAAGAGAGAGTCTCTCCAGTGATACCAGCAGGAGAGTCTGGCTGAACTTATCTGAGATCAATCACTATAGCTGAGCAAGGTCTTAGTAAGTGTCTCCAAAATAGAGTCTAAGCGAATATAACTTCAGCAGCTGTTCCTCACTAGTAACTCTCAGCATATAGATAAATGACTACAGAATAAGAGGTATATTTGTTCTAGGCAAATGGGGAGCAGGAAAATGGTAAGACCTAGTTCTTCCTCAAGGCTGTCCAGTTGTAGATCTGGAATTTCTGTAAACATGAGGTAAGCAACATTCTCCATCAACCTGAAGGTGTGCTTGTAGGTAAAAATCTGCTATAAATGCTCACTCATTTCCCACATGATTTTTACAATTTTTTTCTATCTCACTGTAAATGTGTGTACTGACAGAGCACTGGAAAAGTTCTCCAAGTTGCCCTTGCTAGGAGAACAAACTAGAGGAGTGAAAGTGTTTCTAAAGGTAGATGTCTCTCTCCATATCTCAGTGGATCTCCATGGAGTCAGTGGTGGATCAAATACAGAGAGGGGTCAGGCTAGGATGTTGGTGAAATGAGCACAGACTGACAAGAACGTTTGTTTGGAATTTACAGCAGTCTGGTAAGGTGGAACTGCTCAGAAGATGCCCCAGATCTAGCTGAAAATGTTATGACTCAGCTACCATGAGCCAAGACCCTGGTAACTCAATAGGAACCAGCATGTTCATTTAGTGTTCTGTGCAAGAGGCTGGTAGAGTTTTTCAGGAGTGAAAGGGCCACCTTTTTTTGTCAGAGTGTCCTTTCCCCTACCCACTTATATCCACATCGCCAGATTATTTCTCTGCCCCTGAGGTCTGATCAGAGCAGCAGACACGGCCAGCTAGTGGATCAAGGACCCAGCACCCAGCTGTGCATGGGTGGTAGGGGGGTTCCTGAAAAGTAGATGATGGCAGGTTGAGAGAAGGGCTGTTGCTTCACTCTGGGAAGGACATGGAGGGTAAAATGGGAGCTACTGCTCTCTAAGAGTGGGATTAAACAGGTCCTGTTTTAGCATTCACACTTCAATAGCCTTGACCTCTTGTATCACTCAAAAAATTCTCATTTAAAAAGCCAAATCAAAAAGCTGGACTGGGAAAAGACAGAGGAGCTTACCACAAGGGTTTTAAAGGAGAAAGTCTGTCACTGAAGTCAAATGAGCTTTTCTCACGGAATACAGCCCTGTGTGAAAGTCATCTGGTGTCACACCCGTGCTTGGTTAACACCCTTGTTAGAACTTGTCCCTCCATGGCCTGAGCATGCAGCACGCACACAGGGTACAACCAGCACCACGGCAGCTATTTGAGTATATGAAGGGTGTAGATAGTTGCCTCCACCAGGCCTGGGCTGAGGGTGAGAATAAAGATTCAGAGCTCTAGCCTAGCAGTGAGATACAGCTCTTGGAAGAAAAAACCTTTGTCAAGTTGCAAAGAGAGTTGAAAAATGAAGTGAACAACAGCTAAAACCCAGTTCAGGAATGGATAGTACGGGTATGGGCAGAGCCTGGGTTTATTGGATACACTTCAGAGGAAAAGCACAAGAAAAGGTTGGTTTAATTGTGTTCCCTTTATTTGTCATGGCTTACATGAGAACCATTCTTTAAGAAACATGGTAGCTGTGTGTGTACAATCTGGAAAGGCTGGGGTACACACAGCCTAGCCCCGGAGCAGAGCTCTGCCACTGTGCTTTTCCTGGGGGGACCAGGAACTTAATGAAGTTTCACACCTTGCAAATCCAAGACAAAGCCCATTAACCTTTTTCTGGTCTGCTTTCCAATAGAAACAAAGTTGAGACTATGCTCTGTGTGTGAGACATCCCATCTCCAAAAGTGCTGAACCTCCATCTGATTTTTAGCTGATCCCCATGGGAAGAGTGTCTCAAAATACAAACTAGATTTCTCTTTTTTTTTTTTTTTTTTTTTTTTTTTTTTTTCAAAAATAAGGGTTGGGCAGAGGTGGGGACCCCAGCTTAGGGTTTATGGCTCCGGGTGATAAACTGTGGTGCTTCGTGATGAGTTAGATTCCTGTGCCACTCAACTGCTGGAGGCCACAACCCCTGGAGCAGACTCAGAAATTAGGCAGTACATCTGCTCTCAAGACACCTACAGTCATAACTTGGAGTATTCATGTAAGCTGAGGGTTTTTGTCAAGGTCAAAACACCCATCTGTGAAGCTGGGTGGATGAAGACTCTGACTTATTACTACCACTGTCTTTAGATATGTCTGAAAGAGCGAATACTCCCAAAACTGTGGGTTACAGGGGTGGGGAGCAGCCAAGCCTGTATTTCACTCTGAGTTCTCTCACTCTTTTTCAAAATCTCTGAAGCCAGTCTTGTGGGACTCACTGTCATTTGGGAATGATCCTGCATTTGCTGAAACACCAAGAGTAAAGTCTATGTTACTATGGACCTCAGTTTTAATTGATCATGTTTTTTCAGGTGAAGGCAATGTAAAGATCTGTTGGTATGGATCATATTTTTTAGCCAGGCTAAAAGAAGCTTAGGAGCCCATACATCTCTCTGCCAGTCTCCCCCTCAAAAATTTTGGACACCCCTTGGCTCACTTCAGATATTACTGTCTGCTTTTGATCTCAAAACATGGAAAAAGGCAGGGAACACCTTATTCAAGGTGGCCACATGGAAGAATGCCATCTCTGCGTCATCTTTAACTACATGGCAACTGGTACATCAACCTCTGAAACAGTTAAAAAGTGATGGGACTGCCGCGGCAGCTGCAGCTGATGCCACCTCACCTAGTGGATCCGATTCTCAGACGGATCCTACAGCTGTTGCTGAAACACCTCCAGAAAAGCCGTGAGCCCCTTCCACATGTTCACTACCTGCTGATAAGGACTGCATTTTTCTGTTATTAAAAACTACAGAAAAGCATTAATGAGTACGGACTTAAAAACTCATTTACAACATGTATACTGGAGGCAATCACTCATGGCTGTACTCGGCATTCGCGCCCCCCACCTGCAAGTGTGGAGTTGGCAGCAGCGGCCCCAGCCCTCCCTGAGCCCCCCCCCCCCCCCCCCCCCCGTCATGGGGTGACCACCTGCGGCCGGGTCTGGCACCACGCTCTCGGCCCGCGCCACCCCCACCCCGCCCGAACACCAAAAGCAGCAGTTTTTTACATCAGGTGCTGACACTGTGATGCGGCGTCCCTTGTCTGTCAACACCACATAACCAACTGGCAATGGCTTTATATATTCTTAATGGTGTTTTAATGTTTGTAGCATTTGTCATTTTATGTTGTGTCAGTAATAAGTGTAAGGGGCTTCTTTGTGTGGTTGTGTGATTGTTTTGTGTGTGTGAGACGCAGCCCAGCTGCAGCTGCGCAGTGTGGAGTTCTCTGACCCGCCAGGGAAGCGGCGGGGGAGGAACAAAGCACAGGGCAGACTCTGTGCTGGGGGGTGGTAGTGCAGGACGAGTGAACATTCCTTAGTGAAGAGCCCTAGTGCCCGCCCTCTGGGTCATCAGTGCTGCTGTTTGTTCGTGCTTGGTGTTTTAAGTGTCACAGGTGAAATATCTCCTCTAGCAGGAGGCAGTAATTCTGTGTTAATTGTTGTCTTGAATTTAGGTGCGTACTCAGTGCCGAGAGTGCACCTCTGTACCATCTGCCTGAGGGGAATATTGTCAACTTACTTAAGTAGCATTTTAAGGTAAAGTAGATGAAAAAGGAAGCAGCCAGAGTGGGAGAATAGTCAAAAAGAGTCCCCTAGGCTGTATTTTAGAACACTGGAAGAAAGGGACCTCCAAGCACAAGTATAAATAAAAAGACATTATTACGGTCCCACTTGATGCAAAAGGACCTATAGGACGAGGATTGAGCACGCTACTCATCAAGAGATCTAGCAGCACTTTGGATGGACTAATTGTGCACGTGGGAATTATTGATGCCGATTTTACTGGACAAATTTGTGCTATGATTTCTACTCCTTACCCACCAGTAACCATTCCCAAAGGCACTCGCATTGCTCAACTGGCACGTTTTTCTGAGCTGTGTTCCTAAGACAGAACAAGTTGCGACATAATGGAGAATTCAGCTCTACAGGACCTCCGCAAGTCTTTTGTTCACAGGCTGTTTCATCATCAAGACCGCAGATGACCTGTACACTATCCAACAGAGGACCAATCGCCAGCGACAGTAACACTTAACTGGACTTCTGGACACGGGAGCTGATGTAACTATTATATCACATTATGCCTGGCCATCCCCTTGGCCAACAGAAAATATGGGAATGGGAGTGATAGGACTGGGAAGGTCGACACAAGCAGGAGTAGCAACTACGTCAATTCTGATCACCAACCTGAGGGTCAACAAGCGACTGTTAAACCGTATGTGATGATGGCCCCCCTGAGTCTGTGGGGAAGGGACTACTTGTCACAGTGGGGAGTGAAAATCACTATGGATTTTTGACAGGGGCCACTGTGCTGCAGGGTGTTACACAACCCATACTTGCATTGACCTGGTTAACAAATAAACCTGTGTGGGTGGATCAGTGGCCCCTGCCAATTGAGAAATTAAAGGCCCTGCAGGAATTGGTGGCAGAACAGCTAGCTGCTGGACATATTGAACCTTCTGGTTCCCATGGAATATCCCAGTGTTTGTAATCAAAAATAAATCAGGAAAATGGCAATTTTTACATGACCTATGGCAAATTAATGCTGTCATGGCTATGATGGGAGCCCTACAACCAGGCCTACCCTCACCTGCCATGATCCCTGTAGACTGGGAAATCATTGTGATGGATTTAAAAGACTGTTTTTTTTCTATCCCATTGGCCTCTCAAGATAAAGAAAAATTTGTATTTTCTGTGCCTTCTTTAAATCATGTGGAACCTTCAAACAGGTATCAATGGAAGGTTTTACCACAAGGCATGAAAAATTCACCAACAATTTGTCAATGGTTTGTAGCACAAGCTTTGTCACCTGTAAGTGAAAAATTTCCTACTAGTTATTGTTACCATTACATGGATAACATCCTGTTAGCATCAAACAGCAAGGAGCAGTTGCACAACATGGAGAATTTGGCCAGATTCATTGCAACAATAGAGATTGGTTATTGCCCCTGAAAAGGTACAAAAGGTAGAATCCTGGAAATATTTGGGAATGACAATTACAAGCAAGCAGATTGTGCCCCAACCTGTGAAACTCAACCTTGAGGTTAAAACACTCAATGATGTATAGAAACTGATGGGATCCTTGAATTGGATCAGGCCCTATCTTTCCCAGTTGCAACCTGACCAGTTCACAGTTGCAACCATTATTGGAATTATTAAAATGTTCCAGTGATCCAACAGAATCCAGAATATTAAATAAGGAAGCGTTAAATGTAATTCACATGGTGGAACAATCTATACACGAGAAATTTGTTTCTCGAATAGATCTGTCTCAATTTCTACAATTCTTTGTACTAATTGACAAAACTGTGCCATTTGGTGCAGTGGAATCCTGAGTGGGATGACCCATTACATATTTTAGAATTGATTTTTTTAATCTTTCCAGCCACGAAAAACTGCTCCTAGATTGTTTGAACTTATTGCTGATGTAATCGTAAAAGCCAGAAAATGACTATTAGAACTAACAGGGCGTGATCCAGCTACGATTGTTTTACTTGTTCAAAATTGGTATTTTGAATGGTGTCCGGCAAACAGTTTTGAGCTGCAAGCAGCCATGGCAGGTTTTGAAGGGCAAATATTGTATCATCTACTGCGGGAGAGCTGAGCACGCACACGACCAATGTGATCAAGCAATGCCCCACGTTGGGCGCCACTTGCGGGAGAGCTGAGCACGCACACAACCGGTGTGATCAAGCAATGCCCGTTTATTATAACTAAGAAAGCCTTTTTATAATGTTCTCCCGCACACGTGAGTAACATGCAGTACAAGTCCTCAAGACTGGACAGTTAACTTAGCCCACGCTTCAAACCTTCTTATGATTGGATAAAAAGTGCCACATCAGCCTCGCCAGGCTTCCTGCCTTGTGGAACTTCCTCTTCCGTCCCAGCCCCTTCCGGGGGTTGTTTGTCTCGTCGAGTTTCTCCCCCCTCATTCAGGGTCACATCCTTATCGCATTCTTGCTCCGCTGAGGCTCTTATCAGTCTTGTTCTCACGCAGGATTGCTCACATGGCCATTCTCTCACAGAAAGCCCTCTAGAATCCCAACAATCTACCATTGCACCCGCTACTGAAATTTGCTCGAGAAATACCATTTGGTCAGAAAAATTTAAGTGAGCCAGAACCTGTGAAAGGCCCCACTGTCTTTACAGATGGTTTGGGGAAACAAGTAAAGCAGCAGTAGTATGGTACGAAAACAACAAGTGGAACAACAAAGTAGTATATCACAATGGTTCTCCCCAAGTAGTAGAGCTGCGTGCAATAGCTGTTGTTTTTTCTATTTTTTTCTACTCCTGTAAATATTGTAACTGATTTGTGTATGTAGCTAACTTAGTTTCTTGACTAGACAAAGTGGTTTTGGCCATGTGTCAGACAATCAAGTATTATTTGATGTGCTTCTAGAACCCTGGAAAAGTATTCAACTACGAAACTGAACCTTATTTTATCATGCACATCCGTAGTCATGCTACCTTACCAGAGTTTTATAAGGAAGGTAATGCCAGAGCGAATGCTCTTGTTTCTGCTGTGACTCTGAGTACTGTTCCTAACATGAAGCAACAAGCTGTATTATCACACCAATTTTTTCATCAATGTTTTCGAGCAGTTTGGTCTGTCCCATACTGAAGCTCATTCTATTGTAGCTGCCTGCCCTGACTGCCAAGGAACTCACACTCCAGTGTATTTTGGTACTAATCCCCAGAGGTATATAAGCCTTACAGATTTGGCAAACTGATGTTACTCATATAAATGAGTTTGACCAACAGAAATATGTTCATGTTTCTATTGATACTTATTCTCATGCTTTGGTAGCAACAGCACATAATGGCGAAACAGGAAAACATGTGATTCAACATTTGCAGGCGGCTTTTTCTATGCTTGGGGTGCCATGCCAAATTAAAACAGACAATGGCCCAGCATGTGTTTCACAGAAAGTTCAAACATTTTTTAAGTTGTGGAGTGTTACTCATGTTACAAGCATTCCCCATTCACCAACAAGACAAGCAATTGTTGAGCATGCACATAGCACATTGAAATGGCAGCTTCAAAAAAAAAAAAAAAAAGGGGAATGATTGGGGAACCACCACAAGCTTGTTTAGATAAAGCAGTTTATGTTCTTAACTTTCTCCGTTATGGGGATAATTCTTCACTACCTCCTCTTTTTCAACATTTTTGTTCTCTTTTTTCAAAACAGAATTTACAAAAGGGTGTCAAAGTACAAGTTAAAGATTTAGTTACTGGCCAGTGGAATGGACCATGTGAGTTATTAACCTGGGGAAGAGGTCATGCTTGTGATTCCACAGGTCACAGCCCCCAGTTGTTACCAGCAGGGTATGTGTGACCATACCTGAGGCATGAGAGGCAGCTTTTGTTGTACACACAGGAGCCAGCTGTGGGTGCTGTGGATGCCCCTGTGCTGACAGTTTGCAGTCTTTTTAACTGATCATTTAAGCAGAATGTATGGGTAGCGCTTGCCACTGCAATAGGACAAAATACACTATCTCTGTCCTTAATCACACTACAGTTGCCAATTCTTTTAAGCGAAAATGCTAACAAAAATTGCAACTCCTTAATAAAATCTATAGGCTCACTAGTCACTAGCAAAAGATGTAGCTTAGACAAAATAGTTATTAATAAGGATGAAATGCTGTAAGAATGTGTGTATTGAACTTTCTTTGTTTAGCAATATCAAGAATTAAGAACTCAAGTGTTTAACCTTATTAGAAATTCCCTTGGTTTTCCCCCTGGAGTGCTGGCCAGGTGCTGGGTGGAACCCAACAGGAGGATGAAATCAGATGATTCTGCTCAAAGAAAATTGCCAGTTATTTTGGCCTGTTGATTTAGAGGCTGGACCTGCTTGCAGCAACTTTGGATGCCTCACCTATGGATGGACGCATTGCGTAGGATTTCCAGCTTGCAAGGAAAGGTACTTCAAATCCTTGCTGCAGCCAGGGTTCCCCAGCAACTGCAGATCATTCTGAATTGATCCATGAGAGCATACAACAATTAAAAGACGGTATTAAGCGTTTGAAAGAGGACAAGACCTTAGATTGGCTAACGAAATTGTTTAAAGTTTTGGAGCTATTTGGATGGTTAATATCTTTGGTCAAAACTGTGGGGGTAGTGATCTTGGTAATTGTAACCGTGCTTCTGTTACTGATTTTATTATCAACTGAAATTAAATTGTGTTTGATTTTAACGTAAGTATAGAATTAAGGGATATTTTAGTAAAAATCATTTATTTTATTGTATTTTGAATCTAGCAATCGACTGCTACTCTAAAATCCCCTGTACAGCCCTGTACCAAGGCTGAAGGGACTGGTCATAATTGTTTAGTAGGAACGGTTAGAACCTAGGTAACAAAACACAAGGTGATTTGTAAACTGATTTATAATATACATAGGACTAGAAGAATGCAAGTAGTTGTCAAGGTCCAGGATTAATGGGAACTGAGGGAAGTAACTGTAACAGCTTGCAGGTACCCGCCAAGAAACCTGTGTCCTTAAGCAGAAGGTAATTCCGGCAGGGGGAGATCGCGACCACCGACTCATGGGCCACCTACTCACATTACGACCCCAGACCCATTTCTGGACATTTCTAACCTTTACTGCGCAGAATCGGAAATGGGAGGAGAATATGTTAATGATTTCTTAGAAATTGTATGCTTATGTATGAAGACTTAATGAATATGTATGAGTAAGTTCTATATAAGATGTATGACCTTGGTGCCTGGCACGTGTTGTTGGTGAGAGCACTCCCCTACACGTCCGGCCGTCAATAAAGAAGTGTCTGCTTATCTACATCAAATTGGTGTCGATAAGTTATTTTTATCCCGGATTTTGGTGACAGTTTCTGGCGACCCAGATGGGACTTCGCTGAGAGAGACCGGAGGAGTCGGGGACCTGATCAGTTCCAGCCGGCACCGAGGATTTCTCGGGGATACCCATCGATCCCTGATCCATAAGGCTCTTCGCGACGTCCCCTGGATTTTGATAAGACACTTCTCTTTTGTATTGTGATAAGTGCGTTAGAGTCCCACCAGTAGGAGTGGGTTAGAGTCCCACCCATAGAAAGTGGGTTAGAGTCCCACACAGTGGGTTAGAGTCCCACTGTATAAGCCTGCTGGTCAGACGCAGCGAAAGCTGCGCAGAGTTGGGCTAGAGGATCCTCGTGTATTGGAAGCCTAGGTGTCTGCCCGTAAAACATAAGCGAAAGCTATTGCAGGGTTGGACAATTGTGGAATTGTGAATAAGAGAACCTATATGCTATAGAGTTCTCAGAAGTAGTGCATTTAATTGGAAGTTAAAAGTTTTTATGCACTCAGTTGTGGTATTGGTTGTTTCGTCAATTGAATATTGTATAGTAATTAAGAACTGTGTTGTATTGTGTTATATACCTTTGTTTGTAATAGTAATCGTAAAAAAAGTGTGAGTGTGTTTGTAAGTGTGAGACATGCAATTGAGCACGAAGCGAGTGTGGAGTTTGGATCCGCGGTTCTGTTATCCCGCGAGGGGTGCAGCCGGAGAAGGACGAAGCGATAAACTTGAGCGAGTGATTAATTGTATGTTGTGTTACAAAGTAACTGAACCATGGCATCTAAGCTGACTCATTTGTTTAAAAGCAAAAGTATGTGTAATCTGACTGCAAATAACAAAGTTCTGAAAACTTCTCTGTTAAGATGTTTGTTAGCACATTGGGAAGATTTGCATGATGATTTGCGAAAGAGTCAGATGATTGAATATTGTAATCACTGGTGGCCTCTGTATACTTTGGATGATCAGGGAAAAATGGCTCACGAATGGGACACTGAATTATAATACCATTTTGCAGTTAATGCTGTTTTGTAGAAGAGAAGGGAAGTGCCATATGTTGATTTATTTTTCTATTTAAGAGAAAGGAAGGATTGGCAGAAGGAATGTAAGTTGATTAGTAGGTATAATTTAGTAATGGCTATAACTTCTGACGATAAAAAGGTAAAAAAAGTGTTGTTCAACATGTGAGCTTGGAAAAGATTGTTTAAAGGAAAAAATTACTTCTACTGAAAAGGATGAAGGGCCAGAATTAGATATATGCCCTCCGCAGAGAGAACGGCATCAAGGGCAAGAATATAGAGAACAGGTAGAGGAACCTGAGGGTAGTGGAATAGAGGATGTGGAGGAAGGGCCATCTGAGGTTGTAATTCATACCCCTGTATCTCAAAAGAACTCAGCAGCAGGTATAAACAATAGTTTCCCTGCGGCAGGGAGTTGGCAATGATGGGCCGGTGTATGTGAAAGTGCCTTTTTCAGTGACGGATTTGATGGCTTAGAAGCAGGCAGTAGAAGTGTATAAAGAGGATCCTGAGAAAACAGGCAGAGTAGTAGATAATATAATCAGAACACAGAATCTGGATTGGAGTGATTTACAGGTGATTTTAGCTAATGTGTTAGATGATACAGAAAAACAGATGGTATTAAAGGCTGGCAAAGCACAGGCAGAAGTGATTGTATTGAGTAGGACAACAGGTAGAATATTAGAGCAGAATGCTTCATCTGGGGATCCGCAGTGGGGATCCAAATAATGTGGAACACAGAGAAAGACTGAGTTGGTATCAGAAATGGATTTTATATGGAGTTAAACATGCCATGCCTAGGTTTCTGAACTGGTCTAAATTGTATGAGGTGGGACAAGATAAGAATGAATCTCCCTCAGCATTTCTAGAAAGACTAAAAGAAGCTGCCAGAAAAATAAATACTGATTTGAAAGTAGAAACTGAGGCAGCTCAGATATAATTGGCTTTGATTTTTATAGGACAATTGGTACCAGATATAAGAAAGAAACTGAATGATAAATTTTTGAAGTATAAAATCTTGGAGGAGTGTGAATCTAAATATAAAACTCTCATTCTACCAGTCAGAAAACCATCGGGTGAATATAAGTTAGTGCAAAACTTCAGAGCAGTGAATCAAATAGTTAAGGGTCTATATCCTGTAGCAGCAAATCCTTACACGCTGTTAACAGCTTTAAAGGAGACTTATCAGTGGTTTACAGTGCTTGATTTAAAAGATGCTTTCTTTTGTATACCTTGGAGAAGGAAAACAGAAAATAGTTTGCTTTGAATGGAAAAATCCACAAACAGGACGAAAGATGCAGCTGACATGGACAAGACTACCCCAAGGATTTAAAAATAGCCCGATAATTTTTGGAAATCAGCTGGCAAAGGAGCTTGAAACACAGAAACAGGACAAACCAAAACCTGGACATTTGCTTTTACAATATGTGGATGACACACTGATTGGTACAGAAGAAAGATTTACCTACATACAGGTAACAATAGATCTTTTTAATTTTCTGGCACTGAATGGGTATAAGGTAGCCAGGAAAAAAAAAAAAATAGCGCCTAAATAGCATGTCAGACTGTGATATATTTGGACTTTAAGATTTCAAAAGGGCAGCGGCAATTAGGAACAGAACACTGAGAAGCCATGTAAGCCGAAAAATATTCATGAACTCTGAGTATTCTTAGAAATGACAGGGTGGTGCCACCTCTGGATCATGAGTTATAGTCTAACAGCTAAACTGCTATATGAGGCCCAAAGAACTCTACTTTTACATGGGGCCCACAGCAACAATGGGCTGTCACAGAACTGAAACGCTTTAATGTCTGCACCTGCCTTAGGACTTCTGGACATAACCAAAGACTTTCAGCTGTTTGTTCACGAAAGACAATGCCTGGCACTAGGTGTCCTGACTCAGAAGATGGGAAGCTGGAAACGACCTGTCGGATACTTCTCTAAACAACTGGACACAGTGAGTAAAGGGTGGCCAAACTGCCTTCGAGCTGTGGCTGCAACAGTGATGCTCATACAGGAAGCTCGGAAATTAACTTTGGGAAGCACAATAACAGTCTATGTCCTACACATGGCGATAACTGTTTTAGAACAGAAGGGGGGACATTGGCTATCTCTGAGCTGAATGATGAAGTACCAGGTAGTACTGACTGAACAAGATGATGTGATTCTAAAAACAACTAACCTGGTAAATCCTGCAGTGTTTTTAAGTTCCACACAGGAAGAAGAGCCACTGAAGCAGGACTGCTTGGCTACTATCGAGTATGTTTATTCCAGTCGAGAAGATTTGAAGGATGTACCATTGGAGCAAACAGACTAGGAATTGTATACAGATGGCAGCAGCTTTATGGAGCGAGGAGTCTGTTATGTTGGATATGCAGTAACAACAGACACCACAGTTATAGAAGCAAAGGCACTGACGAGTACCACATCAGCTTAGAAATCAGAACTCATTACTTTGATTCGAACCTTAGAACTAAGTGAAACAAAGAAAGTAAATAATTGGATAGACTCAAAGTATGCTCTTGGGGTGGTACATGTCCATGGAGCTTTGTAGAAAGAAAGGGGATTATTGTCCTCTCAGGGATCAAATATTAAGCATCAAAATTAAATTATACCATTATTGCAAGCAGTTTAAAAACCAAATCAGGTAGCAATCATGCACTGTAAATCACACCAAATTAGAAATACAAAAAAAAAATTTATTAGAAACATTTTGGCTGTCCGAACAGCAAGGAAAATAGCAAAGGAACAAGCATTCCAAATGGCATTAATTCCCTCCAAAACAGTAACTCTTCCGAGGAAAAGGCCAAAATATTCAGTAGAAGATGAAAATAAAGTCAATTCTTGAATGCTAAGAAAAATTTAGCGGGATGGTGAATAACTGCTCATGGATGAGTAGTAGTTCCACCTTTGTTAATAAAAGAAAGAATGCAAACCAAACATCAAGAATGTCATTAGGGAACAGAAGCTTTAATAACTTCTTTACAAAAACAAGTTATACCTGTTAAAATGGTGGACATGGCTAAATTAATAACTGCAAAATGTGACGTATGTTTGAAAAAAAAAATAAATCCAGTAATCAAGAAAAGAGTTCAAATGGGTAGATTAAAATCTAGTACAGAAACTGGAGATTATTGGCAAGTAGATTTTTCAGAATTACTAGACAAAATGGGTACTGATACATCCTGGTAGGGGTTGATACTTTTACAGGATGGCCAGAAGCTTTTCCCTGTCGCACCACACAAGCCAATTAAGTAGTAAAGTGGTTATTACAAGAAATAATTCCAAGATTTGGAGTTCCTATTAGAATTTTGACTGACAGAGGTTCACACTTTGTTGCAGAAATAGTTCAAAATGTCATCAAAATTCTGGGTATCACTTAGGATTTGCATACTCCATGGAGGCCACAATCCAGTAGAAAAGTAGAAAGAATGAATCAAACTTTAAAAAGACAAATAAGTAAGATCTGTCAAGAGACCAATTTAAAATGGCCTCAAACATTTCCATTGGCATTATTACAAATCAGAGTACAACCAAAGAGTGGAACCTCAGTCAGTCCTTATGAATTACTGCATGGAAAACCTTATGAGTCCCCAGAACCAAATCCAAACATGCATGTAAAAGGAAAACAGGATGTGTATAACTGTTTACTTTCTTTAGGAAAAACACTGACTGCGATTCGGAGTGCAGTGCTGTGGAATAGACCATTATCCCTGGAAACTCCAGTGCATGACTTTCAACCAGGGGATTATGTCTATATGAAAACGTGGACTTCTGAACCTTTACAGGAGAGTTGGAAAGGACCTTTCCATATACTGTTAACCACCTTCACAGCCATCAAGATTGGAGAATCAGATGCTTAGATACACTATACCCGAGTGAAGAAAGCACCTGCTCCATGGAAAATTATAAGCTGTGACCCAAAGACTTTAAAACATGTTTAATATTTCGTATCAGTTTGTGATTTTTCTCCTTATATTGGCTTAAAAGGTGACGCTGGTAGAATCATGGGTTGATCTGGTGGCAAGGAACAGAAGGCAATCAGATACAGAACAATTAATCAAAATTCCCAAAGAAATGCCTGAGAAAAATTTGATGTTAGGACTGACTAAAGGATTCGCCAACTTACAAAATGTCACCCAGATCACAGTTTGTTTACCAATTCCAAGAGCAGTAGGTAAATCTATTCCTTGGGGAATCTTAACTATGAATTGGACCAATTTGGAACATGAAAACGAGACTATTTATTGCAAACAAAGGTCAGTGATTCAATAGTATAAACAAGTGAAGATTATTAAGAAACAATGGAAATCACAGGAAAAAAATCAGACTGCAAAAAATACTAAATTATGACTTTGTAACAGGGTCTCAGCCTAGTGCTTTGGCTCGAGTTCTCCTTCCAGGAGGCCCAAACCCTAATCTAAGATAGTGTTCATATGATGAATAAATTAAAAACAATGTGAGCAGGAGCATCATGGAATAGCAGTGTAACAAAACTGGGCAAAGTACCCAAAACCAGGCAAGGTGAGACTCTGTAATGCTCTATGTCCATATTCTTCCAATTTCAGTACATGGCCAGAACCCCTTAGTGTTTTACTTAGGAGAGTACCTGGATTAATAGAGTGTTTGCAATCCTTCCCTCGATAGTAGATAAAGGCACTACCCGATTAGAAAAGGAACATGTAGTACCATGGTAGAAATGTAAAAAGGTGTATGATTGCAGCAATGCAGACTTAATTCAAAGAATTCCTCATTTGGCAGCTGCTTTAAAGTTTAGTTGTTATTGTCGAGGTTTTCATAATAACCTCACCATGACTAGCATCTTTACACCCAGAAGAGGATACTTTTTTAGTTGTAAGGAATCTACCATTCAGAGTCCAGGGCATTTAGTTTGGGCATTAAGTGATGGCACCTGGACAACCCACTTACCAGTAGATGGTAAGGTGAAACAAATTACTTTAGGCCTGCCAACATTGTGTCCAATTTGAAAGAAATCACCATTCAAGGGTTCCCTGGAAAATTTAAAATTACAACGAATCAAAAGGTCTGAAACAGATGATGACACTTGGAATGAACCATCAACAGGAGTAAAAATTGACTGGGCTTTAGAGTCTCTTCTGAACCCAATAGCGTCCTATAGGAATAGAGAATGGCTTTATCACTTAACAGGACAAGTAAAAAATTGGCCAATGTTACAAGAAAAGGATTTAAAGAATTAAACATACAGTTACAGGCAACTTCCCGAATGACACTCAAAACAGGATGGCATTAGACATGCTTCTGTTAAAAGAGAATGGAGTGTGTGGATATCTCAAAGATAGATTGGATCATTGCTGCATTCATATTCCAAATGTTAAACAGGATTTAGAACATGATTTAGATCTGTTAGGCAAAATCGAAAAAGAAACAGAAACCATTCAAGAAGACATATCAGAAGATTGGCTAGGAAAAATTTTTAGTGGATTAGGTTGGAATTTGAGCTCTTGGCTGAAATCCCTAATCAAGACTCTGTTTATATTACTGATCGTCCTTTTAATGATTATGCTAGTGTATGCGTGCCTTAAAAGACAGTTTACTAATAAACTTGCAATACATCGTAGAATTATAAGAGAAGTACCCACTATGCCACCAGACTACAGCCCACCACCACCATCATCTAGCAAGACAAACTTTAGCCTCAAAAATGAAAATGAATAAAAGTGTGAAAGTATTGAAATATTTTTCAACACTTTCAAAGGGGGGAAATGTTACTGATTTTATTATCAACTGAAATTAAGTTGTGTTTGATATTTTAGTAAAAATCATTTATTTTATTGTATTTTGAATCTAGCAACCGACTGCTACTCTAAAATCCCCTGTACAGCCCCGTACCAAGGCTGAAGGGACTGGTCATAATTGTTTAGTAGGAACGGTTAGAACCTAGGTAACAAAACACAAGGTGATTTGTAAACTGATTTATAATATACATAGGACTAGAAGAATGCAAGTAGTTGTCAAGGTCCAGGATTAATAGGAACTGAGGGAAGTAACCGTAACAGCTTGCAGGTACCCGCCAAGAAACCTGTGTCCTTAAGCAGAAGGTAATTCCGGCAGGGGGAGATCGCGACCACCGACTCATGGGCCACCTACTCACATTACGACCCCAGACCCATTTCTGGACATTTCTAACCTTTACTGCGCAGAATCGGAAATGGGAGGAGAATATGTTAATGATTTCTTAGAAATTGTATGCTTATGTATGAAGACTTAATGAATATGTATGAGTAAGTTCTATATAAGATGTATGACCTTGGTGCCTGGCACGTGTTGTTGGTGAGAGCACTCCCCTACATGTCCGGCCGTCAATAAAGAAGTGTCTGCTTATCTACATCAAATTGGTGTCGATAAGTTATTTTTATCCCGGATTTCGGTGACAGTTCTAATGTTGCCTTGTCTTGCCAGTCTTCTGCAAAGGCCCTGCAGAAAACTGCACACGCAATATTTTTAGCACAAATACAAAAAGGGGGAATTGTTGGGGGAGGCAGCGGGTCTGCCACCAGCCTGAATGAAGAAGAGTTTTGCCTTGATAAGATTCCAGTGTACCCTTGAAAAGAGGAATGTTTGCTTAGTAAATAAGATATGAGGAACGGTGAGCAAAGAAGCAGGATGGAAGAGCTGCAGTCTTGCACCTATTAAGGAGCAGATAAGAAGAACAAAGTTTAACCTATAGCAATGTTAAAAGACAACTATGTAACCAATCAAATGAGCACACGGTTTTGTAAAGCAGAGATAAAAGAAGGACTTGGAGAATAAAAAAAGAGTTAGACATTTTGCCTGCATCATTCGCTTGTTGTGTCCATCTCTACCACGACAGAAAATGTGGGGAAGGTAGTGGGCAGTGAAGCTTGAGAACATATAAGAGAAATCCAAGAGAAGTTGCATTTTATGTGCTGCTCACAAAAAATATTGCTCATCTCCATGATTTTATTTTGATGTGGTGTGGTTCTGGGCATATATAGCAGATTTTTGTGTTCCAGGGCTGTCAGCTGTCAGCACTGAATCCTAACCAATCTCTTCCATCTGCACTGAGATCACAAAGAGAACAAGTAGTTACATAAGTGGAATTTTCTCATCTTTTTATGCATTTACTCTACATTCAGCATCATGCTGTATTAGACTGCTCTCTAGATGTAGCTTTTTCAA